>NC_142654.1:53192500-53567500 GCF_055504915.1 Nelumbo nucifera
TTCCCAAATTGAATGCAGTTTGGCGCATTTTTTGGTGCCCAAAAATCCAGAAGTCACCTGACATCCGCGCATACACATCATGCAATCAATCAACCTAGTTTTGAATATGGGTCAAATCCACCCATCACTTCATGAACTCACCACGCCAAAGTGAGACTCTTAGCCCGGGGAGTGGGGGGCAATTCATGGAGAGTGATTTGACCCGACCTCCTAACTAAGTGACATGTGGATATGACTCGACGTAAGTGACAGCTCGGCATGACAGCCTGGACACAACTCGACGTAATGAGCTCGATAAAACCTCGGCAGAACAGCTCGCTACAGCCCGTTACAGAACGGCTTGCTACAAGACAGCTCGCTATTGGAGCTCGCTATGAAGGAGTTTGTTACAACGGAGCTCGCTACAAAGGAGCTCGCTATTGAGTAACCCGGAGTCTTCGGGTAACGTCTTATTCGACAAGATCATGCTTTTTAGTCTGCTCCCACGTCTCTTGTCTGGTGGCGCAGCACCTGCCAGTCCAGAGGACTGCGCCCACGTCTCATGTCAGGCGGCATACACGCCAACTCTGCATAACGTCTCTCAGGTGACAGGACCGTACCCTGCGACGGATACCTGTGCCAATCAAATCAGTCTGACGAATAACAGTTGTAGCAGAGAGCCAGAGGCAGTTACACCCGATTTGCAGCGCATTAATATATAAGGGCTCCGACCCCCAAGAAAAAGGTAATTGAATTTTTGGTAACCGAGTAGTGCGCATCCCCACTCTTAGCTCGTCATTAGTCTCTAAGCTTCTCTCTCAGATTTCTAACTTAAGCATCGTAGTGTTCCCGCCGGGCGAGCTCCCCGAGAATCCTTCATCTTCTCCTTCTCAGGTGTTGTCCGTTGCCAGATAGGAGCGAGGCCCCTTCCAGCTAGGGGACATATCAGAAAACCACCAGACACTGCGACGGAGGCAAAGCCTGTGGGACATCCAAGGCGCATTGTGAAGGCAACAGTGGAGAAGAAGGTGAGAGGTATAGGGAGCGAGGCAAAGCGGGAGGAGAACGACACAATGGATGCAATGTGGAAATCGATCGCAGAAAGATGGAATCCCGCAACACGGTAGTTGAGGAAGAGTGACATGTGAGACACGCCACCTCGAGTGGTGGTCGGAGCAGAGCTAGAATCAATGGCAGCAGCTAAGGAAGTCGAAGACGTTCAACGACATTGCATCGCCAGTGTCATCGGCTTCATCTGGGTCAGATTCTACTTGGAGGAGTGGGGGTGAAATCAGGGCTCACATCTCTGTGTCTATTAGAGATAGCACCGAATCAGGGCTTGCGGGGGAGGAAGGAAGGAGTACATGTCGAGTTAAATGGAACCTTGTGATTCGGAGGTTTAAAGAGAGAGGACGGAGAGTCGTGAATGGAAGAGATTAAGAGAGGCGAAATTAGGGTTCACGTCTCTGTGTTTGTCAAAGACTGTGTCTGTTAGATGCAACGCTAAATAGGGGTTTGCAGGGAAAGAAGGGGTACTTGTCGAGTTGAATGTAGGGGTGCTCACGGTTCAGTTAACCGAACCATGGGGCTTTTTCTTAGATCAAACTGGTACTACAAGTTTCTAGAAAACCGCTAATCAAAACCAGTTGATTGACCAGTTGACTGGTTCGGTTAATTGTCGGTTCGGTTCATCAATTTTTTGATTTTTTAATTTTGATAATATATATTATAAAAATTTATATAAATATATAATAAAAAATATAAAAATATATAAAATATTATATTTTAATTAATAAATAATATATCATATATTATAAATATATATATATATTTATATATAGGGAAATTGTCTAAAACTCACCCTGAGTTTTCGACACTTCTCTTAAACTCACCACAACTTTTCAAAATGTCTAAAAGTCACCATGTCACTAACTTGAAATTAAACAAATTAACGGGTGTTAATATATTACCATTTTAACCTTCATAGAGAAATATAAAATATATACATATATTTTAATAATTAGACATGAAAACAGGAAAAAGTTCAAACAAATATTTTCAAATATAAAATACATAAAACACTGAAATTTCAAAAACATATAAAAAATTATAGAAATTGTAAACAAAATAAAAAATTATTCAAATCATAGAAACTATAGAAACTATAGAAATTGAAAAACAAAATCAGAAAATAAAAATTGTAGAAAAAACACCAAAAATTATAGAAAAACACTGAAATTGCAAATAAATAACAAAGAATACAAGAAAAATTATAGATTGTAGAAAATAGAAAAATGTAAAAAACATAATTTATAAAAAACATTGAAAATTATAACAAAACACTAAAAATGCAAAAAACCTGAAAATCAAAAATTGAAAAATATCCTTTTCCTCTAACTCACCATCTAAGGGTAATTTGGTCATGAAAAATGTTATTTATGCTGATGTTGACACCTCTATTAAGAAGCATTAACGGTGCACTTATGAAAGTAAGTTTTGGAAAATAAAAACATATTGACATGGTGAAAACTCATGGTGAGTTTTAGACAATTTCCCTTATATATAATGCATATTTATTAATTTATAATATATAAAAATATAAAAATATATATAATATAATATACATAAAGATATATAATATATATATACTGGTCGGTTCCAAAGTTGCTCTTTGTGACCTCAAGCGTTGTCATGTAGAGAGCCCGAGTAGGGATTGTGCCCATCAGCGATGTGCCAAATCCCCTATAGAGGCCTCGGAAACCTTCGTGGCGCAGGATGGAGAAGGCTATTCTGATACAAGGAATTTGTGTTTGCGAGACCCGTTGCCATGTCTTGAGCACCACAACAAGGTACAGTGTGCCTGAGACGCCGAAAAAGAGAGTGGCACCCAAAAAGAAGAATTTGGATTTGTCTAGTGTTGTTGCACGGATTGGCCAGGGGCAACGAGGTAAATTCACTCTCCAGGTTTCGAATGTTGGTCAAGGACTTCGAGGCCTCATAAGAGGTGAGCCGAAGCCGATGACCATGGTAGCTGAGGACTGTAGGCCAAGGTGAGGTCCCTAGTGACCAAAGGTACTGCAAGACAGGGAATGTTAGAGGCCTCGGGCGGGTACCCGAGGCAGAGGCTTTGATGCTCAAGTTAGTACGAGGTGTAAAGTAGGAGAGGGTGCAAGCGAGGTATTGGCAATAGTCCTCGGATGCACCAAATCTCCCGAAGTAAATGCTAGGGAAGCAAGGTAGGTGCAGGGAGTAAATGAGTAAGCTGTGTTAGAATTTTCTGTTCTGGATCCCCTTTAAGGGGAAGTTACCTCTTCTTTATACTTGAGCATGCTGAAGGTAGGTGAAGATGAATGCCCTGAATGAGAGTCGTGCGAAGTCAGGCGGGAGGCCTTGGTGGGTACGTTTGACCATCATGCGGTTGGCTCCGTACGAAGGTAGTAGTGCTCCCTCCTATTGTGGCTGACATTGTCAGGCGTTAGTGGGCTGGGCCAAGCCAACCCACATCATCTAGCATTTGCCAATTGATATCTGTCGGAAGATGGATCTCCGATGTCGAATCTTCATCGGCAGTGCTCAAACTCATATTGAATGAAATATTGAACGAATTCTCCTTCTCTTCTCTTCTCTCTTTCCTTCCAATCCAATCCACTCAAAATCTAAAACCCTAACTATACAAACTGATAAAAAGAAAATCACAAAAAAAAACTAAAGGCAAATCCCAAACTGTACAATGATCAGATAGCCCGTAGTATAATACAGAGTTATGGATTCAGGGAAATCAAAACACTTGTTATAATACAGAAAATTGAGATTACAAAAATAAGTTTTTTCCTTGGATCGTACATGGCTTACAACAAATGGATCGAACATTTCTCGCAAACAAATTCAGGTTCGACGATGTCCCTTACCGAAGAACCGGATTCAATCCTTATCCCATCCATCTCCAATCGCCGGTAGAAAAAAATTCGCCAGAGAGAATAGATCTTTCCTGTAAATCAGAGAAAAATGGAAATTTATTATTTACGGTAGATGGATTTAGATATGATTGAGGGAGGGAGGGAGAGGAAGAGGGTCGATGTGGCTTCACGAAAAGCGAAGGAAAGGTTAGAAATGATAGAGGGAGGAAGGGAGAGGAAGAAGGTCGATGCGGCTTCGCGAAAAGCGAAGGAAAGGCATGTGAAGGGAGTCATGTGGAAGCATCCCCAGGGTCACCTTTCTCCCGCGAGGTAGGCCGATGGCAACTATCTCCTCTCAGCATCACAGAAGGAAATGAGAATATCTATCAATGCTAGAGACTCCATGTGAGAAATACAAAGATGAGAACCGCTTTGGAGTGGGAAGGAAGATTTTTTGAGGGTACGTGTTGAACGCATGGGGTGTCCGAACACCGAGGTGGAGGTTTCAGAGAGATTCTGTGGTGGAGGGGAATGATGGCGAGGTTGTTGGTTGAGAAGAAAACTGTTGGAAAAAGGGGTCACTGTAACTTTGGAGGAGAAGCTCTGAGGCGCGTCTGAAGACACTGTCTTTATAATGTTATTTGCCCCCACTCAATTTCACCTTACAGGCAAATCCGTTCCTAGGAAACAACAGAGTCGTGGGTGAGAATCTGCAACCACCAAAGTTGAAGAATCTTCGAAGAAACCTTTTGTGAGATTGTAGCAGACCGGACTGAGAAAGAGAGAAAGTGGATTTCGAAATGTGTATTTTTGAAGTCTGATTCATGCTCCTTAAATAGTTTATGAACAGTATGAAGAAAAGGTAGGTGCTGGTTCAGAGAAGGCACCTTGAACAGTCACAATTTCAAACATTGTGACTATTTAAAAAGTGGTTAACAGTTAATGACTGTTAACTTTGAATTATGCCTCTTGATCACACCTGATCGAATCGTGACCGTTGATCTCATCAACGGTGATCAACGGTTAGCATCGCACCAAAACCAAAGCCGCCCTTTGCAAGTCACGCGGGTGCGCGCGTTCAAAGCTTATAGTTTTCCAATGTGGGACAAGTTCAAAACTGGGTTTTGTAAGAGAAAAGCTAATCTTTCAATCAAGTGTAAATGTGCAATTTCTCATGTAATTGACTAATCAAACCCATTGGATTTAATCTCTTATGAAATTAAAATCCAACAATCCCCCACATTGATTGATCAATTACATAGTTCTCTCTCAATCCAAACTACTATGACACAATTATGCATACAAAAGGTGTTTATCAACTTAAACCTTTTGTTAGTATAGATACCTCAGAGCCTTGTCAAAGTTATTGGTTGTAAGACCTTAAACCAATTACTCTTATGACAGACCGGAGACACCCATACACACAAAAATGTCTAGTCTCTGCAAGAGTTTCAAGTTTTGCTCAGCACTGTTATGGTCATGTGCTTCTTTCCTGGTTTCATGAACAATCCTGAGAGCAAACCCAAACTCTCATGAGAAGCAGCACCACTTCTATGTTCACATAGGTGAAGTTCCACTATGTGTTTCATTATTTGACACATTTCAGAACTTCATTAAGAGTTTAACTCAACCTCTCATCATAACGGACAACACTGTTTATGTTGTGATGGGAAATTTCTCAATGTCAGTGCTAATAGTCACATTGCTATAACTTGTTGTTACCCATTAAACCCAATACTGATGGTTTTTTAGTTCAGGTTGGGTTACCATTACAGGTAACTAAGTAAAGGGTTTTAATTCCATGTCTTTGGTTGTCATTCTTACTAATTCTCTGGCCAAGCCCTTGGTAAGAGGATCAGCCAAGTTTTTACTTGACCTCACATAGGTTATAATGATGACTCCAGCTTGAATCATTTGCCTAACAAATTCATTTTTCAAACTTATATGTCTGGACTTACCATTGTAGCTCCCACTGTAGGCTCTTGACAAAGTTGCCTCACTATCACAATAAATGGAAATTTGAGGCATAGGACTAGGCCAAAGTTTTATATCCAATAATAAATTCCTAATCCATTCAGCCTCTTTTCTAGCAGCCGCTAAGGCTATGAATTCAAATTCCATGGTCGAGTGAGAAATACAAGTTTGTCTCTTGGATGCCCAAGAGATCGCACCCCCACCGAGGACAAAAATCCATCCAAAGGTGGACTTGTTATCTCCATTACCGGTAATCCAACTTGCATCAGTGTACCCTTCCAATACAACTGGATAATCACAATAAAACAAGCCAAGTTCCAAGGTTCTCTTGAGATACCCAAGAACTCTCCCAATTGCCTTCTAGTGCTTTGCACCGGGACTACTTGTAAACCGATTGAGTTTACTTACTGCAAATGCAATATCAGGTCTAGTACAAAGCTTAACATACATCAAGCTTCCTACTGCACTAGTATACTCAAGTTGTGTAATTGCTTTACCAGTATTTTCTACTAGCTTTATATTAGAATCATATGGCGTGTTATATTCTTTAAACCTTAAATGC
This sequence comes from Nelumbo nucifera, assembly GCF_055504915.1. Taxonomy (NCBI): domain Eukaryota; kingdom Viridiplantae; phylum Streptophyta; class Magnoliopsida; order Proteales; family Nelumbonaceae; genus Nelumbo; species Nelumbo nucifera. The sequence continues at coordinate 53,198,912 of NC_142654.1, forward strand.
TTAAATTTTTCAAGTACTTTTCAATATAATGTGATTGGCTTAATGCATAACCCCTACTATGCTTTTTAACTTTTATTCCCAAGATGGTATCTACTCCTAAATCTTTCATCTTGAAGACAGAGGATAAGTAGTTTTTAGTTTCATTTATGCCAATCATATTTGTACCCACAATAAACATGTCATCAATATAAAGAAATACAATTACTCTATAATTTTTAGTGAATTTTGAGTAGATGCATCTATCAGCACTATTATGTTTAAAACCAAAAGCTAGAATACAAGAACCAAATTTATCATGCCACTGTTTAGGTGCTTGTTTTAATCCATATAGTGATTTAACTAGTTTACAAACTTTCTTCTCATTTTCAGGAAGAACAAATCCTTTTGGTTGTTCCATATAAACCTCTTCATTTAAATCACCATTTAAGAAAACAGTTTTAACATCCATTTGATGAACAAATAAGTGATAAATGGATGTTAATGCTATGAGTGTTCTAATAGAAGTTGTTCTAACCACTGGTGCATAGGTGTCAAAGTAATCAATCCCTTCATTTTGACTAAATCCTATGGCTACCAATATAACCTTAAAAGTTTGTACAATTCCATTAGTATTGTATTTTCTTCTAAACACCCACTTACATTTTATTGGTTTTGATACTGGAGGCAGGTCTACTAGTATCCATGTGTGATTTGACATTATTGAATCCATTTCATCATTTATATCTTCCTTCCAAAAAGCAGCATCTCTAGAGGCCATGGCCTCACTGTAGTTTTGGATCATTTTCAATGTTCAGGACAATAGGTATCATTTTTAAAATCTTCTCTCTATCAACCCCAACCAAAAATACAATTGACTGAGTAGAAAAAATCTGAACCTAAGTGTTTCTCTGTTTTTTGTCTTTGACTTCTTCTAGGTCCTATTATAGGTGTTACAGTTATGCCATTTCTTCTTTCAGTCTATTTATTATCAACAGGTATTGAGATCTGAGTTTCTCTTTCAGGTTCTCTATCATTTTCTATGGATTCATTTTCTGTAGATTTAGAACACAGTTTATTTTCAAAGAATTCAACATCTCTATTTTCAATTATTATGTTGAACTCTAAGTCTAAAAGCCTATAGGCCTTACTATGATCTGCATATCCAACAAACATACTTCTCTTAGCCTTGAGTCCTAATTTGATTCTATTAGGATTTGAAACTCTATAATATGCTAAGCACCCCCACACTTTTAGATATACTAAATTAGGCTTTCTTCTTGTCCATAATTCATATGGGCATTTGTTATTCACTCTAAAAACAATTTTGTTATGTAAATGGTAGGCTGTTAGGAGTGCTTTCCCCCACAGGTTTAAGGGTGCATTAGCTTTTAACAACATGCAGTTTATCATTTCTGTAAGTGTTCTATTTTTCTTTTCGGCCAGGCCATTCTGTTGAGGGGTATAGGGAGTAAAACACTGATGTATTATTCCAAATTCTTCATAGAAAGAATTAAACTCATTTTTAAAGTATTCAGCACCTCTATCACTTGTAAGGATTTTAATTTTCTTTTTTAGTTGATTTTCAACTTCAGTCTTATACAGTTTAAACATGTCAAAGGCTTCATCCTTAGTTCTCATAAGGTAGACATATGTGTACCTAGAAAAGTCATCTATAATGTTATAAAGTATCTCTTACCTCCTCTAATTAATACACCATTGAGTTCACAGATGTTAGAATGAATTAGTTGTAGAAGTTGAAAATTTCTCTTAACACTAGGGAAAGGTTTTTTATCCATTTTAGATTTTACACATATCTCACATTTTTTAGTTGATTCGTTACTATAAGCAATTATACCAAGTTTGCTCATGTTCTTTATGGATTTAAAATTCAAGTGTGCTAATCTATCATGCCATAAAGAGAAAGAATCAACAATATAAGCAAAAACTTTTCTTTCATTAATACTTAATTTGAACATACCATTACAACCATATCCCTTTCCAACAAACATCACATTCTTGGGTAGGGTTAGTTTGTCGAATTCAAAGACAACTTTGAATCCCCTCTTACAAATAAGATTTACTAAGACCAAGTTCTTTCTAATGTCAGGAACATGGAGAACATTTAGGAGAGTCAGTGTTTTTCCGGAGGTGAAGTTCAACTCTACACTGCCTCTTCTGGAGGTGAAGTTCAGTCACTTCTTCATATGTCTTAAACAATGACTTATCCTTGCGAACATGGACTGTGATGCCTGAATCAAACCACCATCCAGAAGATGATTCTACCATGTTGAATTCAGTAATCATGGCCACTAGATTGTCTTCTACCATATTTGCGGACTTGGTTCCGCCTTTCCAATATCGGTAGACTTGGGCATAATGCCCCTTCTTTCCATAAACATAGTATGATCCTTTATTATTGTTGATCTTCTTGAAGTTTCCATCCTTCTTCTTTACTTGTAATGTAGGGTTTTAGTCTTCTTCGATCCATTTTCCACAAAATTGACCTTAGAGTTCAGCATACCGGCCAGGGTCTTATCCCTACTGTCTCTACTCCGAGACTCTTCTTCAATACGAATGTGTTGCTGAATTTGCTCCAAGGTAAGTTTTTCAGCCTTGTGCAGAATCTTCTTCCTGTAATCCTTTCAAGAGGTGAAAGTTTGGCAATGATTGCTCCCACTTGAAAAGATTCAGGAATGATGATGTCAAGGGATCGAATTTTGTTGACTATCACCCGTAGTTAATGAAGTTGCTCTAGTATGGGTTTATGGTCGTTCATGGTGAAGTCAAAGTATTATGCAATAAGATATTTATTTGTACCTGCTTATTGCATATTGTATTTGAATTCCAGGGCCTTCCAGATTTCTTTTGGAGATGTAAGTTCCTTATAGAAGTTGTAGAGCCGGTTTGATAAGGCATTCAGTATGTGTCATCGGCACAGAAGTGAGTCATCTTCTCGTTTTGCTCTTTCCTTCTTTAGTTTTTTGAGTCTTTGTCAGTGGGTTCAGGAAGTGATTGCAGATTTGGGTCCAGTAGATAGTATAGTTTTAGTGTGGTCAGAAAGAAGATCATCTTGTCTTGCCATCGACTGAAGTTTGCTCCATCAAACTGGTCTAGTCGAACAAGATCTTGGTTCATCATCTTGATCGAAGTAATGCTTGCTTCCCCACTCAGTTTCACCGAGTTTGCTATTGGATTACAGGCAAATCCGTTCCCAAGATACAACAGAGCCTTGGGCGAGAATCTGCAACCAACAAAGTTGAAGAATCTCCAAATAAACCTTCTGTGAGACTATAACAGACCGGACTGAGAAAGAAAGAGAAAGTGGATTTCGAAAATGTGTATTTTTTAAGTTTGATTCATGCTCCTTAAATAGTTTATGAACAGGTATGAAGAAAAGGTAGGTGCTGGTTCAGAGAAGGCACCTTGAACAGTCACAATTTCAAACATTGTGACTATTTAAAAAGTGGTTAATAGTTAATGACTGTTAACTTTGAATTATGCCTCTTGATCACACCCGATCAAATCGTGACCATTGATCTCATCAACGGTGATCAACGGTCAGCATCGCACCAAAACCAAAGCCGCCCTTCGCGAGCCACGCGGGTGCACGCGTTCAAAGCTTATAATTTTCCAATGTGGGACAAGTTCAAAACTGGGTTTTGTAAGAGAAAAGCTAATTTTTCAATCAAGTGTGTAGGTGCAATTTCTCATGTAATTGACCAATCAAACCCATTGAATTTAATCTCTTATGAGATTAAAATTCAACAAAGACATTCCGAATTGGAGAAGGAGCACAGGGGACTAAGCCACGATATGCAATGGGCTCTCTAGAACTTGCTCCGCTGCGGTGAAAAAATAGAGAGTTTTTCAGTTGAGAGGGCTCTCTCCTTCAGGTGGCACTAGTGGTGTACATGGCGATCGGCGGTGGAGGTAGAGGCAGGTACGATGGCGGGGGGGGGGGGGGGGGGGGGGTTGGTGTAGAAGAAGGCCATTCCGAGGTGGAGGTTTCAGAGATTTTCCAAGGTGGAGGGGAATGATGGTGGGGGCGTTGGTGGAGAAGAAGACCATTCCGAGGTGGAGAAGGAGCACAAGGGACTAAGTCGCAAGTTTAACCTTACTGGGAGAGAGATTCGGCCTAAGTACATGTGTCGAGTATAAGATCTTCAAAATTATAAACGTGTTTATTGATATCACATAGTAAAGTAGATGTCTGTCACAAATAGAATGGAAGTACATGAAAATGAAGTGCAACCAAGTACAACAAATTCTATAGATATCACATAGTAAAGTACAACATATTCTATAGATATCACATAATGATATTATGGTACTTGGTTTTTTTCAGACCTTTTCTTTAGTTTGCATTTTGAAGCGAGGTAAATTAAGATTGATGTAAGTATTTATGTCGATTTAGTTATGTTGGCGTTTAGAAGGAGTGTAAATCAAGATAGGCATTAAACTCTACTCTGATTTAGATTTGTTGGCATTTGGAAGAAGTATAAATCAAGATTGATTTAGATTTGTCAACATTTGGGTGGAAATGAGTTCTATGTCATAAATTGATGTAAAATCTTGTCACATGTAAGGTTGTGTTTGGAAACGATGCAAATAAGTGTTAATGCAAATATGTAGAGTGCAAAACAGTTTATATAAATTGCAAAGTTGGGTTAGTTTTGCATCGATAAATTTACATTCTTACCAAACAGACTTTTAGCATTAATGGATATAAACACGAATTCTAATAAAGCATATGCCTTTCTTTATCAAAAGCCCACTTGAATGCAAATTTACTTCTTTTTTATTGATGTACTTTTACATCTTATTATTAATGTAAATATGCATTGATCTATCATTTGTCAATGAAAAATGTAATGTTGCAAAACACAGCCAAAAGTGAAGCAGAGTGCAAATTTACCCTGAACCAGGATTTACACTCTATTTGCATCGTTTCCAAATGTAGCATAAAGTTATATATCAATTATCGATGTAAATACTACATCAATAATGTCGATGTAAAACTCGACATTTTTTGAATTCACGCTTTTCAAAGTTAACGATCACTTTTTACAGTTCGGTGTAAAACCTCATCGATGTACTTTTACACCGATGAGGTTTTACATCGATCCAAACAAAGCCTTGAGGGTAAATTGCAGTTTAATACCCTAATACCCTACTTTATGCTAATAACATTGTCCTTCCCTAATTCAAAGTTAGAATGTTAACCAAAATTGTTGATATTATCATCTCAACATTTTTAAATGTCAAAATTGCCCTTAAGTAAAAACATGTGGCTTTACACTAACCAAACAGCCCCAAAAAGAGTCATTTATATCCAGCTTGAATAGTGGGTTAAAACCCACCCTGACCCTCACTCACCTCAATCCACCCGCTTTGATCCATGTATCCACCACACAATATTTTTCTAAAAACACACAAAAATATATTTCAACCAAAAAAATCAGAATTACAGAAAAAAAATACATAAAGTGAAAAAAAAAAACAAAAGGTATATATAATTCAACAAACTTTATAGAAATTGTAAAAAAAAATACAAATTTTATGAATTTTATATCAATGTAATAGGGAGGGGTAAATTTAGAAACTACTTTACCACTCAAACGGTCAAATGGATGTTTTGGTAATTTTTCCGCTTTCATTGGTTCAAGATAATTGAAGGATGGATCTAGATGCAACAATGTTAGAAAGTTTAGGAAAAAAACAGTATTATTAGCATAAATATCAGCAATCTACCCTTAATGATTACTGATGAATCAATTTTTGGTGATGTATCAAATTTGTGTGTTAAATAATTCGTCATTTTTTATGATGTATCAATTTTTGGTAGTATATCAATTTTTCATACATAGGAATGATTGGAAAGATAAGAAGCGTTAGTGAAGTGGCATTTCAGAAGCCTGAAATATTGCCAATTATACTAAAGCTATGCACACAAGTGGTTAAATATCCCCCCTTTCTCTCTGCTGGGTCCACTTTTATCTGAAACATAACTTCACTCACAATATCTATCAAAAAAAACCACTCAGATTATTAATAGTATTGCCACTTATCACTAATTTGTTGTTCACACACACGTGTTTTTTTTTTTGTACCTTTTAACTTTGTGGACTTTCCACAGTAACAAGAATACATATTCCTCATATCTATAATCTATGTTCAAATTAAGAATAAATCTGATTTGATAGTTCATGTATTAACAAAGCCCAAGTGGGTCAATGCATCTCCTTTGTCTTCAGTCCTTCATCGGTACAAGATATAAAAAAACTACAGTTTACATCCTCTCTCGTGATCTATTCAACTGGGATGTGAGACGAATGAAGTCTACTTCTTTGCATGGAATTGTGAGACCACCCATCTGGTGATCGAACCCGAACTCTTCCTCAGCCAAACTGAGCAGGTATTGGAATGAAGGATGCTTCAAGTAAGATATGGGCACTACGTACCGCTTCTTCTCGTACTCTCCAACGTAAACGACGAAGTGGCCTTTCGGGACGTCAGACGCAATGGCCTCCACAAATTGGCTCCTTCTCAAGCCTTGTAGAAGCTGCTTGGCATGAACCATTCCAGGCAACTGAATACCCATCTCTTTGATAGAGAAAGCAGCGACCTAAAACAAAAGAAATCACAGATATATATTTGCTAAAACGAGAAAAGCTCAAAAACGTTTGATGTAACAAGATATATAACTAAAAGCTTTAATTCAACTGTAGCTAGGTGACTGAATGCGTAGAAGTGGGCATCTACGCACACATATATATAGGAGGCAGTATGGGTGGAGAATTTTTTCAAACGGATTGTTTGCGACTTATTGTGAGGAGACTAGCTAGCCTATCATGCGCGCGTCTCTTCATCAAATGGATTGTGTACTATTCATGCAGCCGACCGCAACCAATTGGGTTTTCAGAATCGGAACAACTGGGATTGTCCTGCTCGGCATGCATTATTAGAGAGATGAATCACCGCACACAGCTTTGCACAGAATGTTTGTGTTGTTTAGGAGACATTTTGTTGACAACAATCTCAATTTGTGGATAGAAATCATGTATGCTATGATTCATTCTTCTTACTTGTTACAGAGAGGGATAGAAGCCAACTAACCCACCTACCTGTCACTTTGGTGCTTATACATAGTAACACTAGTTACAAACAGACGAGGAATTATATTTCCACTACATGGTGTTGCCATGGTGATTTTTTTTAGATATTTTGGTTCCTATAACAAAGAGACTGAATTTGGTTGGCATCAGCTTCGGCCTCTACATAGTCCGGGGTTAGATTGGAGCAACCCAACTCCATTGCGCATAATATTCTGGATCTCCTGGTTACTTAAAGGTGTCAATTGACTGTTTTTGGGTTGGACATCGTCCAAATTAAAATCAATTTGGATGGATCAATAAGATATATTGAATTGGACCAGTCCAGACTTAATAGTCCAAAATATTTATTGGATTGGATCTGGCCCATCCATAATAGATTTATATTGCATTGGGTTGGATTGAATCAATATTTAGAAGAAAAGAATACAAGTGTCAATGGATCAGGTTTGGATTGGAACCAATCTCAATTAAGATAAATTTGAACATATTAGACGGTTCAGACATTGAATTAAACCAATTCAAAATGGTCCAAAGTAATCATTGGATTGGACCTAGTCCATCTGTAATGGACTCATATTGGACAGGATTGGATTGGACCAAATCCAATCCAATTGACACCCCTTCTCCTGGTAATACAGGATCTGTACTAATTTTATTAAAAATCTGGACTAGCATCCAATTAATAATAAGATCACACGCAAATTTAACCTCATTTAAATCTTATTAGAATCTAGAGTTGTCAAACGGGCATGGCCCGCGTGCGGCCCATGCAAAGTGCAGGTTGTGCGATACTGGCCCATGGGCTGTCCTAGGTCGTGCCCCCCTCCCCTGGGATAATTTGAGGGCTCAATCTAAGCCTATGCGGTCCCATGCCGTGCAACGGGCCTGGGCTAGGCAGGTTGCAGACCATGCCGTGGGCCTGGGCCACAAGGCAAGCCTTAGGCTTGGGCCGAACCAGGCCAGAAAGGCCTAGACTATTTTTTTTTTGTTTTGCTAACTTTCCTTTGGGCTTTGCGGCTTTACACGCTTTGGGATTTGGGAACAAATTGAAAAATTAAAAATCTAAAAAGAAATAAAATAAAATACTTACCAAAATACAAAATGGACAATAAATTGGAAAAAATAGGAATTTTATTTTATTTAAAATATAAAAAAAAATACAATTTGAAAATAAAATGTTACATTGTTGAAAAAATTACTCAATCTCCTTGACTTTAATCATCTGCTTCATCAGATGCAGTAGTATCATGCCCTTCTTTGTCTTGTAATTTATCCTCAACATCCAACAAATCTTTAAAGTAAATGTCTTTTGCTTGTTTCTCATGGAAGAGCAAATGTTTGGCCAAGTGGCCAGTAGGCCCAGTACCACCCTTGCTACTGAAGCTAAAATTAATCCTACATTTTTAGCAAATGACTCTTTTTTCCTTCCCCTCAAACTCCTCTATTTTAAATATTTTCCAAATTGGGCTATTGAACTTACTATTGTGGAATTGGTTTTAGGAGGAGGAATCGGCCATTTTTTTAATTCTAAAAAACGAAAATTAATTTAGTTGCACTTACTGACTTACCCAGATGGTCGGATTACCAATTCAAAATCTCAACTTGATTTCAACGGTTGAAGCCTCTCAAAGCCTCCTAAATGGCTAAATAAATTGCTAAGTGCCTAACTACCTAAGTGTATGACAGTATGAGTGTATAGTGTGTATGAGAATTGAGATGAGAGACTGAGAGAGTACAATTGTACGAGAATTGAGAAGAGAATTGTTGAATTAGTGTGATGAGAATGGTGGACTGTTGTGGAGGATAGGGTTCTTTATAAGAATTGAAGATAATTCAATTGCCCAAAATACCCTAAAAATTAATCATTTTTTAGTTGTTGAGAGGGGTATTTTGGTTATTATAAAGTTATGTATCACTTTACCTAAATGCCCCCACCAAACTAGCTGTTATATAGCTATTGAGGGGTATTTTTATAAAAAATAAAAAATAAAAGCTGAAACTAGTTATTGGGAGGGGTTAGGGGTACCCAACCATTTGTTTCTCGGGTGGGCCGTGTTGCAGGCTAGGTTGTGCCAGCCCGTGGACATAAAAGCCTCGGCCCGGCACGACCCACACTTTGTCGTGTCAGGCCATGCCGTGCCACGAGCGGCATGGCCCGTTTTACAATTCTATTAAAATCTGAATCAAATCCTAAAGAGATGATTTCAAATTCAAATTAGATTTTCAAATCTAGTTATAGACTTATAGCCCAATCATACTATATGTCCTTTCTGTTTAATTATAGCTCAATTATATATATATATATATAGGAAGAATGACGGTTTAGCCCAATGTCAGAACTTCTAGGCCCAAAGTACAGTTGGGGTGGGTGCCAGCTCGGAATTGATGCCAATTCACCGGCTGGCACTGGTGTGTAGAGTGGGGGTTTTTGACAGGTATAGTCTAATTTTTTCCCCAAAAGTTTACTTACAGTGGAGGGTGGCCATCAAATATTTCAATAAAGGCTCACTTCAAGGAGGAGTATTGTTATGGTTAAGCCATAATTCTTTGTTGCGACCCACTCCGAATTAAATTGAGAAAAACCCGAAAGGTGAGACTTTGGGTGGGGTTTAGAGTTTTCTATAAGTGAGGTTATGAGTGCACAACTCTATATTCTTCTCCATTACAGATTACATAGTAGATTTTACTCCACCAGTGGACATAGACTATAAGATGAACCATGTAAATCTGTGTATCATCTTTGCTTGTTTCTCTTTATCTCTATTTTCTTTTCATTTTTGAGTGTCATTCGAATCTACTATTTTGGGTTTTTTACAATAAGTACAAATCAAATATGTACAATACAACTACATACAAAATACAAGGTTTTGCAATTTACATTTTTGTATTTATACTCCTTCCAAACTGAGCCATTGGGAGAGTACAAATTATAAGTATGTACAATGCAAATACAAGGTTGAGAAATAGAATATACAAGGTTTTTCAATCTACATATTTGTATTTGTACTCCTTCCAAACTGAGCCATTGGGAGAATACAAATTATAAGTATGTACAATGCAAATACAAGGTTGAGAAATAGAATATACAAGGTTTTGTATTATATATATATATATATATTTATATTTTTACTATTTTGTAACTGAGCTTATAAGGTTCAATTTGTATTTATGTTGTGCAAATACATACAAAATAATACAAAATACAAAGTTTTGCACTCTAAGTATTTGTATTTGTTCTCCTTCCAAACTGATCCTAAGGTTCTGTTTGGAAAGAGTACAAATGCAAGTTAAGGTGTATATATACACTTTGGTTCAGTATAGATGGTGTTTGGTAAGAATACAATATACATTTATATAGATGTACTGAAATCAACAACTTTCTGCAGAAATTTCAGGGCATATTTTGCATCCAAGATGAGAGCAAACGTTGCAATCAAAGTTGATCAATGTTAGAAAGGCATATTTCAATCTTGAGATTCGTGTTTGCATCTACAACTAAAAATTGGTTGACAAAAAAGTAAATTTGTCAATACAAAACTAGACCAACTTTGCATTTGTATGAACCAAAATACATTCTACATATTTATATTTCCATTGATAGAGGGCTCGTTTGGCAAGTCTTTTTGAGAAGATCTTCTTGTAGCTCTGACAATTAAAAGACGTAATGAGCTTTTGACATAAGATCTAGGCAGCCTAAAAACCGTTTGGCAGATGTGCGTCTTTCCATGTGTCATTTTGCATCTTTTTGCACAAGATTAAAACGCAAAAGACCCTAGAAGCTTCATTTGGAGCTTCTCGAAATCAGCCCAAAATGGGCTTCTCGTGTCTTTTCGGCATCCCGTCTTTGGCGATTAGATCTTCTGCATGCCAAATGAAAATAGACCGATTTTCAGTCTTCCCGACTTGTAAACAGCCAAAAGACCGTGCGAAAAAACGCACCAAACGGGCTAGAATAAACGGATAGACTGAAAAATATAAATAAATAAATAGAAAAAGTTAGGTCCAGTTGAATCAAAAATCAATATGGGATTCTCATCCTGTCTTCCGTTAATTAAGCACTTATTAATAACTGAATCATGAAGAAGGGTGTCACTAGGGAAAAACATCGAGTATGTCACACGCATAATTGGCTAGCTAAGGCGTCCGCCACTCTTTTGCACTCTCTGTAACTGGCTTATACTACATCTTTATAGCCCAGATCTATCTTCCGCGGTACACTCCGTCCTTGATCGTGGACCTTCTATTATTATTTATTAACCCAATCTAACGTGATAAATATGCCGTCAAGATTCCTACAGCACACGAACTGGCATGGCCGCTATGCCTTGGTGAGATTCAACAGCCAAACTGAGCAACAGTCGAAAGGACCGGCACCACCACATGGGCTGCAGGGTTGGCTGTTTGTGTTTTCCGTCTACTGCAGAGTACTCTGGTCCAACAGCCTTAACAGTAGTCTTGGTCTTTAGGTCTTTAATTGCATTTGCATGCACCAGCCCAGAGAGAGAGAGAAATCTAATAATCTCTTTCTCTCCTAGTGTGGAGAGAAACAGCAGAACAAGGTAGGGTCATGGCCGTATGGGTTAAATGGGGATCATGTATGACAGTAGTGTACGCTCCCCTCTGTGGAAAACATGTGCCATGTATAGAGAGTAGGAACCAGACAATCAATGGATCTCGCCAAAAAATACAAAGAATTTACCTACCAAACAGTACAACCGGATAGCTTTAATTTTAACCGTCTGGTTTGTGAATTTAATTGTTTGTGCCTGTGTACCAAGGTTTTAAAAAGCGATCGATCAGGAATCGAAGTCGTTCGCCAATGGGTCAAATGGATTGATGGTTTGATTGTTCGGGTCAATGGATTATTAATCAAATTAACAATTTTGGCCAAATTCCGGGTTAAACGTAAAATGGACCGGTTGCGTGGACAGTTCCAGGTCAACCAGTACAACCATTCGGTCCAATCCAATTTTCAAAAACCATATTGTGGATACAGGTACTGGACCTAGACATACAAATGAGATAGATCGATACCATTCAAATCACACAACTTTACTCTAATTTACTTGTATTTATATTCTTGTTTTTTTATTTGCTTTATTAAGACTAATTAAGTGGCACGTTCAATATATAAGAGAGGAAGGCAGAGAAATTAGTAGAATGAGATAAAGAAAATGATATCGAATTTGCTCTTAGGCCAATCTCATAGCTAGGCCTGTAAACGGATCAAATTCGAATCGAATCAGGTTAGATTCGAATTTGAAATCGATTATGAACAATAATATTCGAATTCGATTCGATATTCGACGGGTATCAAGTATTTCGATTTGAATTTAATTTGATTCGAATTCGACCGATAACTTGATTGTTGGCACAATGGCACTCTTGCAGTATCAACTTGGGTTGAGGGCCTTGAGGCATTGAGCAGCGGTGAAGGAGATGGTAGTGGCCGGTCACCGGTGCTCGACCGCTATCACTGGCATTGTTGTTGGTGATGGTGGTTGCTTGGGCAGCGACGATGCTGAGTCGAGACTCGAAATATGAGAGATAGAGGAGAAGATGAGAGATGAGAGAGAACTAAGGAGAGGCAGAGGATAAGGGGCAGTGGTCGCTAACAGGTATTCGACTATCGACTGTCGACTGCCAAATCGTTGATGTGGCCAATTAAGGTGGTTGCTCGGGCGACGACGGTGAAGGGAGGGTTAGGGTTAGGATTTGAAAGGAGATGGAGACTAGAGGAGAGGTTCAAATGTTCATTAGTTTCTACTCATTTGATTCAATGAGATTCGAGAATCGAGAATTGTTTATTTACTTTTTTAATCTTCTTTATATATATATATATAGAGAGAGAGAGAGAGAGAGATCATTGCATATCCGAATTTGATTTGATAATTTAATTGATAAAAAATTAGTGTTCGAATTCGATGAAATATCCAAATTCGATTCGATTATGCCGAATCTCAGATTTGAATTTGGATTTTTGAATACCATTTACATGCCTACTCATATCACATCACAGCTATGCATTGAAAACATCTCCCCATAAAAAGGGAGATGTCTCACATGGCTGAAAATGCTATAAAGTTGGTGTGAGGCGCATTCTGTGAGGAGCAAATTAATCCAGATTCAAAGAAAACATGTGAATTAGATTTTTGGCATAAAGATTCATACATATATGATAAAAATTGATTGGCCAGAACTAGTGTTTTAACCTCTGCATGACATGGTCCTAAGCCTTGCATCTGAGAAATCCTATCGTGAGAACATGTTGGGCTGAGGAATGTTTGATGATGTATCAGAGTTTTGCATTGTCTAACTGAATATAGTAGCGGAATCACCTGATTTTATTCTTATTTATTTATATATTTTATATAATTGATCTTCATTGTGCTATAGGACTCATTCATTGGTTGGTCCATGTTTTAATTTGTACTTAGCAACAATGATGTTGTTACATTGCAGCCCATTTGCCAGCAAGTTCAAGGTGCAACATTATCCCCACAATTATGAAATATTTACATCAGTATCTAAATTAAAATCTTCTTTGGCAGCATTAAAATCTAATCGAACTTTTCTTTTTAATCTAAGATTATGTTTGGTTTGAAAGAAAAGGTAGGGAAAGGAAGAGGGCTTCCAAACCACACAATGTACAGCCTAAATGTGTGCTATTTATTTGTTTTTTTAATCCGTAAAAATGTAAATTTACATCTACGCCCCACAGTATATCTTAACTGTATATCGGGAACATTTCACACTAGACTCACACCCATTTCCCACCCTATATTGGGAATATCTCTCTATGAATAATAAATACAAATAGAGAAGATGTTCACAATGTGCGGCCAGGACATGCTGTGAGATGAGTGCAAGGAGTTGATCCGGACTCTCTTAAGCATCCTTCCAAGCCTTGTTAATATCAAGAAAGAAATGCAAACCAAATTCAAAGCAAATTAAATGAAGTTGAGAACAAAAAACTGTGGGCACTCCATCCCTGGTTTCATATGGCGCCCTCCGAATTCTTGTAAACCATTAGGTGTTTCAGCAAATTGCCTTCAGGCTTCATGCTGTACCTCCAACAAAGCTTGTTCGCGTCCTCATGTCCTTTTAAGAGACCCTGTTCATATAAATCAGACAAATGGGCTCCCCGCAACGACCAATCATACATTAAAATTGGCTCAATGATTCTAAGGCCGGCCTGGTTCATTTTTTGGTACTTGGATAATTTGTTTACCCGGTTCCAATGATTCCCGGCCAAGAGTTATCTAAGAAAATTACGGTACCAATATGAAAATTCGATCAATTACCCGATTGATCAACTTACTCAACAAAATATAGGAGTAGATTTTTCCCTCCCTTCTGAAATAGTGCTTCATTATTAGGGCTTCCTTCTACCACCCTTACAATGACCAAACTGGGTTAGATTCAGTGCCTCTACAAAATGGAAAAGTCTGGCTGGGTTTGTTCCCTTACCAAATTGTAATGGGCCCCCAGACCTGATCAGGTCTTCAACTATGATGACCAGAGTAGGGTTGGTACAGTACAAGCACAAATTGGAGAAGCACATGGATTGTATATACTCTTCTCACCAAGTAAAAGGAACACGAAGTCCTTTTGAACAATATATCAATTGTTGAGTTTGACAGACTGGGTGAAGACAAGATAGAAGCAGTTAGCTTCATTTGTCACAAATATCTCTTCATTAACCCAATGAAATGAGCCCACCACTTTGTAAGTTGTAACCCAAATTAATCAATGAATGGGGGGGACCTTCCCCTACCTACTCCACTGTTTCTGCAATGGTGGGACAGGCTACAAGTAGTACAATGCAACCCGTCCGGAGATCCTAATACTGAGCTTCCAAAGCAAACCATGTGAGCCTTCATGAAGCATGTCTCTCAACATGCCCAAACCAAGAGTGAGACACTCAGAGAGGGCTGCCCATGTACTCAGTTCCTCTCTCTCTCTCTCTCTCTCTAGTCTATATATACAAACCAAGGAGACCAGCTAGCCATCTCATCACTGAAGTCTTTCACAAATTACAACAAAGCACAACCAGCCCTCTCAGCCTCTTCCTTAGCCTTCTTGTCTTTCATCAAGAGATAGTAGAAGTGCATATATAGAAACCATGGGTTTCCAGTTGCCCGGAATGCTCACCGGCCGACGGTCTCCTTTGAACACGAAACGATTGGATTCGGCCACTAGAGATGTGCCGAAAGGTCACCTCGCCGTCTACGTTGGCGAGACCCAAAAGAAGCGGTTTGTGGTTCCACTATCCTACTTGAACCATCCTTCCTTCCAAGATTTGTTACGTCGAGCTGAAGAAGAGTTTGGGTTTCATCATCCAATGGGTGGTCTCACGATCCCTTGCAGAGAAGACTTATTCCTTGATCTCACCTCTCGTTTAAACGGTTCACTATAGTCGATCAAGTCTATGGATGGCAATCCTAATCCTTTGATCATCCGACCAATCAATTTTGCTATTAAGTGGGCACTGGGCCTACTGCGTAATTTGCAGCCCATTTGTAATTTTTAAGCCCAGTTAGCACACCCATCTGTAAATATATGTTATCAACTGTAAAAGAGTTGGAGGAAATGAGAAATGAGAAATCTTTCCTTTGAAAACATTTTGTTCAATTTTATACAACCCTTTTCTGCTTTTTTTTCAAATTAATTCTAGAATATCTCTTTTTTTCATTTTCGTTGGTCACAAGAGAAAATAAATACAAGAGGAATCTTAACAGGCATCTCCGACGGTGCATCCCCCCTCAATATCCCAGCATTTCACAAAATATAAACATAAAAATTCTATTTTGGGGATCTAGGCCGAGCTGGGCTGCAAACCGATCAAACCGAACCGGATATGGGTAGCTCCAAATTTGATTCGTTTGAACAGTATAAATATAATGATCAAAAACTAAAAAGGGATTCTGATATTATAATTCATGAATAAAATTAATTGAAAATTACTTATATAAAAACCTGGTATTTTCCGTTGCCAATTGTTTTTTCTTGTGTCAGTTCCAAAAACAAAACAAAATCAATTGGTTCTTTTCAACAGAAACACAGAAAATATGTTCTTTTTTAGTGTATTTTTGTTTCCAAATTGAAACAAAAAAAAAAATGTGTTCTATGGGTAAGAACAAGTTTTTATCTGGTTATTTAATTTCATGTTTCATAAATTATATAATTTCTAAATTATAAAATTTGTTTTGTTTTAAAAACCATTATTTTGACGGTTTTAAGAACCTAAATATTGTTTTTTGAAATAAAACCAATTTTCTTTTGCCTTTCAAAACAAATAATTCAACAAGATGTTTTTTATTTTTTGTTGATTTAACCATTTAAAAAACAAGTGAAAATAAAAACATCATGTCATAGAGCACCCACTTAGTAAAACCCCCAACTTTACCAACTTTATTGATGGATACAATTTAAATTTTTAGTGAAGTTGAAGTATCTCTCTGTTCACCTCCAAGCTAAGGATGCATTTGACATTCCTTATTTTAAGGAACATCTCCTTTTTGCAATTAAAAACTTAATGTTTATAAGAGAAATTTTAACAACAACGCTGTCTTTGGAAACGATGCAAATGGAGTGTAAATCCTGATTCAGGGGAAATTTGCACTCTAGTTCACTTTTGCCTGTGTTTGGCAACATTGGCAACATTACATTTATGCATTGACAAATGACAGAAAATACATTTTCTAATACATATTTACATTGATAATAATATATAAAGTACATCAATAAAAAAGAAGTAAATTTACATTCAAGTGGGCTTTTGACAAGGTTTTTAAAACCGGCCTGGACAACGAACCGGTCAGGGGTCCGGTTCCCGGGTAGAACGGTCTGATCGTTCGAATCGAATGGATGGCCCGTTTTGACAAAAAAAAATAAAAAACGGTCAAAACCGTTGAATGATTCGAACGGTTCAACTGCCTGGGTCAACGGTTTGCTGACCAAATTAACGTTTTATGGAAAAAAATCTAATTTTGGGGAAAATCGGAACCGGTTCCTAGTTTTTCCAGTCCGACCGTCTAGTTCGGTCCAGTCCGGTTTTGAAAACCATGGCTTTTGATAAAAAAAAATGCATATGCTTTATTGGAATTCGTGTTTGCATCCATTACAGCTAAAAGTCTATTTGGTAAGAATATAAATTTGTCAATGCAAAGCTAACCCAACTTTGTAATTTATATGGGTCACTTTACACTATATATTTGCATTCACACTTATTTGCATCGTTTCCAAATGCAGCCAAAAGGGAGATAAGTCCTTAGACAATGTAGGCCTTCCATGCTGAGAAGCTCTCTCCCCCTAAAGTCATTCCACCAAAGATGACGCCGATGACTCCAACTAAAGGGTCTCAATTGTTAGGCACATCATTGCGGCCAAGGTTATCTCTACAAGGTGTTAGAGGATCAAACAAGGTTTTCTATGTAATTGTGGAAGTCTTTGCAGCTCTACGTGTTGTGACTGTCATCTTTGTGGAATTTACATTATTTGTCTTAGCTTCTCTTGTTGCCTTGGGACTTCATCTTCTTCGACCATCAAATAAAATGGTGGTCACAAATTTGTATAAGCTCCTCGGTTCACGTAGCATTGAGGGGCGTGAAGTTTTTGAAGGTCAGTGGTAGAGTCCTCGATCAACGATATCTATGGCAGTCCAATCTCTTCCAATTGTGGTCAGCTCGGTTATCATCTATGTCTTTACGCTTCAGATTACATTAGTCCTCCTTATCTTTCTAGTGTTGCATCTATGCTTCCTTAGCGTTGATGTATTTTTGTGTGTGTGCTAAGAGTTTAGTCATGTCGGTAGGGGCCTTCTTCTACAATGAGAAATTGAAGTGAGAGGAATGTGAGCTATTCATCAAGGCGGATACGACCATAGACTGGTTCAAGTTCTAGACTTGAATAAACTAGGCGTTGAACCTTGCCAAGTACTCCCTTAGGGACTCCCTATCTTTCTATTTGATCTACATGAGGTTGGCCGATATCTTCTAGTATCGTTAGTTGTTGGTGAATTGTTCAAGGAACTTTTCTTCAAACTGGTTCTAAGTGGCCATAGATCAGGGTGACAGTGCGGAGTACCACTGCCAAGCAACTCTTTGTAGGGTGAAAGTGAAGGCTGTGCACATTAAGGCTTCTAAGGTCCCATGTAGGAGGATTGTGGCCTTAAATCCTTCTAGTTGATTTGTGGGGTTTAAGGTGCCATCGTACTTCTCAAATTGAGGTGGTCAACATCTTGTAGGGGGTTACTCATCCATGATCGGATCCTTGCTAGGATGAGTTCCAGAGGCAAGCGTATGGCAGTTGGGGTGACTTCTCTAGGATTTGAATTCAAATCCATCTTTATCAGGTTAGATCTTCGAATTGGATATCAATTAATAGTGTCAGATCATATTTGGACCCTGATTCGAATCTGGTCCAGTCCGTTTGCATCCCTATTGGGAACATCTACCAAAGACAAGTATTTTCCCCATGCACGTGCACACTAATATGTGCAATTGTCCATATGGGTGTATGTGGGGTGCATGGTGCTGATGTGATCTTTTACAATACATCTCTTAAAATTGCATCTCTGTAGGTTGTAAAAGATAGGTTCGAAGCCTAAAATAAGGAATGCCAAATGTAGCCTAAAATAAAAATAATGCGTTGTTAGGAGCAGATATGGTCTTAGGTTTTAGTATTGAAGGATGCAATGTGGTGCGATGTGGATACGATGCGATATTGAAGGGAAGTGATGACAACATGTCTAAAGGGAAGTAACCATTATGTCTCTGTTTACTTTCTTTCGACTTCTTCTTCTTCCTTTAGTTTTTTCTTTCAGTACTTGTTCCTTCTCGGCGTTAGGAGGTGTCTAATGACTTTTAGTTCCGGTCTTCTTATTTCTCTCTCAATTAATCTTGGGGATCACATTGATCTCTTGGATTATGAGTAGATTATCTCAATGGATCCCTCAGGTGAAAGAGAAGGTGGAAAACAACAAAAGAATTATCACAAGGGTGAGACAGGCCCATTTGGAATTGTAGATGCGTTCTCAAATAAGTCCATGACTTCTCATCTTCCTAGGAATAGACCGTTAGGTCCATGCAAAAAAAGTAACGTAGCGAAATCAATGCATGAATCAGAATGCGACCTAAACAATAATAATAGTAGTAGGGTGGTGAGTTACAAGGAGGCACTTCTTGTCATTAGAGAATTGGTTAACTGCTTGAGCAAAAGTGAACACAAAATGGAAGAGGCCCTTAATAATGATTTAAACCACGTGTGTGGTTCCCCTTCCTATATTAAAGAGAAGAAGACAGGAATGAAACCAACAAAGTCAAAAAAAATATTTGCTCTTACTCAGAATCTATAGAGGGTAGTGAAGGAATGAGAGATCCATCCTATGGACGCCCAAAGATTGCGGAATAAGGGGCGAATTTCAAAAAATTTTTTCTCTCCCTTCAACTGGGAATCGTATTCCTTATTTAGAAAATCATATTTTCAATGATCAATCTTGAACCATAAACTGAACCAGATCTGAACCAAAAGGAGTGGGAGAGGATTATACCTGATACGGAGAAGTAATATCTCCCAACGAAGGTGTTCACGCCCAATGAAGGATCCAAAGACTACTCCCACTGAAGATGGCGCAGTGTAGGTGGAGCAGAATCAGCAGTGTTCTTCTCCAAGAACTCTGTCCTTCGCAAGAATCAGCAAGATGGTACGTGAGCACAGCTTCCTTTCAATCCTTTCTCAAAGGACTGATGTCAAGATCCAATCTTGACTTCTCCCACAACTGGAGATCGAACTGGCAAACAGGGCGGCAAGAACAGGGAGGCGGCAAGAGAGCAGGGAGCAGAATTCTCTCTTCTTGATTTCAGCACTAAAGAAAACCTGATGATCTGTGTTTTTTTTTAGGCTGCCGCCCCCTTCTTCTTTTATAATCTTAAAGGGATCAGCTCCTAATCAGATTAGGAGTTGCTAATCCAAATCATATTTGGGTTAGAAGTCCCTTTAAGTGATAAGGGGTAATCCTTATCTTATCTGGAGATCAGATCAGCCATCTCCTAATCTGATTAGGAGGTTTCCAGATCTAAATCTTATTTAGATCTTGGACTCTCTAAGTGGATAGGGTCTAAGCCCAATCCTATTAGCTGATCCACTTCAGATTTCGCCCCTTTATTAACTAAATAAACAGCCCAGTTCGAAATGGGCTTTAGGCCCATTAAGCTTATGTGCTCACTTAACCCTCTTAACTGCTGCCCAGTTGGGCTTCCTTGTATGGCGTGGGACCCAAGCATTGATCTACACATCAGTCACATGGGTTCAGCCCAGCCTTTGTTACAAGGCCTGGCCGAATACACTGTTAAAGACAGTGCACCCCCTGAAACCCATCAAATGGGCTCTACGGGCCCAACACTTACCCTAAGAGGTCCCTGGGCCAAGCCACCTTGTAACACCCAGGGACTGTGGGCAGATGCAAGATTAGCCCATTAGGTATTATCCTCAATGGTCTTACACTTAACCTCTCAACCCGACAAGAGAGGACCTCTCCCTCGGCTGCAAGGAACAGTGTTGCACTCTCCACTCACATGGATCCCGGGAATTAAAACCTTCTTGCAAACAATTTAGAAACCATATATATATACTTTTATATCTTATATAAAATATATTTTGCAAAACAAATCTCAACGGTTGAAATCGGCTGCCGGCAGTCTTGGTTTCCATCAGTGAGAGTGCATCCCCGATCATTACCTTTGTCCGACAAAGGGGCTGATCCTGTCACTATGATCACCCACTCAGATGAATTCTCGGACTGTCCCAACATACCCAGGTTTTGACCCCCGCTAAGGATCTCACTGATTGGTACATCAAAGATAGCCCAATCCGACACCTAGTGTAGTATCATAATCGAGTCTAGGGGTCGGGTGTAACTTTCCAGTTTTGCCCATCAATCTCCAAGGTCCAGGGCAATACTGGAAATCTGGTTCAGTTCAAAGATTCAATTAATCCTACACTGTATGTGCCTAGGGTCTCACCTTGGCAACTGAGACAAGCCACCCCAACCGACTTGGTGGCACTACAGTGTCAGCCTTGTCAGGATAGGTCTCCCCAGACCGACCCACTGGCTGTGAACATTCTAAACTAACACGAGTCTCATTAAGTGTCCAGTTTAAGGGTATTACACAGAAACATACCAAGGGAACATGAATCAAATATGTATCTTTATTCATTTACAATAAACTCATAAAGTACATCATTCTGATTGAAGCTAAGGGCATACAAAACTGTCTAACAGGTAGGACCAAGAGTCGTCATGACATTGCTGAAACGAGCAAGGCTAGGAAGTCTCTTGACAACCTGCTTTTGGAAGACTTGAAGAACAATCCCAGGACTTCAAGTGATGAAATCATGATAAAGGAAATTCCAAAGTTGCTCGGCCTATTAACCTGGACATGATTAGGAAGGAGAGAAATACTGAAGACGAGATGTGATCTTTCTCTTACTGCAAAAATCCTTGGGGATCATGAACCTCTCAAGATTATTGTTGAGAGAGCTATGAAGTGGGGTATTTAAAGGAAAAATTGACATTCGCTTCATTGGTAATGGCTTCCTCCTTCTGTCGTTCTCTAACACTGAAGACTATGATATGATCCTCAACGAGGGGCCATGGTTTGTTAATGGGAAATACCTGGTTACCTTTCAATGGAGGAGAGGTTTCAACCCTCTCATGTAAAAGATCAAAGAAGCTTATCTATGGATACATTTGCTTGGTCTCCCTCTTGATTGTTGGTCAAGAAATAATTTGGAAATCATTCTCCAAGAAATTAAACCGGTTCTAAAGCTAGACTCCGACATGGAAGATTTTTAGAGAGTTATGTATCCTCGGGTTTGTGTATGGGTCAACCTTACCAAGCCCTTTAAGATTCAAATCCCAATAACGTCTGGAGGCCAAGAGCATAAGATTAAGGTATTTTATGAAAATATTTTTTGTTTATGTTTGAATTGTGGATGGCGTGCACACAAAGCCAAGAAATTCCCTGAGCACTAGAATGAAAATGATAGAGAAGGTTGGATAGTTGTTCAGCATAAAAAAAAAGAAGTATAGTAAGAAAGCCTGGTCCCAGGTACAACAATGTGAAAGATGATCTTAAGGGTAGATCATGGAATAAGAGGAAAAAATACTAGCTCCAGGTAAAAAAACCAAAGAAATGATCACGCGCAAAAGAATACTAGATCCAACTTCATTAACCTGGGACACATGATCCTGGAACCATTACACCCAAAGAAGCTGAGGCCTGTGTAGGTTCCAAAGCTTAATGCTACTAAAAAGAATAAGAGCATTATAGAATATTATGAGGGCAAAATTTTTTATCATGATCAATCCATCAATTAGGATGAAAATTTAGAGGGAATTGGAGATGACAATTTTGATGATGATGAGTTAGAAGGAGAAGGTGAAATGGAGGAAGATTGAAATGATCAGGAGATGCACGAGGAGGGGAAAGAGATGCAAATTGATCAATAAAAAGCTGAATTTGATGGGGAGAATATGGGCCCTATGACCAATGAGATGATCAATGTAGATGCTAATCTGGAATGTTAGAGGGGTGGGTAAGCCTCACCTGAGACGTCAAGTTTTTAATCTCTCAAATTCCCATAATGTTGATTTATGTTTCTTAATGGAAACTAGAGTAGGTCCTGAACATGCAAAGAAAATATTAAAAACTTTTCCTTTTGTTGAATCAATTGGATTAATTGGGGGGTTTTATGGATTTTGTGGAAAAAAAATCAATGTAATCTTAAAGTCATCTTTTTAAATGATAGAATTGTTCATGCACTTGTTGAGGATTTAATGCTAAATAAATATTGGTTGTGCACGTTTGTATATGCCCCTCCTAATCGTATAGAACAAAGAACTGTTTGGTCTTGGCTTAAGGAAATATCTGATAATGTTGACCAACCTTAGTGTGTCGTGGGGGATTTTGAAGCCCTTAGAAGCAATGTTAATAAATGGGGTGGCCGAAATGTAACTAATAGTCAAACCAAGGAGTTTAATGATTTTATAAATTCTTGCAACTTAATAGAGATGGAAATGCAAGGTCTTTGGTCTACATGGAGAAACTACAATGTCAAAGAAAGGATTGGCTGGGATTTTTCTACCCATACCAATCTGCCCTTTCTTGCTTCAGATCACTGCCTATTCCTCCTTCAAATAGATGTTAAGCTGAATCTTGGGCACAAGCCTTTTAAATTTGAGGATATGTGGTGCCTTGATTCTAGGCTTGAGGAGGTTATACAAAATTCTTGGAGTTGTTCCTTTGAGGGTTCAAAAGCCACCCAATTTATTAAAAAAAATATATATGCTTGTTAAAAACTTAAGGGTATGGAACAAGCAAAAATTTGGTAACATTTTCCAACTAAAAGAAAAATTATGAAACAATTGGGGGAAGTTCAGGCAAATTTATTGAATGATGAACATAACATGTCTCTATTAAATTTAGAGACTGCTCTCCAAAGACATCTCAACTCTATCCTAGTTAAAGAGGAAGCATATTGGGCCCTAAAAGCCAGAATTAATTGGATAAAACTAGGAAATAGAAATAACAATTTTGTCCATACTACAACCACTATAAGGAAGAACAGAATAGGATTACAAAGATAAAAAATAACGTTGGTGAATGGATTTGTGACCAAAAGAACATAGTTGAATTCCTAAGTGAAAATTTTGAAAATAGATTTAAAGCTGAAATTTCAATTGAAACTAAGGATTTTATTGAGGTAATTAATCCATCCATGTCCAGTGAGCAAAATATGTCCATTATTAGAGAGGTGACGGATGAAGAAATAAAAGACACAATCTTTGCTATGAAGGACCTCAAGGTCCCGGGTCTTGATGGTCTTAATGCTTTATTTTTTAAAAAGTATTGGAACATAATTGGAAATTCCATATGTAGTGTGGTGAAAGCTTTCTTCCATTCTAGCAAGATGAATAGAATTATTAACAAATTTTTTATCACACTTACTCCTAAAATTTCCAATCCAGCATCGACAAATAATTATAGGCCCATTATCTTGTGCAATGTCATATAAAAATTATCTCAAAAATTTTGGTTAATAGAATTAAGCCATTTCTTAACGGTATTGTGTCCCCTTTTCAGAGTGCTTTCATTCCAACAAGACAAATAACAAACAATGTGCTCATTGCCCAAGAAATTGTGCATGCTATAAAGAAGAAGAAGGGCAAGAAAGGGATTATGGCTTATAAGATTGATATGGAGAAAGAATGTGATATGCTTGGTTGGGACTTCATAGAAAAGGTCCTCAAAAGATTTGGGTTCCACAGTACATGGGTTAATTGAGTCATGGAGTGTATTAGGATAGTGACATACCAAACTTTGATATATGGTGTTCCTGCCAAGGATATCACTCCTTTTAGAGGGATTAGGCGGGGAGACCCTTTATCCCCATATATTTTTGTCCTTTGTGCGGTGGCCCTCTCTCTAAACCTTATGAGGGAAGCTTCTGCTCCCAGGAGTCCTATTGGTTGTAGGATGTCTAGACAAAGGCCATCCATTCCAATTCTACAATTTGCAGATGACTGCATCATATTTTCCAAAGCTGACATCCAATCTTGTAGTACAATAAAAGATTTTTCATCCAAATTTGCCAAAGCCTTGGGCCAGGCCCCTAATTTTTTCAAATCAACATTACTTTTCTCAAAAAATATTCACCAAAATTTAAGAAAATCATGGCTAAAATCTTCAAGATTCCTTTACAAACAAAAAATGAGAATTACTTGGGTGCTGGTATTTAGCAACAAATATAACAAGGACACCTTCAAAATTTTGGGTGAGAAGATGGAGAGTAAACTAGCAGGAAAACAAATCGTCTCTCCCTTGCTGGTAAAATTACTCTCATAAAGGCTTCTAGTAACATGATTCCTCAATATATTATAAGATCATTTAAAGTTCCGAAAGGTGTTCTTCAAGATCTCGATAAAAAGAAAAGGGATTTCTTATGGACCAACAATAAAGAGAAGAAACCCCTCCACCTCATCAATTAGGACCAGGTCTACACTTCTAAGCTTTGGGGTGGGCTGGGCTTAAAGAATTTAGGATGGATGAATAAAGCCTGCCTAGCAAAATTAGGTTGGAAATTACTAAATGAAAAAGATAACTTATGGGTTCAAGTTGTAAATATTAAATATTTGCGGAGAGAAAACTTTTGGGATGCTGAGCCAAAAAAGAATCATTCATGGGCTTGGAAAGGCATCATAGAATCCCGAGACTTGATTAAGAGTGGTATAGGATGGATTATTGGCAAAGGCAATGACACAAAATTTTGGGTTGATAGGTGGTCAGATGAGGATCCCCTTATCAACTTGGTTAATAAAACAAAGATTAATAATTTAGACCTCCGTGTTAGTGAAGTCATTAACCAAGAAAACAATACTTGGAAGGAGGATTTGATTAAAAATTTAGTGCCTTTGAGTGCATGGGAAAAAATTAGAAATGTTTTTATTCCATCTAGAGATCATGAGGATAAACTCATATGGAGGCCTAACCTAGATGGAAACTTCTCGATCAATCAGCCTATAATGAGGCTAGTCGAATGCATGAAAACCCTACTAGGGCGACAAAGGAAATCAATAATGTTTGGAGGCTGGAAATTGCTCCTAAGATTAAAGTCATTTTGTATCTCTTGCTCAACAACAAACTTTCTTCCAAGGTAGCCCTTAGAAATAGAGGATTTGACATTGATGGATGCTGTGGTTATTGTGGTGATGAGGAGGATTCTGTTCATATCTTTTTAAAATGCCATTTTACTAGACAAATATGGTTCATCACAAGAGATTCCATCCTGGCTCCTCCTGAGAACAACAACTCGGTGCTTGAGTGGTGGACTTCTTTGGATGGTAATAATAAAAATACTAAGGCTCTGCTTGTGAAAGAAAAGATTGTTGTTTTATTGTGGCATATATGGAAGAATCAAATAGCAGGATTTTCAATAACAAGTCAATTCCTCCTCCCATAATCATTGATAGAGCTAGAAACTCATTTATGGAATTTGCTTAGAGTTTTGACAGTAATTCAATGAATGATCCTAGTAAATAGTTAATTCCAAAGAAGTGGATAAATCCAAAACTAGATGAAAACAAAATAAACTTTGATACTTCCTACATTAACAACTGATGCACCATTGCTTGTGTGGCCAGAAACCACCTTGGCCAAATTTTGGACTTCAAAGACTGAAATAGGAATTACAACTATTAATCTTGCTGAAGCTTGGGCTGCTTGAAAAGCCCACAATCT
Organism: Nelumbo nucifera; assembly: GCF_055504915.1. NCBI lineage: Eukaryota > Viridiplantae > Streptophyta > Magnoliopsida > Proteales > Nelumbonaceae > Nelumbo > Nelumbo nucifera. The sequence goes on from NC_142654.1 coordinate 53,225,307, forward strand.
CGCCCTCAATTTCAATCATCATCATTGAGGGAGATTCAAAGTTAGTTATTGACAGTTTGAAGAGCCAAGTGGACCCTCCATGGAGACATAAAAGATTGCAGGTCTTTGGTGGAGAGGATGGATGGCTTCGTTGAGTATGGCCACACCTATCAAGAAGGTAATTGGATTGTTGATTGACTTGCTAAATGTGCTCATTCCAATCATATTTCTTATGCTTTGTTGCCCTATTCCTTAAAGGTTATATATCTTGTGCTGACATTTGGGGAAGAACTACCCCCGCTGTCTGTAGCTCCTATTTTCTTGTTTTTATCAAAAAAAAAAAAGATAAGTTCGAAGAAACCCAGAGAGAGAATTCTAAATATTTTGGAGATCACACCATGCCCACAGGCGTTCCATATGCACATCTCAGCGTGCATTAGGAACATCTCCCATGTTGGCATTAGATGTTCCCAAAACACGGTTGAAATTTGCAGTGGGGCGCCGATGTGAATTCAATGACAAAACCGAAATTCCGAAACATTCGTTTTGATGGGCTCCAACGAAATCCCGAAAATTCTGGTAATTGGAAACCTTCTGCCGTTAACGACTCAACTGTAACAAAAAGAAGCACTAGGCAGGAAACGTCCTCGGTCCTCCCTAAAATTAGATGTCGATTTTTATTTTCGAGGGATCTCTTCCGTTTGGGTCCAATCCATGGTCACAAAGAAAAATCAACAAAACCCTAACCCCTGCAACTTCCCATGCAAAATTCCTAATTATTCCTTCTTTGGTCGTTCAGTGTAACTGCTTAAATGCCTCACACTTCGTCTGCAAGAAAACATGGCGGAGATCAATCGGAAGGGAGTGGCTCTGTCCTAAAATCGCAACGGGCCAAAATGGGAGGAATCGCCAACGACTCCGAGAAGAAGGTAAACGGTAAACCTAGCTTACTGTCTAATTCAAACAATTTAAGTGTTCAACTTATCACAATCCCATCATGCTCTACATGAAACATGATTTGAATGTGAATGGCAGAATGGAAATAGCAGAAACATCTCTGGTTTCGAATTACTTATCCTCGTAATTTACTTGTTCTTAATTGTTAGCGTATGTATCTCCGACTTTTTTGTTTTTTTGGCAGGGCTCGAGCAAAAGACTTAAGGATGTTGAGATAAGTGTTCCAATAGTCTATGGAACTGTATCATTCTGGCTTGGTAAAAGGGCGAGTGAGTAAGTGTGATAGTTAGTGGGTCCCCACACTTACTTACCACTTGCTCGACTGATTTACTCTTGTTTAATTCTGCTAGGTATAATTCGCACAAGTGGACTGTCTATGTTCGTGGGACAACAAATGAGGACCTGGGAGTAGTGATCAGGCGTGCCGTGTTCCAATTGCATACCAGTTTTAATAACCCCACGCGGGTTGTGGATTCGCCCCCATTTGAGTTATCAGAATCTGGATGGGGAGAATTTGAAATTGCTATCACCCTTTATTTCCACAGTGACGTCTGTGATAAACAGTTGGACCTGTGAGTTGTTTTCTTTGCTTTTTTCTTTTTTCATTTTAGTTATTGGGTTCAAATTTACTAGGACAGCCAGTTTTAAATTTTTTATTAGAAATGGTTGTTTTAATTTAGTAGTTCTGTCTTCACAATTAACAGATACCACCATCTAAAGTTGTATCCAGAGGATGACTCTGGGCCTCAGTCGACCAAAAAACCTGTTGTCGTGGAATCTTATGATGAGATTGTATTTTCTGAGCCCTCTGAGTCTTTCTTTGCTCGTGTACAGAATCATCCTGCTGTAATTGTACCTAGACTACCTGCTACTTTTAACTTACCTCCTCCTGGTATGATGGTTGATATTCTATTTTTAAAAGATTTTTGCATGTTACAGTGTTTTTTAGGAAGGAAATTGCTTTTAATTTTCTGCAGCACCAATAGACAATGTTAATGAAAAGAAGAAAGGTGATACTAAAGATCATACACTAAGTCAGTGGTTCATGACTTTCTCAGAGGCAGACGAGCTACTAAAACTTGCAGCTGCTCGTCAACAGGTCAGAATGAAGTAGTTTCTTCCATTTCTCTTATTAGATATATTTTCTTTGGGAAAGAGAATGTAAGGACTGCATAGGATAATTTCATTGTCAAAGCTTACTTTTACCTTATCTATTCTCAAGAAAAAAAAATCAAAGCCTTATCCAAACTATATGGGGTTGGCTATGTAAATCCTGTTTTGTTATTCTGTTCTGTTTAGTGCCATATCCATTGTTAGATAATGAGTGTTTAAATCATTTGTTACAACTTCAACACATGCCCTTTTTGGTTTGCCTCTAGCCCTTCTAGCCACTTCTTCAACTTGCAGCAGATCACTTCTTCTTATGGGTGCTGTAGGTGGTCTGCTCTGCAAATGACCAAACCATCTTATTCTACTTTCTCTCGTTTTATCACCTGTTGGAGCTACTCCTAGATTCCTTTGAAGGACTTTATTTATGACCCTATCCTTTCTAGTTTTCCCCTCATCCATCTTAACATACATATTTCTACCACCATCATTTTTTGGATGTATTTCTTGATTGTCCAACAAACTACACCATGTAGCATTGCCAACTATTTTATAGAATTTTCCTTTTAATCTAAGCAGTATTCACCTATCGCATTAGACTCCATATGTACCCCTCAACTTCACCCATCTTGCTCTAATTCCATAGGCAACATCCTTCTTACTCTCTCCCTTGTTATGATTTGTCGAACCAATTTACCAAAAAAGGTTGCATTGAGTTATCTTTTGGTCTCCAATCATAAGCATACCTTGTTTTGCACTCCTATCATTATTAAATTTATGTAGCATGAGTTATGTTTTAGTCCTTATTTTAAAACCTCTTGTTTTTAAGGTATTTGTCATTAACTTAATTTGCATTTAATCCTTCTTTAGATTCATCAATTAAGAGAACAATTCCATCAGCAAACATAAAGCACCATGGGACCTACTCCTAAATATGTTTAGTCAATTCATCTATGATCAATGCAAATAGATAAGGACTAAGTGTTAAACCTTGGTGAAGACCCATTGTAATTGTAAGATTTGATGTTTTTCCCACATGTATTCTAACGTAGGTCATTACACCCTCATGAAAAAAAGGCCATCACCCAATGTTGCTCCTAGCTATTTAGGGACTTGGGAGGGGTAGATTGGGTACAGTCCTAATCTTTTTTGCACCCTCATACAAATCCTTAATTAGATCTATATACTTATTTGAAATCTCGTTCTTTTCCAAGATCCACCATATTATCTCCCTAGGAACTCTATCATATGCTTTTTCTAGATCAATGAACACTATATGAAGATCTTGAATATAGGCACCATATTACTGTTGACACAAATTTTGTGTATTGATTTAACAAAAAATAGAGATAAATTATAAAATGGATTTTGCAATATAGAAAATACTAGGATTTAACTCCCTTTGATTCTATTCACATGAGCGACATCTAATTAATGTTAAAAGATGGTGAAGTTGAGGGTTGTTGGCATGGTTGTCAAGGCGACAAGGCGCCCTTGGAGGCTCGCCTCGCCCAGTCGCCAAGTAGTTTTGTGCACTATGTTATAAAATACTTTTATATTTTTATTTTTTGACATTATAATTATAAAAAAGGCATTATTAAACTAGAATACTCATTTTATGTGTTTATGTACTAATTTCTTTTTATTATTTTCTTATTTGTTAGGGTTTAATCAACATAAACATTGCTAACTGTTGTATTGAACCCATGGTTCAAAGTATTGATACACCTCTGTGTATCGTCAGAGGTGTATCAGTACTTATAACGATACTCCTATTTTTTTATTTCTTTGGTTTTCAATTTCATTTTTAAATATATATTATTTTAAAAAATGGGTTCCCGAAAACACCTGTAAACATGTGTATTGGGCGCCAAAGATAAAATACAATACACCTGATACGGGGCATATCGTATCGAAGTTTTGATCCTTTATTGAATCCTCAAAGATTTCATAATGTGAACCAATAAGCAAGGGAAGAACTTAAAATTTTGTCTAATCAACACATTTTCTTCTTACAGATCTTCTTCTTCTTCCACTTTTTCTTTTCTTATTTAGCTATAACAAAAGTAGGGGTTCAGCCCCTATATTTTTTGAATTTTCTTTCCCTTGTTCCTTTTCTTCTCATAAAATGTTGATTTTCTAAACTTAAAACATGAAATTTATACTTCTCTTATGAAAATTATGGATAATTATTAAGGAAAGATGGTTCTGGAACCTACGGAACTACCCTAGGATATATGGTTTTACTTAAAAAAAATCTATAGCCTAGGTGACTAGGCAACAAGGCACCCCCCTGTTGCCTAGCCTCACCTTGGCGCCTTAAAAACTATGGTTGTTGGCATATTTCCAGTACTTCTTGAAGTGTTAATGTAGACTTCTTCACTATGAGCTTTGCACTTGATTGGCTATGAAGAATGCTTCTTTAAGAAGGGTCTCTTGTAATGGTTTGATCTTCCTTGAGAGCCTAAATCCAAGTGTGAAATAGAGAACTAAGAAGATGCTTATCTTCATGGAGTTTGCCAGTGTTTTTTATTGCTTGCAATTCTCTAATGTTAGTGAAATAAAAGAGAGAGACATTTATCCTCCCTAGGCACCAACATTTATAGCCTAAGGCAGTGAATTAAAAGGTGTGCCTCAGGCATGCCTAGGCACACAAGCGAGGCACATTTTAGGGTAGGTGCCTCACCCAAGTCCTAGGTGCAGCATTTTCAAAAGGCGCACCAGGCGTGCGTCTTTTGAAAATTTTACGCTTTTTTGCTTTTTTTGAACCTAGCGGCTGGGTCGGGGCTCCGCTAGGTGCACGCCTCGCTTTTTTGGCCCTTGTGCCTTTTTTGCACCTTGTGCTTTTAAAACACTGGCCTAAGGCTAGGGCTGCCACTTCAGCCTACTTGCTAACCAATCCCATGTAACTGGGATGTTGTTTAGGGTTAATTCCTATACATGCTCCATTGTATAAGGGTTAGTGGATTTGCTAAAGTGCCCTTACTATAGGGGCTATTGTGCAAATTAGACTCATTTCTTTGGCTTAAAATTTACATGTCTGCAACTACTCTTTCTCCATTCATCAAGAAACTTCTTTTTTTCTTTATCGTATTAAATAGTTTAGTAGCCATAATAAGCCTACCTTTCCACACTTCTATTGGAATACCATTTGGTTCAAACGGCCTTCACTTCATCTTTTAGTGCCTCCCTCAACCTAGTATACCACAGTAAAGAAGAAATAAAAGTTCCTAAGGATTTCCTGTTGTTTTCAAAGCATTTAGGAGGAAGCAAGACACTCATTTTTACTAAGGAGTGCTATTCAGAGACTTGGGAGAAGACTCTATTGTGTGAAATTGATGGGAAAGTAAATTGGAGGATTTTGAGACTGAACTTAATGGTGACTTTCAAAGTTAATAGCCTCTGTACGTTGTTGCTTGTGAGTCCGGACAACGGTAGTGCTTAAGTCCAGATCTAAAAGGTAAAGCCACACCGCATATTAATCTATGGGGTTACTCAACCAAGGGAGATACAAATTAAGCCTTTAGAGGAAAGAGATCAATGTTGTGTGTTGAGAATAGGTCTGGAAATATGAATGTGGGGACTAATTTTTCATCTTTGGAACCAACCGGTCTTGAGATCAATAGGCGACTGTTGTGGTGACTTCGTCAAAATATCTAAAGCAACAACAACGCTACAAAACCTTAGATGGGTGGCAGTGAAGGTTCAATCAAAGATTCCACATCTCATTCCTAGAATGGTTGAAATAAAAGAAGGAAAGGAAAAAGGGGAAGATGTTTGTGGAGGATAACAAGAGCAGCATTGGTTTGGACTATATGGGAAGAAAGTAACCAAAGGATCTTCAATGAAAAGAGTAAGTCTGTTAGGAACCTGCCTAACTCAGGGCTCTTCGAGGGAGCCAACCTCCTGAACTCGTTGGAAGGGAAGAGAGAGAGAGAGATTAATGCCGAAAGATTCATGTCTTATTTCTCTTTGTGCTTCACTACTTATACTGTTTACATTCTTTGATTCTTTTCTGCTACAGCTGTTGCAAGTGGACGATTAGTTGTGCTGATGTGGCCTCCTCTTGTAAAACTGATTAACTGCTTTCTGTTGGTCTGTTCCAGCAGTCTTTACAATACCTCCCTCTTTTAAAGCAACCTTGCCCTCAAGGTCTAATGTGGGAAAGTTTGATTGCAGATCCAAGTAGGATTCCCAGGTTGCATCCTGTTCTGGGAGTTTAGACCAAACAACTAATGCTTCTGGTATGACCCCTCCGCCACGTCGCACCCATCTGAAATCAATGATGCGGGCTGGCTCAGTCTGCATTTGTCCTTCATCTGAAAATGTGGGAAGGGTCACACTTGTAATGACTCCTGGCTTCGGCACTTTCTTCAGTAAGGAGATATGGAATACAGGGTGCAATTTTGATGTTGCCGGGAGGTCCAGCTTGTATGCCACTGGTCCAAAATAGCGCGGGCTGAGTTTGTTCCACTATCGGCTTGCAACTGAAATCTGTCTGAAAGGTTGCAATTTGAGAAATACCCAATCACCGACTTCATATTGGACAATCTTGTGATGTTTATCATAGGTGCGCTTCATCCATTGTTGTGCCTGTAAGAGATGATTTCTCAGTTCCTTTAACACTTCATCTCGTTGTGTCAGTTGTTCTTCTAAGGCCGCTACTGTGGTGGTCCCTTTTTCATAAGGAAGTAGAGGGGGAGGATCCTAACCATATAGAGCTCTGACGAGTGTCATCCCAGCAGCACTATGGAAGGTGGTGTTGTACCACCATTCAGCCCACTGGATCCACTTCACCCATTGTCTTGGTCGATCTCCCGCGAAGCATCTCAAATATGTTTCGAGACTCTTGTTAACTGCCTCCGTCTGTCCATCAGGTTGGGGGTGGTAGCTAGTTGACTTGAAGAGTTTAACCCCGTGTAGAGGAAAAAGTTCAGCCCAGAAATGACTCATAAAAATAGAGTCCCTGTCTGACACAATTGAGTTAGGGAGCCCGTGCAGGCGCACAATTTCCCAGAGGAACAATTCAGCAACTGTGACTGTCGTAAATGGGTGTGATAGGGGTAGAAAATGATTGTATTTCGTCAATCTATCCACTACCACAAGGATAACTATTTTGTCGACAGAAATGGGCAATCCCGTGATGAAATCCATTGATATATCATCCCAGACTTGGGTTGGTATTGGGAGTGGTTGCAAGAGGCCATCTGGTGTTATAGTGGTTGACTTATTTTGTTGGCATACTGCACACCTGGCTATGAAGTTCTAAATGGATGTACGCATGCCTTTCCAATGGAATTGTGCGGCGATGCATTTTTGTGTTCGTAGGATGCCGGAGTGGCCACCTGTGGGCAAGGCATGGAATAATTCCAGGAGCTTCCTGAGATGAGCAGAATTTGCTGGGATTTCTAGGCGTCCTTTGAAAAAGAGTAGATCATCCTTGATGGTATACCTGGGCTGCAGTGAGGGATTTGCCAATACTTGGGCCTTCAACTGTTGTAACTCCATATGGGATTGGTCTTCTTTTCGAAGCTGATCCAGGAGTGGAGATGTTGGGGAAGATACTAGTAACTAAAATGATTGTGGGTGCTGTGAGGGGGCATCATGAAAGAATGGTAAGATCCATCATATGGACGCCAAAAGGGTGCGAAATGGGTGGGCGAATTTCAAAAATTTCTTACCTTTCTTCCAACTAGGAATCATATTCCCAAAAATTTAGAATACAGTATTCAAGGATCTGACTTGAACCAAAACTGAACTAGATCTGAACCAAAATAAAAGGGAAGGGATATACCTGATCCGGAGAAACAATATCTCCCAATGTCAGTGTTCACGCCCAAAGAAACTCCCAAGAACCGCTCCCACTGAAAATGACACAGTGATAATGAAGCCGAACCAGCAGTGTTCGTCCCACGACCCAGGGACTGTGGCCAGATGCAAGATTAGCCCATCAGGTATAACCCTAAATGGTCTTACACTTAATCTCTTAGCCCATAATGATCCAAAACACTGCCCGACAAGAGAGGACCTCTCCCTCGACTGCAAGGCACAGTGCTGCACTCTCCTCTAGGATGGACCCCGGGGATTAAAACCTTTTTGCAAACGAGTTGAAACCGTACATATATATTATATCATTATAAACATATTTTGCAAAACAAAATTCCAACGGTTGAAAGCGACTGCTGGCAGTTTTGGTTTTCATCGGAGAGAGTGCATCCCCGATCATTACCTTTGTTCGACAAAGGGGCTAATATTGTCACTATGATCACCCACTCAGATGGGTTCATGAACCATCCCAACATACCCAGGTTTTGACCCCCTCTAAGGATTTCACTGATTGGCATATCAAAGACAGCCCAATCCGCCACCTAGTGCAGTATCATAATCGAGTCTAGGGGTCAGGTGTAACTTTCTAGTTTTGCCTACTCATCACCAAGGTCCAGGGCAATACTGGAAATCTGGTCCGGTTCAAGGTTTCAAGTTGAATCCTCACTGCATGTACCTCGGGTCTCACCCTGGCGGCTGAGACAAGCCTCCCCAACCAACTTGGCGGCACATCAGTGTCAGCCTTATCAGGATAGGTCTCCCCAGACCGACCCACTGGCTGTGAACATTTTAAACTAACACGAGTCTCATTAAGTGTCCAGTTTTAAGGGTCTTACATAGAAACATACCACACAACATGAATCAAACATGCACTTTATTCATTTACACTAAATGTCTAAAGTACATCAAAACTGATTGGAGCTAAGGGCATACAAACTGTCTAACACACCACCCGGTTAGCAGCCCCTGCTTTGTACTCAATTGTGTAGTCGTACCCCAGTAGTTTGGATATCCATCATTGTTGATCTAGCGATAGGACTGATTGTTCTAATAAGAACTTCAAACTTTGATGGTCGGTTCGAATTATGAACCGTCTATCAAGCAAGTAGGATCGCCAACGTTGAACTACTAAGACCACTGCTATTAATTCTCGTTCATAAACTGATTTGGCCCACTTTTGTGATGTTAAGGCCTTGCTAAAAAAGGCTAGTGGTTGCCCCTCTTGCATGAGGACAGCCCCAACACCTTGACCGGAGACATCACATTCAATGATGAAGTCTTTTGTGAAATCGGGCAGTGCTAATGTTGGAGGGTTTGCAACCACATGTCTCAACTGCTCAAAAGCTTGTTGGGCCTGGGTTGACCAGTGAAAAGCATCTCATTTCAGCAATTGGGTCAATGGGGTAGCTATTAGGCCATAGTTTTTTATGAAGCGGCTATAGTACCTAGTCAGGCCAAAGAAGGCCCTCAATTCTTTCACACTTTTGGGTTGCGGCCAGCCCATTATGCTGGAGATTTTATCTGGGTCAGCTGCTACAGTTCTGTTTTCTACTACATGTCCCAAGTAAAGAACCTACTTTTGTCCAAAGGAGCACTTGGACTCTTTAGCAAACAACTGGTGGGCCTTAAGTGTTGCGAGGGTGACCTATAGATGATTCAGGTTTCCTTCCAATTAGGGCTATAGACCAATATGTCATCAAAGAAAACAAGGATGAACTTACATACTTATGGCCGGAATATGTCGTTCATTAATGCTCGAAATGTTGCTGGAGTGTTGGTCAGCCCAAATGGCATGACCAGAAACTCAGTGGCCATCATGTGTCTTGAAAGCCATTTTACGAACATCCTCCCCATGTACCCTTATTTGACGATACCTAGCTCGCAAATCTAATTTTGAGAATACGGTGGCTTGACTGAGTTCATCAAGCAGCTCATCAATGACAGGTATTGGAAATCGGTCCTTAATGGTGATATTGTTAGGGGCTTTGTAATCAATACAAAATCGCCACGCCCCATCCTTCTTTTTGACTAATAATACCGGTGAAGAGAATGGGCTGTGACTGGGCTGTATTATTCCTTGCTTAAGCATATCTTGAACTTGCTTCTCGATTTCAAATTTTTGAAAGTAAGGGTATCGGTAAGATCTTACATTGATTGGGGCTGCTCCTGGCATGAGAGGGATGCGGTGGTCATGCTCCTAGCGTTGGGGAAGTTCTTGGGGTTCTTCGAACACGCTGCCATAGTGCTGAAGGAGTTGTTATAGGCGGCTTTGGAAATCTCCAGGCCCATTTGGGCTGCTGTTAGCTAAAGATGGGCTGGTCCAATTTGAGTCCATGTGCATGAATATGGTTTTATCCGAATCTCCCATTTGCTTTGTTAATGTTGCAAGACTGTTGGGCCTTGGACCCTTGCATGTTTGCCCTTGTAGATGGACTGTAGAGTTCCCTGATGTGAAGTCCGTGGTGAGACGAGCCCAGTCACAGATCATGGGGCCTAGCTGTCTTAACCATTGAATGCCTAGCACACGTCCGCTCCACTGAGATGAAGAGGATATAGGTCAACCAAAAACTGGTGACCCTGAACCTTTAGTGGTAGGCCCATGCATATGCTATTGCAAGATAGGCTATTACCATTGGCCACATGAACCGTAAAAGCCATTGTTGGTTGAACCGGGAGTCCCATTTTATTCACCAAGACTTGAGTTATGAAGTTAAGGGAATTGCCACTGTCTATGAGGATTGACACTTGGCGTCCTTGGATTAGCCCGACAACTCTCATTGTTTGAGAGGGCGCAAGTCCCGTAAGGACTTGTAGAGATATTTCAGGTGTCCCATTGGGTTGTAATTCCCACCTTGGGTCAAATTCCCCGCAACCGATGAGTTCTTCTTCTTTGACATCCGTTTGAAGGAGAAATGCTTGTTGTTTCTTGCACCAATGGCCCGGCCCGAATTTCTCTTCGCAGTTGTAGGAGAGTTCTTTGTCTCTGTGGGTTTGCATCTCTGCCCAGGTCAGCCGCTTGAAGGGAACCAATGGGCCTGGGCCCACTATTCCTTCCTCCTTGTTTGGTGCTGCCATCCTGGTTATTGGACCCCATGGCCACTGCACCTTTCTTGCTCGAGCGAACTTGTCTTCATACAGTCTTGCTAGCGCTCCCGCATTTATGATTGAAGTGGGCTGCATTGCCTTCACTTCCAGTCGCAGTTCTTCTTTCAGGCCGCCGATGAAGCTTCCAACTGGCACCTTTTCCGTCCACCCTTGGACTCTCATGGCTAGTTTCTCGAACTCCATCTGGTAGTCTTTAACCGATCCCACCTGCTGCATCTTTTCCAGACTCTCATCGTGATCTTCGAACTCAGAAGATCCAAAACAGATAGTCATGGCGTCAGTGAAGTCTGCCCAAGTTTGACGAGGGTGCCCCCGTTGGTACCATTGAAACTAGAGGATAGCTTCCCCCTCAAGATGTGTAGAAGCCAGAGCCACCCTGTGTTGCCCAAGTGTCTCATGGTAATCAAAGTACCGCTCGACTCTGAGAATCCAGGGAGTTGGGTCGCCACTTGAGAAGATGTGGAAGTCGATTTTGGTTGCCTTGGTTGCCGCTGGCCCTGTTCTACGGTTGTTTTCATTGCTGCACTCTTCTTGGCTTCCTCTGTCGTTGTTCGTTGTCACCTGCTCCAGTCGATTGAGGAGAGCGGTGAAACTTTCCTTCATTTCTTTGAGATCTGATGACACTCGATGGATCTCTACCTCCATCTGATCCACTTGAGTATCTACTGATGTGGTTCTTGTGCTGGTCATGCTTGCTGTGATACCAACTTGTTAGGAACCTGCCTAACTCAGGGCTCTTCGAGGGAGCCAACCTCCTGAACTCGTTGGAAGGGAAGAGAGAGAGAGATTAATGCCGAAAGATTCATGTCTTATTTCTCTTTGTGCTTCACTACTTATACTGTTTACATTCTTTGATTCTTTTCTGTTACAGCTGTTGCAAGTGGATGATTAGTTGTGCTGATGTGGCCTCCTCTTGTAAAACTGATTAACTGCTTTCTGTTGGTCTGTTCCAGCAGTCTTTACAAAGTCTCAAGGAGGAAGTAATTGAAACCATCAACGTCAGATCTGCACACTAGGCAAAAATATTGGAGCTCTTCAAAGATGTCTCTACAAGTGGCTTGTTATGGTACAGATAGAACATAAGGAAGTCTAAGGAGGTGGTGGGCCCTTTTGACCCTAGCTTCATGAGGCAACCAAAACAAAGAGGAAGATTGTTATGGAAAACAGCGAGGGCCACCTCGTTATGGACTATTTGGGAAGAGAAATGGAAGAATCTTCAATGAAAAAAGCAGATCAGAGGTGGAAATCTTCGAAATAGTAAAGTTAAAAGCTGCTCACTAGGTGAAAACTTTGGAAGACTTCTAAGTATTTTCATTGAATGACATTCTAGGAACTTGGAAGGAAGTGGCTGTCTCAGCCCAAGGAAGGGAAATAATCTTTACGGATGGAGACCCCTGCCAATAAATTTTGTGAAGATTAATTTTGATGGAAGTTTCCTTGGTAACCAAAGATGTGGCTGGGTTAGGAGGTGTCTTCAGAGATTCAGGAGGAAAGGTGTTAGCTTTGTATTTAGGGCCTCTAGAAAATGGTAATGCACTAACAGCAGAACTATTGGACTCCTACATGGACTAAAATTTGCTAAGCATTTTTGGATTCCTTAATTTGGAAGTGGAAGGGGACTCTTGGGTGGTCATCTCCTGGACAAGATGTAGCACCCAAATCCCTTGGATCTATAGGCATACATTTAGGGAGATTGAGAGCATTGCAAGGGAGTTGAGCATTATTTTCAAATGGGTGAGAAGAACAACAAATGGGGTGGTGGATACTCTAGCTAAACAAGGGGCTACATCAAATGTTTTGGGCAAAATGGTAAAACTGTATTTTGAGGAAGAGCTTTCTCACCCTATTGTAACTTTCTTATTTGGCTCTAATAAAATATTATCTTATTGATAAAAAAGTTGTGAGAATGGAATGGAAACCTTTGGAGCCAAATAATCTAAAGCTGAACTTTGATCGCATCTCTGGCAATCTGGGGAGGGCGGGTATAGGGAAAGTCTTTATAAACCATCAAGGAGCTGCAGTGGCTTTGTTCTCGAGACCTATTGGATTCGGAGACTTAGTTAAGGTTGAGATAATGACTCTCTTACAGGGACTGAAACTAGCAGTACAACTATGAGTTAGAGAGTTGGAAGTAGGAGACTCTTTGTTGTTTATTTCTTAGGCTAAGAATATCAAATCAGCCCCTTGGAAATACAGATTTTCTTTTAGGGAAATTGACCTTTTTGAAAAAAGATTTAACACTAATTTTGGTTGGGTTAAAAGGACAGAAGATGGGTTGGATGTCCTAGCAAAATTGGGAGCCGATAGATCTACTTTATTTTGGGCAATGTTGTATCTGTTAATAGTAAAACAGGAGGCTGACAAACATAAGTATTGGGGGCAAGTTGTGTTTTGATGCTTTTTGGCCTACTAAGTAGCTAAAGCACTTGTATTTTATCTTAGACATTAATGAATGAAATTTATCTTGCTGATAAAAAATAAATAAATAGTTGTAAAGTTTAGAGATGTTGAAGGGAGAAGAAAAGAAGAAGTGTCGAGAATGCTTGGTGTGGCACTCTTCACACCAAGAGACTTTTCATTTCTTCTTCATAAGAAAAATTACAAAGGTGGCCTCGAATAGGCGCCCAAATACAAAAAAGCACAAAAGGACAGAAATGCCTTCACACTCTTAAAGCTCCCCCTCAAGCTGAGAATAGATATTTATCATGCCCAGCTTGTTCAAATTGTTGTCGACCTTTGATTTGGGAACACCTTTAGTAAGACAATCAATCGACTAGTCTTTAGACCTCACATAAGGTAGACAAATCTATCCACTGGCAACTTTTTCTCTAATGAAATGTCAATCAACCTCTATATGCTTTGTATGATCATGTTGAACAGGGTTGTGGGCTATGTTTATGGCAGCTTAATTGTCACAATATAATATCATTGGAGTATCAATTTGCACTCCCATTTCTGTCAACAAGTTCTTCAACCACAACAATTTTGAGACTCCATGTGCCATAGCTTTGTACTTTGTCTCTGCACTAGATTGAGCCACAACTAATTGCTCCTTACTTCTCCAAGATACAACATACCACCCACCAAAGTACAATAGCCAAAAGTAAACCGCCTATCATCAATAGAACCTGCCCAGTCAACATCAGAATAGGCCTCTACCTTCAGATGCCCATGATTAGAATACAATATCCCCTTTCTTGGACATCCCTTCAAATAGGCAAGTATTCTATTCACTGCTTGCATATGAGATGATCTAGGCTTGTGTATGTATTGGCTGACCACACTCACAACATATGATATATCTGGTCTTAGTCAGACACAAGTAGAGAAGGCAACCAACAAGTCTCTGATACACACCTTTGTCAGGAAGAACATCTCCATCATCAACTCCTAGCTTATGATTGGGATCAACTGGAGTTTCATTCGGTTTACAATCCAATTTTCCTACCTCCTGAAGCAAATCAAGGACACATTTCCTCTGAGAAATATAAATGCTCCTCTTTGACCTTGCTACCTCAATCCCTAGGAAATACTAGAGATTTCTGAGATCCTTAATTCCGAATTCAGTAGCAAGGAAAGACTTCAGTTCAACAATCCCAGAGATATCATACCTTGTGATAACAATATCATCGACATATACTATCAACATGGTTACTTTTCCATTTGCTCTCCTAATGAACATGGTATGGTCAACTTGTGATTGTGAGAAGCCAATTTTTAAGACAGCTTTCCTGAATCTGTCAAACCAACCTTGAGGGGACTGTTTAAGGCCATAAAATGATTTCTTCAAACAACAAACCTTTCCTTCACTCCTAGGGATGTTCACTTTTCCATGTAAACTTCTTCTTGAAGGTTTCCATTAAGGAAGGCGTTCTTAACATCCATTTGATACAAGGGCCAAAAATAGTAGGCAGCAAGAGACATGATAACTCGGATTGAATTCATCTTGGCTACCAGCGCAAATGTTTCTTGGTAATCAATGCCATATGGCTGGGTGTACCCTTTTACTATAAGTCGAGCTTTGTACCTTTCAATTGAGCCATCAGCTTCATGCTTCACTGTGTAAACCCACTTGCATCCAATAGGAATTTTGCCTTCTGGAAGAGAAACAATCTCCCATGTCTAGTTTTCCTTTTTAGTGCCTCCATTTCCTAGTTCATAGCATCCTTCCAATGAGGGAACTGCACTGCCTCAGTAACATTGTGAGGGATAAAAACAGAAGCAATAGAAGAGATATAGGCACAATAAGAGGGTGACAAAGTATCATAAGAGACATAGTTTGAGATAGGATACTTAGAACATGTCCGTCTTGCTTTACGAATTGCAATAGGAAGGTTGAGGTCAGAATCTACAAGAGGAGGCTCAACAATAGATTCAATACAGGCATCGGAAACAGGAAGGGGTTCAGAATCCAAATTACCTGAGTCTGGGAGGTCAAATTGTAATGGACATTCAATCTCTGGAGTTATCCTCTTTCATCATCTGACGAACCACTGATGCCAAGACCAAGGAATTGGAGAAGGCAAAGGAGGACTACTACAACCACAGGGAGGAGGAGGAGAAGGATTGACAACATCAGTTGCAAGAATCGGCATACAAAAGAGAGTCCCATCTTCACTAACATCCTTCCCCTGAAGAGAAGGACAAGAGGTAGAGAAGAAGGGACTAGACTCAAAGAATGTGACATCTTTGGACACACCTTTTTCCAGAATAAGAGTCATAACAATGATACCCCCTTTGGACTAAAGAATATCCCAAGAAGACACACTTGATAGACTTTGGATCAAATTTCAGCCTAGAAGGACTCGTCATGGACGAAGCAAACACACCCCAAAACCTTGGGAGGAAGATGGAATGTATCCTCATCAGGAAAAAGAAGTTGATGAGGAGACTGGAGATGCAGGGTCCGTGCAGTGATTTAAAAGGCGCGCCTAGGTGCACAGGCGAGGCACATTTCAGGGTATGCGCCTCGCCTAGGTCCTAGGTGCAATCCTTTCAAAAGGTGCACGCCTGGTGCACATCAGGCGTGAGCCTGACGCGCCTTGTGCCTCAGCCCAGGCGTGCGCCTTTTGAAAATTTGTCGTTTTTTTGCCTTTTTTGAACATATCTGTTGGGTCGGGGGCTCCGTCCCTGGACCCCCGTGCCATGCCCCTTGAGGCAAGCTTAAACAAGTCCACATTAGGTCTTAAATTCTTAGTTTTCACACAAACCAGAGCTTCGAGAACCCCCAATTTGGTAATGTTGTTCATTCATTCATCCTAATAAAATGTCTTCTTGAAAAGCAAGTAAAACTATAAAATCATTATTTTTTGTGAAAACTAAGAATTTAAGACCTAACGTGGACTTGTTTAGGCTTGTCTCGAGGGGTGTAGCACAAAGGTGGCTCGTAGAATCAGGAATGTTATATGTTTTACATTACATTAACTACATGAAGTAATGCAATTGAGTGAAAAAAGAGATTAGAGGTTTTAAATGCTTGAAAATGTTTTATATGTTTGATTTTATTTTTAAATTCTCATTTGAATATGCTTTACATAATTACATCTTATGTTTATGTATTTTAATTTTAGATAATAGGTTTTTTAAAACATTATTTTAAAATTTAAGTTTATATTTTTTTATTAATATTATGTTTAGTATTTATTTATTTTTTTGAATTTTTGGCTTTTTTATTGATTTTTTTGACATTTATTTTTATTTTTTAGCATTTTTTTATAAATTTGTGCCTTGCTTCAAAAAGGCGCACGCCTCGCCTTGCGCCTCAGGTGCAAATTGACCCCTGCGCCTTTTTTGTGCCTTGTGCTTTTAAAACACTCGATCTGTGAGGGAAGTTTTTTAATAAGATATACAACTGTTTGAGCAACATCCCCCCAAAACCGCATTGGAACATGCATCTAGAATAACAAGCATCTGGCAACTTCAATCACATGTCTTCTTTTCCTCTCCGATACCGCATTTTGTTGGGGAGTATGAGGGCAAGAACTCTGGTGAATCACTCCTTTTTCTTCAAGGAAGGTTTGTAAGTGCTTCTCAAAGTACTCCTTGGCGTTGTTAGATCTAATAGTCTTAATCTTCTTCTCAAACTGTGTCTCCACCATACTAAAGAAGCCTTTCACAATTGAAGGAACTTCATCTCGGCTCTTCATCAAATACAACCAAGTATACTACGAGTAGTCATCAACAAAGAGAATGAAATATTTGTAGCCACCCATACATGGAATAGAATAAGGTCCCCAAACATCAGTATGCATTAAATGATAAGCAGCATTACTTCTTTTGTTACTTGCAAAAAAGGTTGTTTTGCATTGCTTTGATAGTTGACAGACTTCACATTGCAGACCAAAACTAGACAAGGACTCAAACAAACTAGGAAACAAAAACTTCAAGGAACCAAAAGACATGCTCAAGACGATGATGCCACAATTTCAATTGACTTAGTTTCTCATCATGACAAAACATAGACTGACACATCAACCCTAACATTGGAGACTAATCAAGAAGATAAACTCCATCGGCTTCATGTCCACTGCCAATTGTCTTCCTCGTACTCAGGTCCTAAAAGACACAATGAGATGGAAAGAAGGTTATAGAGCAATTATGAGACTTTGTAAGAGAACTAACAAATAAGAGATTTCTATGCAATTGTGGAGCATGGAGTATAGAGTTCAAAGAAAGGCTTTTGATAAGTTTAACTTCACCCAAACCCAATATTGGGGTCTGGGATCCATCGGCAACCGTAATCATACCTTTCCCTGAAAAAATTCTATAAGTGGTAAAATAGGAAGGCATACCAGTCATATGATCACTGGCTCCAATGTCAATTATCCAAAAGCTAGAGGGTGGGACATGACACACAAGTGTAATACCTGATTTTGCAAAGGCACTAGAAGAAGCATTTGAACCAGTAGATGTAGGCAACCCGCTCTTTTCAAGATGGAGTAAGATGCCTCTCAATTTTTCCATCACATCAGAGGGTGGCATGAGTAGATGCAAGAGCAGGAGGATTTCCCTCAAGCATGTGAGTCTGAGAATCATGACTTGCAGTAGCAACATGAGCATTTACTTTCTTTCCAGTTTTAAACTTCTCAGGTTTCAGGTGGGGATTTGGTTTCCAGCATATATCCTTGGTATGCTTCGGCTTCATACAATATTCACAAAATACCTCTTCATGTTGACTCTGCTTAGACTTTGTGGACACAAGAGTAGTGTGCTCACCTACAACATTCAACCCAACAAGAAAATTGGAAACTCAAGTTTTTTCAATGTACTTCCTGTATTGTTCAGCTTCAATAGGATCTTTCCACTCCAAAGCTTCAAGATGATCAAAGATCAATTTCTTCCCAAATTGATTGTAAGGATGAGAAATACATGGCCACTGATTTCTCCCCCTGTCGCATATTACATGCTTCTCTTCGCAACTGATAGATTCTAGTAGTGTTTTTCGCTTGAGAATAAGTTGCAGTTAGTCTATCCCAAATATCTTTAGTTGTTGGAAGGAACATATATTTACGGGAGATGTGTGGCTTCATAGAGCATACAAGCGATGACCTAACCAGCAGATTATCTTGCTCCCATTTGGAATAGTGTGGATCTTCAGGCTTCGACTTAGCTTCCTTGTCGGTAATAAATCCGAGCTTACCTCTTCCACCGATTGTAAGCTTGGCTGATTGAGACCATTCAAGAAAATTTGTCCCATCAAGTTTTATAGTAGTAATCTGTCCTCTAGCATTGTCATTGCTTCCCGAGAGAACATAGGTAGGTACGCGGACGTCTTTGTGTGAGTTCATTGATCACAACCCCTCCAAAAAAAAATCTCACCAGCACCACAATCTTCCAACAACAGCTGAACTCCCAAACACCTTTTCCACAAGGTTAGACACAAGTTACAACAAAAAAACCTTGGAAAAATAGGTACTAGCGGCAAAATATTGGAAGAAAAAAAAATTCCCCAAAAAAGTTTTAGGGCTCTAAAAAATTCAGGACTACTTCCTACAGTCCTGGGGGTTTAGCATGACTCAAACACAAGAGGTTTCAGCAGCAACCAATCCACCATACGAGCATGCAAGCCCTAAATTCCAGCTCTGGATTTTTTGCCAATTTTCATCCAAAAAATCCAAAACAACTTCAAACCACCATGAAACTTATACGAAAATCCCCCTAAAATCAGGGTGAATCAGCGACCATCAAAAACCCATGAAGGTGCCGCTGACTGTACAGACTGCTGACATCAACCGATGGCGTGCTAACATTAGCAAATTTGTCTGTGAATCACGACCAGCAGAAGAGAGTTTTCTTGATCGTGCATAGCTCTGATACCAAGTTGTAAAGTTTAGAGATGTTGAAGAGAGAAGAAAAGAAGAAGAAGAAGAAGGAATGTCTAGAATGCTTGGTGTGGCACTGCTCACACCAAGAGACTTTTCATTTTTTCTTCATAAGCAAAATTACAAAGGTTCCCTTGAATAGGTGCCCAAATACAAAAAAAGCACAAAAGGATAGAAATGCCCTCACACTGTTAACATAAATAAATAAATAAAAGAAGGAAAAGAAGTGCATAACGTGGCAATTAAGATCTTTGGAGGGGTGTTAGAAGATGAATCTCCTTCTTCAGCATGCTTATCAAAACAAACCTCCTCCTTTGGAACTGACACTAGCAACTGAGTAGCATAGTTTTCAAGGCGCTTAGGCAAGGCTAGGTGACCACAGGGCGCCTAGGCGCCCAGGCGTTGGAATTTTAAAATGCTTGTTTTATTGAGTTTTTACTTTATATATGTTTTTCAGACATGTAATTCAGCCATAAAAAAAACATTTGATTCAATTCAGCCATATAATCACTGAATCAGCCATAAAAAAAATTTGAATGAGAAGAAGAATCAGCCATAAACATTTGATTCAAGTTTCAGATTCAAGACATTTAATTCAGCCAAAAAAAAATCAGCCGCATAATCATATATATTAATGATATAAAAAAAATTGAATGAGAAGAAGAATTAAAGAAGAGATTAGAGAAGAGATTAAAAACTGAGATGATTCAAGACTTCAAGTTTGAAACTATGAATGACTGAAGGGAGGAGAAGAGTAGGGCGGAGCCCCTGTTGTTTTCAAAAAAAAAAAAGGGACTCATGGGGCAGACTGACGACTGAGAGAGTGAGAGTGACTGACTGAGAACACCACCCATGGGACGGGTGGAAGAAGAAGAAGAAGAAGAAGAAGAAGAAGAAGAAGAAGAAGAAGAAGAAGTGGAGAAAGGGAGGACTGAGAGGACTGAGGAGTATAGGGGCAGAGCCCTTGTTTTTTTGGAAAAAAAAAAGAATAGGACTGGCGAGCCCCTGTTTTTTTGACTGAACTGATATCTGAGAAGAGAAAGGAGGAGGAGAAGAAGAAGAAGAAAGGGAGGACTGGTGGAGCCTCTGTTTTTCGAAAAAAAAAAGTAAAAAATGCTGAAACTCTGAAACCTGAAGAAGAAGAAGTACCTGCTCGAACTAAGGTGCGAGTGCGACTTCGATGGAGCTGGGCTGCTCGAGCTTGCAGAGTTCGCCTGTTCGGTTCTCCTCCCTCTCCAGTCGAACCAAAACCCTTCTCTTAGTTTAGTTGTAAACCCTTGTCTTAGTTTAGTTGTATACACTATTCTATAGTTGTCTTAATACTAAACTGATACAGTGTAACAGGTTTATTTTAAAGGAATACAACAACTAATGAAATATCAAACTAATAAATTTTAAAAACAATAATAAATTTAGATACATTAGGTGCCCGCCTAAGTCTCTGGACGGGCGCCTAGTGCGCAAAACATATGGCGTTTGGGCGAGGCGACCTTCAAAAACCGCCTAGTCACCTAGGTGTCACCTTGACAACTATGCTGAGTAGACAAGAGTAGAAACTTTTTAAATGGAGATAGAGTTGCTCCAGCCTCCAACACGTTTTACTTGTTCTATGTTCAATAGGCTTAGTTTCCCTAATAATGAAAATGGGGATCTGGGGAAGGAAGGGAAGGCAGAGAAGACAAAGTGGTAAGAAATACTATTGCACTGATAGAGAAATCTAGAAAGAATGCTAATTTAAATAGAAGGGAGGGGGTAGGGCCCAGGAGAGGGAGAGAGGAGAATGGGAAAGCTTTTGTGTTTGAGTCAGATACTTGAAGAGAAAAAGTTATTGGTACTAGGGGGTAGATGGGGACATTTTGAACCACCTGGAGTTGGACGGTCCAAGAAGGAAGGTGGAACTGAACCAACTAGGAGCAAAGAATCAAGAAGTGAGGTTGGAAGAAGGCAAATTGTCAAAGTAGGAGGAGATAGTAATAGGTGGATGGGGGGCAAGAAAAAGTAGAATAGGGTGATGGTAAGGGGTCGAAGACTCCATTGTTGTCAGAATTGAAACAATAAGTGGCTACAGAGGAGAAATTTGATGCTGGTTCAAGAAGAGGAAGCGTCGAGAGCAACAAGAAAGCTTCAGATTTAACCATCTTAGTAGGGGATCTAGATGATTGGATTGGAGGTGATTTTGTCAAACCTTTGACGAGTCAGAAGGGGAAAAGCAATGGGGAAAGATTTCTGAGAAGATAACTTGTCTTGAAGCTATAGAAGAAGGGGAGACTAGGAGCTATGGACAAGAAAGTGAAAGTGGAGCTGCACCCATTTTTGAGGGCAAAAGCACATTTGTGATGGAAGGAAAGGGGCCAATTTCAAAAGATTTTGGGGAGTCTAAACATCAAGTCAAATTGATGGGGGAGGCTGCCTCTGTCAACATTGTTCATCTACAGGGTTTCAGAGAACCAACAAGCACTTGCTTCCTATTGAACCTTTATATCCATACCCCACAGGTATGATTCTTCTTCCCCACCTTGTCTATTCCTATATTTCACCTACCTCTTCTAAAAATGGTGGGGAAGAAGGAAGCAAATTTTGCTTTGATTTGCTAAATTTCACTAGGCAAAGGGAGGAGGGTGTCTCAAAGTTGGAGAGATTGGTGAAAGGGGATGCTAGGGATTTGGAAACATTAGGGGAGGGGGTTCAGCGTCTAATGGTAGATTATTTCGAGAGTTTGAGCAGTGATTTAAAAAGCGCGCCTCAAGTGCTCCTAGGCGCATAGATCCTAGGTGCAACACTTTCAAAAGGCGCATGTCTGGTGCACCTAGGCATGCGCCTGATCCACCTTGTGCCTCAGCCAAGGCATGCGCCTTTTTAAATTTTGACGCATTTTTGCTGTTTTTTTTTTTTGTTAAACCTAGCAGTTGGACTAATTTTGTTCATTCATTAGCCCTAACATGAACCCCCTATATGCTAATGTTGTTCAGTCATTCGTCTTAATAAAGTATCTTCTTAGAAGGAAATTAAAATTATAAAATCATATTTTTGTGTGAGAATTAAGAATTTAAGACCCTATGGACTTGTTTGGGCTTGCCTCGAGGGACATGGCACAGAGGCAGCTCGTAGAATTAGGAATGTAATATGTTTTACATCACATTAGCTACTTGAATAATGCAGTTGAGGAAAAAAAGGGATTGTGGGTTTTACATGCTTCAAAATGTTTTATATGTTTGATTTTATTTTTAAATTTTCATTTGAATACACTTTACATGTTATATTTATGTATTTTAATTTTAGATAATAGGTTTTTTAAAACATTAACTATCGGTTGACAGGTTAACCGAACCGTGAACACCCCTAGTATTGATGTATCTTTTATCACTTTACCGAATATCATTGCATATTTCCACATATTTCATAATATTTCCAATGTCTATAATTTTTACAATATTTCCATTTGACATTTCCGACATTACTGACATATGTCCTATATTTGGGTAAGTGACATTTCCATCGACATCGACATTTTAAACCTTGCCCCATACCAGTCATAAAGTACATGGGGCCCACAACCATTCCAATCTCTCAATGTGTGTACTCCATGTATTTTTTCATTGGTATGTGGCATTATCATTGGTTCCACAGCCTACTACACAGCTAAAGCGTTCAACTAATCTGAATTTGGAAAGATGACAATTTTGAGTGGTGGTTAACAAATGTTTATGGTCTCACTTCGTATAGGATAGAGAAAGTCTATGGATGGTGTTATACAGTTTAAATAGATTGTGTGAAGGGGCTTGGTGTTTGGCTGGAGACTTTAATGTCATCCGATTCAGTGTGGAGAAGAATGAGGTGCTTTAATGAATTTATTGATGATTGTTTACTCAGAGATCTTCCACTATAGAATGCTCAGTTCACTTTCTCTAATTTACAGTCGAACCCAGTGTGTTGTAAGATAGATTTATAGTTAATTCGGAATGAGAAGAGCGTTTTGTTTCAGTTATGGTCAAGACACTTGTTAGACCAATTTCTGATCGTTGGCCTCTATTCCTATATTCAGAAGAGCTGAGGTTTGGTTCCCTTCCTTTTAGGTTTGGAAACATGTGGGTAACACATCCAAACTTCAAGGATATTATAGACTTTAATGTCATCCGGTTCAGTGCAAAGAAGAATGTAGGGAACTCTAGAGTCACAAAAAGTATGAGGTGCTTTAATGGATTTATTGATGAATTTTTGCTAGGAGATCTTCCACTATAGAATGCTCAGTTCACTTGGTCTAATTTACAGTCAAACCCAGTATTGTAAGTTGGATAGATTTATAGTTAATTTGCAACGGGAAGTGTTTTGTTTCAGTTATGGTCAAGACACTTGTTAGACCAATTTCTGATCATTGGCCTCTATTGCTACATAGAAGAGTTGAGGTTTGGTCCCCTTCCTTTTAGGTTTGGGAACATGTGGGTAACATATCCAAACTTCAAGGAGATTATAGATGGTTGGTGAAAGGAGAGCCAATGTCAAGGATGGGTTGGCTTCCAATTTATGCAAAAACTCAAGATGATAAAAAGTGAAGTTAAAAAATGGAATGCACAAATTTTTTATGAGAATTGAGGAAAGGAAGAAGGATCACTTATGACAAATTGAATTGTTGGATTCAGTTGAAGTGGAGGAAGGAAGAGGATTTTGTGATGTTGAGAGACCACAAAGGTTGGACCTAAGGTCTGAGAGTTGGAGTTAACCATTAGAAGGAAAGAGATTTGTTGGAGACAACAATCCAGGTGCAATTGGTTAAATGAGGGAGATGCAACAGCAAGTTCTTCTCTTTTGTGGCAAATGGAAGAAGGAAGAAAAATAGGATTTCAAGAGTGGTGGTCAATGGGGAAGAATTTCAAGATGAGGAGGCAATTGAATCCATTTACTTCTTTTTTTTAGGGCCTTGTATGCTCCTAGTTTCTCTATCAAACTGCTGATGGGAGGTTTGGAGTGGGATAGGAACCCAGTGGAATTGGTAGAAAATTGGAGGAACCCTTCCCAATGGAAGAAATAAAGGCGGCTATAATGAGGATAAG
Source organism: Nelumbo nucifera (assembly GCF_055504915.1). Classification (NCBI taxonomy): domain Eukaryota; kingdom Viridiplantae; phylum Streptophyta; class Magnoliopsida; order Proteales; family Nelumbonaceae; genus Nelumbo; species Nelumbo nucifera. The sequence continues at coordinate 53,249,650 of NC_142654.1, forward strand.
GCACCTGGCCCTGATGGTTTTACTTTAACCTTTTTTTTTCAAAGAGTGTTGGGAGACAATTGAGGACTTGAAGCAACTTTTTGATGAGTTCCATGAGAGAGGAAAAGTGGGAAAAGGGATGAATGCCGCTTTTGTTTCCCTAATACGCAAGTGTACAGGGGCAGCTTCTACCATGAGTTTACACCCATTAGCCTCACCACAAGATTATATAAAATTTTGGCTAAGGTCCTCTCCTTAAGGCTGAAAGAAGTGCTACATTTTGTGGTGAAGGGAACAAGGGGCTTTTGTGAAGAACAAGCAAATCTTTTAGATCAAATCCTCAAATCTAATTAAGCTGTAGAGGACTTCAAGAAATCAGGAAGGGTTTTGTGTTTAAACTTGATCTTGAAAAGTCTTATGATCGTGTGGACTAGGGGTTTCTTCAATGGGTCATGGAAAGGATGGGCTTTGGGCAATGATGGGTGAGGTGGATGCTATGGTGTCTGAGAACTACCCACTTCTCAATCCTTTTAGTAGGTGTTTTGGGATTGATGTCATTTTCTCAGAAAATGGCGCCACATCAGAAATCTGTTCTGTTTTCCCGAAAAACATTTTCTCAGACCATGCCTTGGAAATCAGGAAAGGTGTGGTCTGAGAAAACACCATTTTTGGTGTTTTTCCCATTTTTCTACTGTTGCTAGCAATGGTGTGCTGATGTGGTGTTGAAAAATGCCTATGTGGCAGCAACAACAATGGTACCAAATAGAAAACCTGAGAAAACAGCATGCTTATGCAACACCGTTTTCTGAGAAAACACCTCCTAGGAAATGGCATCGATCCCAAACACACACTTAAATGGTTCTCCAAGAGACTTCTTTAAAAGTTATTATTGATAAAAAAAGAAATTAGAGACTTCTTTAAAGCACCGGCCCCAAACACCCTTTGTTAAGAGGTTTTATCTCTCCAAGTCTTTGTAATTGGCTTTGTTCTTAATAAAGCTATCATTATTGATCCCGAAAAAAAAAAGAAATTAGAGACTGGCCTCTTATGTATCTAGAATTACCTTTGGGGGGAAATCCTAGGGATTTGTCTTTCTGGGAAGGGGTGATAGAGAGATTTGTTAAGATGTTAGCTTCCTAGAAGAAGAATTATATTTCAAAAGGGGGAAGCTTGAAAAGCTTATAAGGGAGTTTGTTGTGGGACTCAGGTAGCAACAAGTGCAACCATCTTTTGAAATGGTTTGAGGTGTATAAGTCTAAAGAAGGTGGAGATTTAGGGTTAGGGAGGCTTCAAGTGAAAAATGAGGCTCTTTTGGGGAAATGGTTTTGGAGGTTTCCCTAAAGAAAGGGAAGCCGTGTGGCATTTGGTAATAAAGAGCATCCATGGTGTGCACCCTAACGGGTGGGATTCAGGACTGGCTAGAACAGTTAACACAAAAAGTCCCTGGGAAACAATTTTAACTTCTTTCTTACAACATGTTACATATGATGCTATTTCTGGATGTGGTGAAATTTTGGGAGGTCTCCTCTCTTCCTGTCTTTCCCAAGAATCTTCAATTTATCCGTTGCTAAAAACAAACATATAGCTGACTTGATTTTTTATGATGGGAGAGGGTTAGTTAGGGCTTTACATTTGAAGAGACCTTTGACAGATATTGAAACCACTGAGCTAATCCCCTTACTAAATTCTCTTCAAGAGGTAACTTTAACTCCTTCTGGGTCAGATGAGAGGGTGCAGATTCCTAATGCAAATGGAATTTTCACCTGTGGCTCCTTTAAATGCCTAACCTATTCTTCTGATAACCTCTTATTTCCAGCTAAAGAACTACGGGCAAATCCAATTCCCCCCAAAGTGAAATTTTTTTGTTGGGAGGAACTGGTCAATTTCCCCTTGTGTGTTCCTTGTTTAAAGAATGGGGAAATCATAAACACTAATAACCTGTTGCTGCATTGCTCCTATGCCTCTTGGGTGTGGCAGCACTTTTTCTCTTTGGTTGGAAGAGACTGGGTAGCACCTCCTGAAGTGAAAGATATATATTCAAGACAGGGATGATGATGGTGTAACTTGGAGAAAGAGTTCTGTGGCAATATCGGTGAACCCCCTATTTGCTAATGTTGTTCATTCATTCATCTTAATAAAATATCTTCTTAAAAGGCAATTAAAATTATAAATCATTATTTTTTGTGTGAAAATTAAGAATTTAAGATCCTAACATCGACTTGTTTGGGCTTGCCTCGAGGGGTGTGGCACAAAGGCGGCTTGTAGAATCAGGAATGTAATATGTTTTACATCAATTTGCTACTAGAAGTAATGCAACTGAGGAAAAAAAGAGATTGTGGGTTTGAATACACTTGAAAATGTTTTATATGTTCGATTTTATTTTTAAATTTTCATTTGAATACGCTTTACATGTTATGTTTATGTATTTTAATTTTAGATAATAGGTTTTTTAAAACATTAATTTTAAAAGGGCAGAGCTATTTTCAGGACCATCGGGAATTGGTGTGATTCTGAGAGACAAAGACAGCAATATGTTGTCTCTATTTTCAGGACCAGTGGGTGAAGGTGATTCAATAAGGGCTGAGCTACTAGCAGCGGTACAAGGTATACAGATGGCTAGTCAAAATGGTGTGACAAATCTGCTAGTAGAAGGGGGTTCCAAGGTGGTAGTAGGCTGGCTAATTAGGCCAGAAACAGCTTGTTGGGGCTACAGGGATCTGTTAAAGAAAGTTAAATGGATGACAAGGAGTATGACTTTCAGTTTTCAGTGGGTTAGAAGATCAGCAAATGCAATGGCTGATCCTCTGGCCAAGCAGAGGGTGTCAAGGGGAGATCTATTTTGGGCTACTTTGTAATTGTGTCTTAGGCTTGGGCAGTTTTGGTGTATATGGTTCAGTCCTAGGGGGTAACATCTCGTGCCTCCTCCTAGGCTGATTGTATTTTTGTTATTTGATTTAATAAAATTACTCTCGCTTATCAAAAAAATATTATGTTTAATATTTTTTCTTTTTTTTTTGCATTTTTTTAATTTTCTGATGTTTTTTTTTCAATTTTCTGACTTTTTTGATTTTATAGCATTTTTTTTTTTGTATTTTTGCGCCTTGCTTCAAAAGGGCACGTGCCTTGCCTTGCACCTTGCACTTTTAAAACACTGGGCAATAAGTGTGTGGAGCTGTTTTGTGGAGGTTATGATGTGAAAGGAATGCGAGAATTTTTGAAAAGAAATGCAAGCAGGTAGAGGATCTCATTGAGTTAATAACTTTAAGAGTGGTACACTGGGCTATCATTTGTAAAGAATTTTCAGGTGTTTCTCTCAATGATTTATTGATAGGGTGTAAAATTGTACAGGTTTTCCCTCAAGTAACCCCCAAAGATCTATGGTGTGGTCTCCACCGGCTGCAGGAAATTTTAAACTGAATTTTGATGGGTGTTGTTTGGGTAATTTGGATTTGTCTGGAGTAGGTGTGGTGAGAGACATTCAAGGTATCATTATCCTTAGTTACTCAGGTCCGATAGGGGAAGGAAATTCCCAAAGAGCAGAGTTATTGGCCTTAATTCAAGGAATAAAGCTTATAAGGATGCAGAGGTGGAGAAATGTGAAAGTGGAAGGTGATTCTTTGGCTAGATCTGGGGTGGGGAGAGTTTCCTTGGATTGGGGTTGTCCTGGACCAGGCTGTAATCTGTAATTGTTTCTCTTTTTTCTCTGTTTCTGAGTGATTTTGGTATGGTCCTGAGATTGTACTGTCCTTTGGCCAGCTAGTGCTGCTGACCTCTGTTCCTTTTAATGAAATGGAATCAGTTACTTATCAAAATGAAGATGGGTGTTGTTTGGGTAATCCGGGTTTGTCTGGAGTAGGCGTGGTGAGAGACATTCAAGGTATCATTATCCTTAGTTCCTCAGGTCCGACTGGGGAAGGAAATTCCCTAAGAGCAGAGTTATTGGCCTTAATTCAAGGAATAAAGCTTGTAAGGATGCAGAGGTGGAGAAATGTGAAAGTGGAAGGTGATTCTTTGGCTAGATCTGGGGTGGAGAGAGTTTCCTTGGATTGGGGTTGTCCTGGACCAGGCTGTAATCTGTAATTGTTTCTCTTTTTTCTCTGTTTCTGAGTGGTTTTGGTATGGTCCTGAGATTGTACTGTCCTTTGGCCAGCCACTTATTATAGTGCTGCTGGCCTCTGTTCCTTTTAGTGAAATGGAATCAGTTACTTATCAAAATAAAGAAAATTAAAAAAAATAATAAACCACACTTTTAACCTTGTGGTATATGCTGAAATGGCATTTCTCATTCTTAATGGTACAAATACACCTGGTGGATGACACCACTTGTTTTCATTACATAGGAAATGCACCAAATTCAAACTAACTTGCCAGGATAATCTGGCTGTGTTTATTTGACCAAACTTCCCATAATTTTCTGGCACAATATGGTTCTATTTTTGCATTAGGTCTACTAGACTTTAACATTTTGGGCTGCACCAACCTAATTTGCTTTTGGTTTCTCTTGATTATGAGCCCGAACGTATCAGTTGATTAATCAGATGGTGTGCCTAAAAGCTACCCCAAAAAATTAAGTGCATAAAGCTGAGTTGCGATTTTTTTTTTATTTTTTTGGGGGGGGTGGGGGGGAACTGGAGTTTGGTTTGAAGTCTTTTTAATGTCTAAATTTCTTAGTTTGCCCAGCAGTGTTGCACAATCTAGCATGCTTTCCCTGGCACCTGGCTTGGGACTAACATTTTACATCTAGCCAAGCCCATGCATGTCCTGCTGAGCTGGTAAATGGGTTAAAAGTTTTTATGCAATATGCTTGAGCTGGAAGGTTTAAGGTAAACCCAGGCCAAGGCCTGGCTTGTTGACAGACCTATAACTGGTACAGCATACCATTCTTTTTAAAAGTTGGCAAGAATTGACTAAATTTCAATTTTACCACCGGGGCTTACCTGTTGTATTGCATAAAAAGATTCGGGCTCCATTTGGGAAGAGTGCAAAATACAAATATGTTCAGTGCAAAACCTTGCATATGGCCCATATTTTTATTTCTAAACCTTGTATTTGCACTCTTCCCAATTTTAGCCTAATGGATAAGTGCCTCATCTGGCAAAACCTTTAGCTGTGGAGAGACACTTGGTAAGGGTTTGCTAATCAAGTTGATTAGAGACATAGCAACCCAGGAATCTTCTGTGTGGACACATCTATGGGGTCCCGATGTCTTCCAATTACTTCACTTCATGGGAAGGTTCCAGCTTCAAATCCTTGCATGTTATTTTTGGTTTTGAAAAGTGAAACTCTAGGTGGCTAATATCACATTGACAATACTTCAATGTATGCTTGGGACTTGGGTATTGGGTTGAAGCAGATGACAGGATAGAAGACATGGCAATCCGAAAGGTCTCCTATCTGATGGATCAAACTTATCATTTTGCTACATGGAAAAGTTTCGGTACTTCATATAGAGAAAAGTCCTAATTGAACTAACCCGAATAGAGGGAACTCTTTTCCATGCATATAGTGAGTTACTAGAGAAATTAAGTATTAATGACTGCAATTTATCTATCCACATAGTTAAATAAAGTGGATTTATTTTGTACATGAATTGGCTGCAATGTTTGCTCTTATAATATTTAGCAGAAATTACTGAAATTTAAGAAGTTCCACTGGGATTCCCAGTCTGAAATGCCTACTTTTCATTCCTTCTTTTGTTCATCATACCATGTTATGTGTGAGTTACCCATGATGATGGAATGCAATCTTTTGTCTGAAAATCTTGCCACTTGTATCCATTATCTTGTGGTTTTCATGTGGTTGCAAATGGACTAGCTGGTTCCAAGTCTGAATATCTTGAACCTGTGGGCCAGCCTTCATATGAATGCTTGGAATTCCTTTAATCTCTCATCCATTATCCATCAAGTTGCATATTTCTTAAAACGAACCAATTTTTTGTATAATGGTGTCCCCACATATATGGTTTTCTCATCATGTGTTTGTCTTGTTTATTTGTACACATAGGCTGGAAGTCCTCAACTATTTTAATATTTAGAAAACTATGGAGATATTGGAGTATGTCCTTGACAGTTGGTTTTGACTGTGATAGGTGCAAGCTTATATTGTTAAGCTCAGAAGACAGATGAGTTTGATTGATGGGCAGCCTCAGCAATCTCTGCCCACCTCTGGCCATTGAATGTACTTGAGCCCAATATCATTGTGGGTTGCCTTTCAAACTGATATTCATGGGGATGTAAGAACACAGCACACTACCTACCCAAATAATAGTAATGTGGAATAGTTGAACTTACGTAATCCCACTTTTACCCTCTGTTTTCTTTCATCTCATTAACGGCACATATGTATATTTTATTTGACAGCAATGAAAAGAAAAGATACTATCTTTTTTGTTCAGTCTGTTTTAATCTGTTGGAAGTATTTAACTATTTTCGGAGGTTGTTGAAAATCTAGTTTAGTTATATATCTCAATAAGGATGCCTTCGATCAGAGACATGTGATGTGAGCTCTTTAAAGGCCATCATGTTTGATAGCAGACAGCAGAAAAAATTAGAAAAAACAAAAGAATTTTCTCCATATGATCAGTTATATCTATTACCTATAATAGTAAAAGGGGAAAGTCTTTTAGTCGATTCTTCCAATTTATTACCCAGTAACTGTAAGTCCCATTTTGTGCCCTATCTCACGTGGTAAGATTCCTTGAAAGCTTTATCCCAAGAGGTGGACTTAAGAAAATGGTCATAGAGGGGTAAAATGCTTGTTTTTTTTTTTCCTGGTTGCAGGAAAGAAAGGGGTAGAATGCACATATGTTGTAATAAATGACCTGCATTTGGAAGGACAGATAATCAAACCATCCTTCCTATCCTTCCTGCTTTGTGAAGTACTTGTGGTTCAGATTCACTTGGTGTAAGTGGGACTAATACAGTAGTGTCCTTCATAGAAAAGGATATGGTGGCTGTACTGTGTAGGAAATCCAGCAGACTGGGAAAAAACAGCGATAATATGTGCTGCTCTCCTTGATCCTGCTGCTTTATTCTTCTTAGACAATAAAATGGATTAAATGTGTTGACAATTTTGAGTCTGTATTTACTGAGTTTGTGGCCATGTATCATGTATGTTATACTATAGGTTTCCCTAGGCTTTTTATTCCTTTTCCTTGTTTTTTTTTTTCTGAACATTAGGCTTTTATTGCATGTTTGTGCTGTTATCTTATCACTTGAATCAAAAGAACAAATATATAAGAAAAGGAAGACAATAAGAAAAAGGTTTAGGTAAGACTCAGAAAGAATGTATCATGATCCTTTCTGTGATCAACGAGAGGTGCACCCAACACGTATCAACATCCTTTGAATCGACTGCAAGTGCAAACCTTTTTTTTCCTTTTCTTTGAAAAGCCCAAGTGTAAACCATTAGTAGACTATTAATAGTCTTGATCTATAAATTATTGGCTTCCGCCTCCCAGAAGGCGGAGTGATCGAATTTACATCATTTGTTTAGCTATCACCCGATATAATTGATCTCGATGCTGCTGCGAATTGTTCTTGCTTTATCTCCTCATCCATGATCCAAGTATCCAACACCACCTTCTCAACGACCCTGCAACTGCAATTGAGAGCAGCGGTCTTCTTGCCCCAACAACGTAGTCTCACGTCCTTTTGTGTTTGGATGGACACAACAACTTGGCCTATTTAATAATGGAAGTCAGGTGCGGCCATTGGCTCTCTGCTAACCTGTCTAACCTGCCCATACCTTACCCAACTCAATAAAATACATGATCCATTCTCTCTCTCTCTCTCTCTCTCTCTCTCCCCTTCAGGTTGGATCCAGATAATTGGTGCCCATTCATAGTATTCTCCACCCCATCATCTTGCAATTGATAATAGCTAGCCCATCTTAATTTAGTTCAAATGAAACCCTCCTAGTGTGATTGAAATGTTCTTAAATCATACAGCTGTAGGTGCTGCATGGTCTGACATCAATTGTTCCCCCCACCACCACCACTATCTACAACTACTAGTGTTCCTGGAATCCTGTACCTGAACCAGAGGATACTGGGCGAATTAGGTCCAGGATTAGGAGCCACAGCTGTAAAGGATTGGAAGGCTCAACAAATTAAGTAGATTAGTACGTTGTAATGTAACTACGGAAGCTTTAGAGATGGTACCACCTCCGTAAGTCCTTTAATTGATGTTTGGGATAATGGTGGTGAACCAGAGAAATTGCATGGATGGGACCATAAAGGGCCCTTATAGGGTTTTATCATTTATGTGTTGTCAATGTGCTCTCAATGTAACTCTTGGCTTGTCCTCGAGTATTTAACACAATGGGGTTTGTCATGTACTAAGGACTAAGGTGAGAGGCCCATTGTCTTAGATGGCAAACTGTACGTGTGCTTTAGTTTTGCTTGCAGCGGGACCCAACTGATCTAACTTAATTCTGAACCTCACCACCATTTTTAGGGCCCAAACTCGTATCATTGCAAGATCTAAACCATGGCTGTCCAGTCTTTTCTGGTAATACTGAAGTCTCTATTCAACCACCGCGCCACTGCTACTGCTACTCTGCCATTTATATAAAAAATCACGTCCTTACTCCTCACTTGCTTTGTTATTTGTTTCTTTATGGCATGCATGCTTCAACGTCGTCAATCTAATCGCATCTCTCTCTCTCTCTCTCTCTCTCTCTCTCTCTCTCTCTCTCTACTGCTATAATCCTTTTACCCATGCACCCACGATCACATTCCTAGACAACCAGTCCATACAAGTGTAGTAAACTGTATAAAAGAATTTTACAATAAGCAGAGATCCCAAGTGGGATGTTATAGTTTGAGCCTTTGAGGGATGGTTAATTGGTTAAGCAAGCAATTAGAATAATATCCTTCGCCTGAGAGAGTAGTTACAGCTAAAGGGAAAAGGGTAGCATGGCTTTCATGAACAAAACACAAGGATTAATTGGGTCCCCATCAACCAAAGAGAATGACTTTAATTTGTTGATTAGATGTAGCCACTCCCTCTCCATGGGAATGGTGGCTGATCGGTCACCCACCTAGTCATTCTGTTTTTTATGCTCCATTGCACATTGCACCAAACAATCTCATTCACAGAACATGGGAGGTTTCTTCAAGAGGCTATGGCCCAATGCCAATTAATGCTTTCTTTTTTTTTTTCCCTTAATGTTCTTGACTGATAAGAAGAAGAACAACAACAACAAACAAGGGAGAAACGTTAACGTAACTACTGTTTACGGCATTTACTCAGGCTTTCTCAGATCGCTTTCTGGGCCTTAGAACATGGGGAAGTAACTTTTAACTTTTACACATCTGAGACAAGCGTGAGATACCAGTGGTGCTCGTTTGAGATGAAGTTGTCTGATTGCAACCCTCCTCCTATTTGATGGTAGTCGATCGTTTTTATTTTATTTTATTTTTTTGGGTGGAGGACCACATGCCTATAACTCCTTTAATGTGGAAACGTCGTCACTTCTTGACACACACCAGTTGGACCATTAGAATTTAATTCAAATTTTTATTAAAATCTGTTTAATCTTGATTGTTCCTCAAATGTTATATGGATATTATCCAGAAATGAGCTCTATGGCTTTATTTTTCTTACTTAAATCTATGTTCCCATTCAGTTAATTAGCTACTTGCGGCAAAAATTCTTTTAATCTTGACCTTTTTTTAGCTAATTAATTTTTTTTTTTTTCTTTTTGCTGCAAGTAGCTAATCGATTGAATGGTTAATATCCATATAATATTTGATGAACAATACAATGCCTTCGTTTTGCTGCAACATATAATGTTGGTATGGTTGACTATTTTTTTAATTTGATTATTTATTATTAATATTGTCATTTTTATTGGGTGGGTCCCAACCAGCCTTTGTACAAGTAAAAGAATACAAACATTCAAACGCCAATTTCTTTCTAGTTTCTACATCCAAAAGAGGATTAATTAGGGAGATAAGCCAGAAACAATATTCATTATTTCATTCTCAATACTTATTTAGAAATATTGAATTGTAAAACATAAATTAATAAACAAATTGGATACATTCCGGTTTAGAAGATCTTTGTGAGTACTTGTGAAACGATTGATTAATTTCACTGCTCTCTACGTGAATTAATTACTGATTAACTTCTCTGTCCTGATCCTATAGCTATAGTCTGGATTAATGTAGTACAGAATTGGGAAGAAAAAAAGCTTAAAAAAGAAATAACTTGGGTATTGATACTGATAACATTATCCAGTAAGTTATTACAGAATACAAAGAAAAATAAAATAAATATAAGAGATACATGTGAGGCTTTCAGACATCTGTGAGCTCAGACGGCAGGACCATTGTTGACAGAGATAAAGGCAGTGAAGAATTGACTGGTGGCACCTGAAGGGTCGAAACCTGCAAACAGTAGAGCTAAACACATGGGTTTCTGCACCCTCTCTACGTATTAATTTTTTTCTGCCTTTCGAGCTTCAATCGACAGAATCACAAGCCCAACAATCAAAAAGAACCAAACACAAAAACCCACACCTCAGGTGGTACTCGTCAGTACAGTTATTATTGATCCGTGAATCATTAAGAGAGAGAGAGAGAGTTCTGTAAATAAGATAGATTTTTTTTTGTAAAAAGATAAAAAATCATTTTGAATTTCAAAAATGCATATATACAGGATCAAGCCAAATTTAGAATGGAAGATTAATAAAGAAAAAGGAAACTGAAGGGATGATATGGGCTGTGGAAGTGGTAATTGAAAAGCCTACCATTAATCTGATGGAAGCTTTGGTTGTTTGATGGGAAGCTCTTGATTGGATTAGATGGTATATAAATCTCTTGATTCAAATGGTGGTAATAAATGTAAGAGATAGGGGCTGTGACCATGAAACTTGATCCAAAACAGTATATTAGAAAAGAGGAAACAGATTGGAATTTAGGTTTTCTTTAACCATAGAAAGGATAAAGAAAGAAAGAAGCAATGGAAAAGCTTGAACTCTATCGAAACCCAATTTTTTACCCAAAAGAATAAAGGGTGTACCTTAGCAAATCAATGAAATTGCAGAAGGAGGATACAAAATCTCAAGTTTTGGGCCCCAAGAGCTGACGCCAGACAGGGACCCTAAAAAATATACTCAAAGAAAATTACATAAATATAGGGACGGAAAGAAGAGAGAGAAGGGCCAAGAAAAAATAACATTTTCGAACTTGAATATAAATATAGAGAGAGAGAGAGAGAGACAAGACAAAATGTTAGAAACTTGAGATCCAATGCCCAAAATTGAAACCAGGAGAGAGAGAGAGGGGGGCATGTTGTCCTAAGGAGGGCCAACAAACAAAGAGTAAGCCCAATGGGGTTGGCTCCCAGCATGTTCCTGTAGCACTCACCCTCCCCAAAACACCCGTGGTCTGTCCTTTGCCCCCACATCCCACATGACTTTGTTTCTCTCTCTCCCTCTCTCTCTCCACTAACTCCCTCCATAAATACCCCTCCAACCCTTCCTCTCCCCCTCATCTCACCACTACCACCTTCCACTTCTCCCATCTTCTGAAATCTGAGCCTCCCTTCTTTCCACTCTGTTGACACCACAACTTCTCTCCTACAGATATCTCCAGAATGGCTCTCAGGAAATCAAACAAACTACCTCAAACAGCAGTCATCAAGCAGATTCTCAAGAGATGTTCAAGCTTAGGCAAGAAACAAGGGTACGACGATGAAGGTCTTCCAGTCGACGTACCAAAGGGCCACTTTGCAGTCTACGTCGGGGAGAAGAGAAGCAGATACATTGTCCCCATTTCCTTACTCACTCATCCAGAGTTTCAGAGCCTCCTCCAGAGAGCCGAAGAGGAGTTCGGCTTCGATCACGACATGGGTCTCACTATTCCTTGCGAAGAAGTCGTTTTCCGCTCTCTAACTTCCATGCTCAGATGAAAGATTACTGTTGTCGGTGTTTTAGGAGAGAGGATGACAAAGACGAAGCTGCATCATATCACTGCTTCTCTTTTTTTCTCCCTCTCTCCTCTCTCTCTCTCTCTCTCCTTTTACTTCTCATTTTGATCTCTTCCCTTCTTTCGTTTTCTTTTCTTTTTGTACTTCCTTTTTCTGACCCAAGACATATGAACCTTTTCTGGGTTAGATTTGTACATTTTAAGCCAAGATTTTCCTCACAGTGGTGTTTGTGTTGCGCCCTGCGAGAGACTAATGAAACTAAAGTGGGTGAATTCCCTTTTCCTATTCTCACTCTCTCTCTCTCTCTCTCACACAAACAAATAATTTTGAAGGTTGAGCCTTCGGTTCACTGCATGGATTTGAGACTTGGGGAGAGTAAATCGTAAAATGAGATACGAGCAGACACCACCAAAAAAAATCTACATATGTGGGATAACGTGTTTGGAATATCACAGAAATTTACTTTTATGTTCCGTATATATGGTTATTTCTCAATTTTCCAAACAAACCAACGGTTGTAGTTGAGTTGGGTAACTCCTATTTCACGTAAAGTACTTTTTGTTGGCAGACACGTAAAGTACTTCAAATGGAAAATGGGTACCATCCCGACTCCTCTTTTTTGTTTCTTCATGTTTTCCCTACAACTACTTCCATTTTTATTTTCTTACTTCTCATAAAATTGTTTAATTAATAAAAGGAGAAACACAGTAGCAAAAAAATGCAAACAAGAAAACGAGAAACGATAAGAAAATGTAAATAATCTTGGTAGCTCATCCAGCCCGCTGCCCATGCATCACTCATCAGTCATCACATAGCCAATAATAATAAACCAAGGGATCTACCAAAACTAAGGGTCCGTTTGAGATCAAAATTTTCAAACTCAGAATCCCAATCAGTAAAAATGAGATTTTATTTCCAAGAAAAAGGTAGAGAATGGGAAATATCATTCCAGCGAAAATGGAAATGCAACTCCCATTACACCCAACCAAACAATTGGAATCCAAGTAACCAATTCCGATTCCAATTCCAATTCCAGACCCCTATTCCCCGAGCCAAACGGGGCTTAAAATAGAATTTATCGTACATCGGCATCCATATTCATTTTCACATAACTCCAGGTATTTTTCATCAATTGTTTAATTAAAAAATCTCTAACAAGAAGATTTCCTAAACATAGATTAAGGGATGATCTGGCGGGTCCCACAAGAATTATGGTGTACGAAACCGAATCTTTTTTTTATTGCAAACAATTATTTTAAGCGAACTTCACTTCCCAAGAGTACATGTGGCTCACATGCAAGAGGGAAGAGGCCGTCCAATCAGGGAGGCCCACAGGGAAGATCTCCTAAAGTCCCACGTAAACCCAAGAGTCAGGGTAAACAATCAGGTGAGCTGAGCTTAATCCTCTGATTAACTGACTTTTTTTTTGGGGGGGGGTTCCAAGTGGTTGACCGGATAACTGTAAGGAGAGGATACTCTTATTGTACGGGGTTGGACCGTACCACTTTGAGCCATAGCCCACAAATCAGATAGATGGTCCAGAGTCCAGAGTCCAGGGTCCAGGACAGACCACTTGCTTCATGGGCCCATTATTAAAATTATGCCTTGTTGTGTTACTTGTAGGAGAGGCGTATGATGTATTATGGTATTTAAAATTACATGTGGCCCACCAACTCAAATGCTTGGACCCTCTTAACTACAGTTTACTGGGCCAGAAGTCGATACCCCTGGATACCAAAGCCTTTCATTATAGACCATACACAACCTTATTTATCAGTTTATCAGTCAAAGATTCTGAGTTTAGAGTTAAAAGAAAGAAAAAAGAAAAACTCAGTAGTGATGCCACTATGGGGACGGGACTATGATAGGATGATGAAATGTAAGTGCAAAACAATGGGCCATGGGCCCAGGGCCCATCACACAATAATGCAATGAAACATCCAAGCATCTATTAAGATTGGATGCCCTTAACTTGCATTTCTTTTTTGCATTCCTAAGTTGCCTTTGAACTACAACTGACTTTGTTTAAAACCAACCTATTTTACTTTTATTTCAAGATATCTTCTCGGGATTGGACCCAGAAAAGGACTCATCTTGCATTCTCTCTCTCTCTCTAAAAAGTTTCAGGGGCTCCACCCTGATACGTCATTCCATCCATAAATGAAAGACCTGCTATTTATAATTTTAAGCAGTGAGTCAGGAGTCAGGGCGAGCAGAGAAACAAAGGCTGGTTCAGATAGTCTTGTAAGATGGGGCCTGCCTTCAACCACAAACTGCTCTGACACTAACACCTCTTCCGAATAACTGCTTCTCCAACTCCTATGCACCAAAGGTTTATCTTTCACTCTTCCCCTTACCCTCCAATATCCACTACCACATCCTGTCCTCCCAAAACTAAATATCAATATTCCTATCTCTCTCTCTCTCTGTCGAGTTGTTTTTAATGGGATTTTGGTTTGTCTGGTGCAAGGAGTACATGAAGAAATAAAGTAGATAGTGCCATTTCTTTGGAATTAGGCATGAAGGTAACTCAAGAATCCAATTTTCCCTGATTCAGTTGGGCAATTTTATACATGTCTCTTGCAATGAGAGAAGGCATATGCAAACCTTATACTTGGAGAGCAGACGACCCATGAGCTCTCTCTCTCTCTCTATATATATATATATATCAGCTGAGACTCTCACCTTTTATGGGCAATTTATGTTGACACCCCATTAATTTCTGGTTACGAATATGAGATGGGTCTCTGTAGATATTATTTTTTTTCATATTCCCATTATGAGCAACACAGAGAATCCTTATGTCACTTCATGTTTTGTCTTGTTTGTTTTTCTACTTGACTCTCTCCAAAATAAACCCACTTACTTTATTAACTATGATCTAGCTGGTGCACTTATTTGATTTAATTTCACATTTTCAGGGGAAGAACCCTTTGACATCTCAACTGAACTTCTGAGCAACTGCAATTTCCTGAGCAGAAATGAAAACCCATTTCCCATATTTCATCATTAATATGGAATTTTAAAGTTTTAATTTGACCCTTTAAAAAGATGGAATGGAATGGAATGTAAGGTATGTAGGGAAACCCTGGTAATCAGAACAACGAGAATCCAATAAAGATAGGAGGGTACGAATGAAGTACGATTGGTTATCCATTTTGACAAGGAAAAAAATCTTGATAAAATTCCAGTCTTTTTAATGGCCGCCCATTATTATTTTATTATTTATTTTATTAGAAAGAAAAACTAAAGGGCGGAAGAGTTGGCTGCTTTAAGACTCAAAACTAAGAGAAGAAGGGACCACTCTGGATTGAAACGGGGACAAAGCTCACATGTAGAAACAGTGACTACTGGGAAGGGGGTCCAACATCTTTCACATCCATTTTAAACAAGTGTCGTGGGTTCAAATCGAGAATTTAGTAGCTTACAGTTGGGCTTCATGTTCCTTCTGCCTCGCAGCCCTCCCTGTCCCTTTCATGTTCCTTCACTGTAAATTCGTGGCCCATGTCTTCTTCATTCTCATTTTCAATTTCTTAATTCTCCATTTCAGGTCATATTCTGCCTTTCTTTTCTTTCAAAAACAAAACTATGTATTACATTGATCAACTTATTATACAGTTCAACAGAGTTCATATATGAGGCATATCCACCTCTATTCACCAAATGGTTGACATGGTCTCTCTCTTGGAGTCAGTTGGACAATATATCAATGGGTCTTCGTGTTCATGTGATGCTGCTTCAACCTCCATTTCTCTTAAATTTCTTCCTACCCATGTGCTCCTTTTAACTCATGAATATATAACTTGAAGAGAGAGAGAGAGAGAGAGAGAGAGGATGTCCCATAATGACAAGGATTTACAGTACTAGGATTTGTACCCATATGAACAAGGAATTTCAATCTGATGGATAAAGACTGGATGATTACTCGTTTCTATTAGCTGCGAGAAGGAGAGGAAAAGAGGTGTGTGTGTGTGTCTCGTAAAGTTGAAATGGTAGGAAAGGTAGAGTGAATTAATCAGTGAAAAATCTGTTTAAAGATGATCATTGACAGTTAGTTTAATTTGACACCGACACTCCCACAATTGCTGGTTTAATAGGAAGGATTAATTAATCATTCCACGCACTCTACGTCTCTTCTCTATGATGATGATGATACATTAGACTCCGCTAAAAAAGCGCAATTTTGATCAGGACCCAAGGACCAATCTTGAATCTTTAACCCAGAAAAGAAAAACTCAATTCAGATAAAAAATCATGCGCGCAATTGTAAGTTAATTAGAATTGAAAGCTTCAAGTTACATTTAATGGCATCCATGAGCATGTGGGTGCATCAACCAGACGACCCCAGACTCAAACATTAATGCTTTCCTCCCTTGAGTATGCATTATTGTTCATGGCGTGACGTGTGACTGACAATCCTAATCCAGTTTTTAATGCTTTCCTCCATTCTAACCCTCATATCTTCCCTTTTTATCATTATCTACTTGACTCGTCACAATTTCTTCAGATATCATATCTTTTCCATAGTCAGAATCCTATATATCAAAATATTATTGGGTTAAAGTACACGGATAAGTTGGTGGGTCCCACAGATAATAGAGGTACCCACGTTACTTTTACCATAACGGTGAGTGGGTCCATGGAAAATAACGATTCTTGAGCGGTTCATACCCTTCTCTAAGTTTGATAGGTCGCTTTCCTGTAATGTATATACAAAAAATTGCTAACACATGGAACAATATTATCCCTTCAATAATAACATTTTTATGGATATAACAGCTATTTGATGATGCTACCAAAAAAATAAAAGAATCGGGGTAAGTGTTTCCCAAGAATAAACCCACTTTACATTAAACAAACAAAGGCGTTAATAATGAAAGGAAAATCCTTTTTAACTGCAGTCTGGGGTGGGGATTCTAACTCAGAAATAGCAAGCTAGCTCTACCGGTTTGGAATTCAAGAACTACAGACAGAAGGTAACAGGGTTCTAATTAATCACTTAACCAGTTACCATATAATTAATAACACCATCAGTTGGATCAGTTCTGGTTTCAAGGATGAACGCAGAGAGTTGAGTTAAAATCTCAAAGAAATTACAGACACAGACTGCTGGGGAAAACTTAAATCCTTGTCAAGCTTTCTGAAGAATTATTAGGTGATAGACAAGGAAAGCAAAGCCACCTACCTCTCCATCTCAATTCTCAAGGGAAGGGAGGTGGGACTGTAACGCAGGGCAGACATGTTGGGTCTCTAATTCATTTGGAAACCGATGTGCGTACTCTGACTAACTGTCGGATACTAATTAGTTTCGGTCATCTCCCTTTCAAGCTTTGCATGTTATCTCTCCTGGCCACACAAATTCCTGGAACCCCAACTCAAAATCTTCAAAACCTTGACAAATGAGAAGAGCAAAAAAACAAATGTCTCCCAACACTCAAAAGAATGCTTTGAGCTTGTATTCGCCTGCAGGTAAATTAATGTCTTTGCCTTTTTTTTTCTCTCTTCAACACCTCTTCCTTTCCAACAATATTGAATATTCCGCCAAATTATGACTCACAGCATGACATAATAACCCCAAAATAATTAAATTTGAGCCCAAGAATGAATGAAGAATCTACCATGCATACCCGTACTGGAGTCAGTTGATTTGATGGGTATAGCTTTTGAGTGTTACCTGATGAATATATGGCCTCTGCTCTGCTGTTACATTTGGCCAGTTGCTGAAATGGAATGTTCATTGGGTGGGACCTCTTTAAATTACTGATCATTCAGTCCAATTAATACACATTCCTCTGTTGGTGAATAGGAGTCAGTACATGACAGATGGGTATTCTACTATGGAGTCGGTTCATCATTTATCTTTTACACCAACCAAAAAGTAACCAGCTGATAAACCAATCTCAATATAAGTGTTAGTTTTTTTTTTTTTTTTATTTAACTTCAAGATGTTAACAACATATAATTTTCACTGAGTTTTTCCCACTTGAAGTTACTTATGACTGTAATCAAACTTCTTTCCAAAAGGAAAAAAGAAAAACAGTGAAAGAAATTTTCTACAGAAAATTTTTATCTGTTAAATGCTTTATAAGATTAAAAGAAAAAACAATAAAAGACAAGTAGTTGCAGCCCAATTACCCAATGCCAATTTTGTCCACCTTCTTTGGTTGTATAATTAATATAGATCTAATTGTCCTAAGAAGGCTCAGTTTGGGAGTTTGGAAAGAGTGCAAAGACAAGATTTAGAAATACTTAATATTAGGTTTTGCACTCTTCCCAGTTTGGAAAGAGTACAAATATAAATGTATACAGTGCAAATATATACAAAATGATACAAAATATAAGATTTTGCACCTTATATATTTGTATTCGTTCTCCTTCAAACTCAGCTAAAGAAAGTATCACATATAATATAAATATATCTAATGTTTTATATATTATCCTTCTCGACTCCACCCTTTTATGGTGAACCACTAAGATTTCATACACAAGTTTTGAAAAAGAAGAAAGATAAAAGATCATGACGCCCTTCACATGCTTGCATATATAAAGGTTTAACTAGTCTACATTCAATAATGAAGAAAAAAGAAAAAGAAGAGATGAATTAAGGTAATCCAAAACCAAAAAAAAAAAAAAGAAATATGCATAGAAAATATAAAACAAAAAGAAAACAAATAATGAGAAACAATGTTGAACAAATTGATCTTCATATCCGGAAAAGATCAAACCAACAAGATGTTGGGTCCAATCCAAATATACAAAATCATGAGTGTGGGTAAAGTGATGATGTCCTTTTCTATGATGACTCTGCAAGCTTTCTAAACACCACTCATTATATCATCTCACATTATCTTCAACTAATCTATTAATTAATTACTTTTTTATATTATTAATTTATTAATTTTACATTTGTAGTGAACAGATTCAATATGTGGGGTGTAGTTTTTTTCTATGGTTTTTATATTTAATTTTCTCTCCTATTATTTTATTAATGTTTTTTTGTCTCGACCCACCTCTCATGAATCATGCCTCGACGTCTAGCCAATCCTGTTTGGATTGAGGTTCAATCAAGTTCGGGTCTGGATCGGGGTTATTAGGTCAAATCAGTACTGAATCCTGAGTTCTGTTTGGATTGTGGGTTTTCCGTTTCCCACTTGAGGCAATTTGATGGAAGATATCAAAAGAAACAATAATAAATTAAAGGGATTGCAGAGGAGAAATCAATTTGATTTGATGACCCAGAAGAGATGACCTGTCTGTCATTGATGCGACCCGTCACCCCTCAAACACCGGATCAAACCAACTATAATTCGGGTTGACATAAAAACACAGTAGAATTCCAGTCAGGTTCAAATTGGACATATGCTCCCTCTGAAACTGACTAGTTGTGCAAGACTGTCGTAACTTCATCCTTGGACCGAGTCTGAAGTTCAACTGGACCATATGGATCACCTAAATAAAAACTTAAAAAAAAAAAAGAATGAAAGAAACTAAGATTGAGAATTGAGATAGAGGTAGAGG
Source organism: Nelumbo nucifera (assembly GCF_055504915.1). Classification (NCBI taxonomy): domain Eukaryota; kingdom Viridiplantae; phylum Streptophyta; class Magnoliopsida; order Proteales; family Nelumbonaceae; genus Nelumbo; species Nelumbo nucifera. The sequence continues at coordinate 53,269,083 of NC_142654.1, forward strand.
CAGAGTCACGGACTCACGGGCTTGATTTTTACAGAAAATCTTGTATATAAAACAAGATATATAATATCTATTTTATAGTCATAGTAAAAAGAAAATACTAATATTCCTTTAATATTTGATTTTTGGGTAAATTTTAAACCCCCCCCCAAGTATTATGGGTCAGTGACAAATACCCTCTGAATTTTTATTTGCAATGAAAACCCCCTTAACTTTCATTTTGTGACAAATACCCCCTCTATCAGTTAATTTGGAGAAAGATTTTCATTCAGCTATTTAAAGTTTTTTAAAAACCCAAACTACCCTTTTCTTATTTATTTGAATGATTTATGATTCAATTCGTTTTTTAAATATAATATTGAAGATCTCTCGGAATTGCTTTAACTTTGCATATATTTGGTTGGATTGAATATTTAAATGAAATGGTAGAGGTTTCTCTTTGATATATATAAATTTATGGTTTAATTTGGATTTCTCTAATTAATTGGAGAAAAGAGTGGATATTTTTTTTATATTTTAAGATGAAGATAGACATTAATGTGAATGAAATGAATCAAGAATTAAAAAAAAAAAAAAAAAAAATCTATGCCAATAAAATGATTCTTGTTATTTTATCTTGTTTCATTTGGAAAAAAAATGGAGATATTTTGGGTTAATTAGGGTTTAAGAGAAAAGGGCAAAAAATGAAAATAAGGAAAGTTTATGTGAAAATTTTGGTACTTCAATACATTCTGTTTCTTGACTTAACACTCAGGGGGTATTTGTTGCAAAAGTAAAAGTTAAAGGGAGTCTTTATTGCAAATGAAAGTTCAGGGGGTATTTATCAATGACCCCATAGTACAAGAGATGTATTTATAATTTACCCTTGATTTTTTTTTTCAATCAAGACAATGGGTCCTTTCAAGAAAATTAATATATTATAATTTTAAATAATTAAATTTGAGGACCCACAGGCATAGCACAGAGTAGCAAAATACCTAGGAAATTAATCAACTTATTTATTTATTTATTATATTCCAACTGTTGGAAAATAGAGAGATGGGGTCACCTCTAAGTCCAAAAGAAAAGAAAAAGAAGTGGCCCTTATTTAATGTCTATATATATATATATATATATATATATAATGGTGTGCAGACCTGAGAATTCACAAAATGAAATCTTTGGGCTTTTCTCCGTTCTTCTTCACATGCCCAATGCATGTGAAAATTTAAATGTAAAATCCAACATTTAAAACCTAATGTTAAGGTTATGTTTGGTTTGAAGGAAAAAGTAGACAAAGGAAGGGAAAGGTAGAGAAACCTTTACAAATCTTGCATAGGTTTCCCTATCTTTTCCTTCCTTTCCCTACATTTTCCTTCAAATCAAACATAGCCTAAATGTAAAAACCAACATGTAAAACCCAATGGGAGATACATGTATAAAACCCAATGTTAAATACAAAAACCAACATGTAAAATCCCATGGGAGATGTAGAGTTGAAACAAGCCCTCCACAAGGGGCACCCCACAATGTCCTACAACACATCTCCATCGTGTATTAGGAACATCTCACGATGATAAGTACCAGAAATGATGAGGCATCATTGGGAGATGTTCCTAAATGTGCTGTGGGACGTTGTGGGGTGCCCCCTCTAATTTGAACTCGGGAGATGCATGTGTAAAATCCAAAATGTAAAACCCAATCTCACCTTATTAAACCACCGTTTCTCTCTTAACTCTCGTGAAAAACCTAACATGTGATATTCATGAGCACTTGCTAATTATAAAAGTGTCACTATTTATCTCCTTGAATTTTCTACTAATTACAAAAATGCCACTATTTATCTCTTTAAATTTTCTATTAATTACAAGAATGCCATTGAAACAATGCCTCTTTTTTAGTTATGCATATGACATTAAATTTTCATATAATTACAAGAGTGCCATCAACATTAAATTCAATATTTCCATAAAATTATTATTACACTCTTTATACTTTTCGTTCTCTCTCTCTCCGGGGTTGTCAATGGTTCGGGTTGGACATGATGGGACCAAACCAATTGGGTCAATTCGGTTTCGGTTCCTGATATATTGTCTCGATTCTTAGGCCAGAGCTGTTCTGCCTAGTCACGAATTACAAATATATTATTTGTATTGCATTTTTGTAAATTTGTTATATTATTTATTTTTTATAAAAAAAAACATGTATATATAATGAAAATAGTTGAAAAGCTACTTGTAGTTTTTGTTTTTCTTTATTTAAATTGTTATATTTTAATTTTATTTTAATAATTTGTTAATTTTTAAAAAATCAAATCAGATCAGATTAAAAAATCTGACTTCCTTACCGGATTCAAATGTAGACCCATGTTTTATCATATCGGATCAGATCTACAATTAATAGTGTTGGATCAGATTCGGATATACCCCTAAATCGAATCTAATCTTATTCGTTTGCATCCCTAGTCAATGGGTCGGGTTGAACCTGATGGAAACAAACCAATTGGGTGAGTTCAGTTTTTGGTTCATGATATACTGTCCCAATTCTTATCGGGTCGTAGCCGGTTCCACCCAGTCACGAATTAATTTGGAGTCGGGTCTAAAATTACAAACATTGAATTAGAAATTTGTGAGTCTAATCTAAACTCGAGCTGGGCTACAGTTGGGCTAAAAATTTGTAGGGCCAGGCCCAGAATAAGTCTAAAAACAAAACTTAGGACCAAGCCTAGAATTTTTGGGCCAAGCTAGGCCTTTTCATCTACACCTCTTTAACATCTCAATCAAAATCCATGGAACGAAAGCAAACTAATATTTTAAAACATTTCCTCTTCTCTTAATCTCTCTCTCCAAGAATTCAACCACTTCCTCCCATCCCTCCCCCCATTCCCCCAACCCCTCTAACAGTATACACTTGTTAAAATGTCTTAGTTAAATGTATTTTTTATGATTTTATTAATTATTTTAAAATTATTATTTGTAATTGTAAAATTATTTGTTTTAAAATTTGAGTAATTAATGTAATTTAAGTATTTAACTATATTAATTAAATTAATAATTAATTGATTTACCATATTTAATTAATTAAGTTAAATTAACTAATTAAATAACACTAAATTAATTTACTTCATTTACTCAAATAGTTAACTTTAAATCTGCCAATATGAATAAAATTAGTTGTATTCTTGCAGGGTCACTCCGCTAGTTTTCTACGGTTGGGATGTCTTTATTAGAGTATCTACAAAGAGGTGGAACCAAACTCTCTACCAATCTATGTATGGGTAAGAAGTTGTACGTGTGGTGCTTGTAATCTTGCGCACCCCTGGATGAAGTTTTAATAATAGAACCCTATGCACAATAAATGAATATTGCCCACAACCACAAGCAATAATTGAAGAAGAATTGAAAAAACTATATATAACCAAAGACGTTTATTATGTTTTTATTAAAAAAAAAACAATTTATTTTCAAACAAAATGGTTTTGAATTGTTTTTTTTTAACACAATAAAAAATAAAATAAAATAAAAACTCATATTGGAAAACACTCCCTTAATTTGGTTCGTACTTGTAAAATAATAAATAAACTACCAAAGGGTCCTTGCTTCACAGGGGCAGGATTGGAATTTTAACATTGTTATTTACTACATCAAAAAAGATAATGATATCTTAATAAGAAACTTGCAATTATAAGTACTCAATTCTTGAAACTCATATAAAGACTTAAAAGAGATTATTATGTGCTTGTTTTTTAAATATTGCTTTAGCAAAGTATCTCATATAAAAGAGTGTGATTATATAGTGATAGTTTTGAATTCTACTTCATAGTTGTCCTTTGTTTCATATCAAGAACTCCCAGTTGACCTAGACAGTAGGACCACTCGGCCCAGGAACCATCCAGGCAACCAGTTCCATTTTACCCCAAACCCGGTCCCTGGCCAAAAATCGTCGAATCAGTCAACGACCCATTGACCCGGGCGATCAACCCGTCGATCCGTTCAACGGTTTTTGACCTTTTTTATTTTTAATTATTTTTTTATTTTAATTTTTATTGTTAGAACGGGGCATCCGTTTGAACTGGAATCGAACCGTTGATCTAGAAATCGGTTGCCAGAACAGTTCTGTTTCTGGGTTGTTTTTTCTAGATGTTAATAATTAGACGAAACAACTTTGCAGTCATAGTCATGGAAAAGGTAGACATTGCAAGGGATTCCAAAACCTTGAAAGATAAATCCAAAGTGAGCTTAAACACAGAAAAAAATGGTGGTAAATCCACCAAACTAGAAAAACCAAGGAAAAAAATCAGAAAATTGAGTCCAAAGTTCTGCTTTGAGGCGGAGCTAAACATACATGCAATCAAAGAAAGAGAAAATGTAGATCCTGTTGTAAGAAAATTAAAAAAAAAAACATTGCACAAGAAAACCCGAGAAAAAACAAAAGGGAAGAAATAAAATGGTGGTAAACTCTAAACTGTTTTGGAGGATCTTGAAGAAAAAGACCAAATGAAAAAAAAATAACAAAAGCAGAAAATGAAAGAAAAAAAGGAGCATACCACACACGCTCAAATAAAGCCCACACTAGAAGAAACCTTTGAATAATGAAAATCCAAAAGCATAAAAAACCATGGTTATCAAACCGCCATTGACCCAGATGGACATTTCAGCCTAGGAACCGTCCAGGCAATCAGTTTCGTTTTGCCCCAATCCCGGTCCCTAGCCAAAATCCGTTGAATCGGTCAACGACCCATTGACTCGGGAGGTTAAACCATCAACCCGTTGACCTATATAATGGTTTTTTGCCATTTTTTATTTTTAATTGGGAATCATCCAGGTAGTTGGTTCTGTTTTATCCCAATCCCGGTCCCTAGCCAAAAATCGTTGAATCGGTCAATAACCCATTGACCCGGGCAATCGAACCGTCGATCCGTTGACCTATTCAATGTTTTTGGTTGTTTTTTATTTTTTTAATTTTTGTTGTCAAAATGGGTCGTCCATTCGAACTGGATGTTTGAACCATCGACCCAAAAAACGGTGGCCAAAACGGTTGCATTTTTGGGTCATATGAGTCACACACTCGAATGACATAACACGTATGATATTGCTTAATGGACCTCACACACTCAACTTCTTGCCTGTAAATTTTGTTGCCAGAACGGGTCATCCGTTCGAACTAAACGGTCAAACCACCATTTTTTATTTTTTTTAATTGGGAACTGTCTAGGCAACCGGTTCCGTTTTACCCCAATCCCGGCCCCTAGCAAAAAATCGTTGAATCGGTCAATGACCCATTGACTCGAGTAGTTGAACCGTTAATCCGTTGACCCGTTCAATGATTTTGGCCATTTTTTTATTCTTTTATTTTTTGTTGTCAAAACGGGCCGTCCATTCGAACCAGACAGCCAAACTTCCAACCCGAAAACCAATGGCTAGAATAGTTCCATTTTCGGGTCAAATGAGTCACATGCTCAAATGATATAACATGTATGATACTGCTTAATGGACCTCACACAGTCAATTTTTTGTCTATAATTTTTGTTGTCAGAACGGGCCGCCCGTTTGAACCGGACAATCGAACCATCGACCCGAAAACCTGTGACAAGAACAGTTCCGTAATTTTTTGCCTGTAATTTTTGTTGTCAAAATGGGCCATCCTTTCGAACCGGACGATCGAACCGTCGACTCAAAACCGATGGAAGATAAGATATATAAAATTTCTTATGTTTGTTTCTTGTAATTTGAGAATTTTGAAGAATCTTTAGTAATTATAATGGATTTGAATTATTGGCTTATTGCCATTATAGTTGTTAGTAATTTTGCTTGTAATTTTTGTTGTCAGAACGTGTCGTCCATTTGAACCAGACAGTCGAACCGTCAACCCAAAAATCGATGACCATAATGGTTCCATAATTTTTTGCATATAATTTTTGTTGTCAAAATGGGCCATCTGTTCGAAGCATACAGTCGAACCGTCGACCCAAAAACCGGTGGCAGATAAAATATATAAAATTTCTTATATTTGTTTCTTGTAATTTGAGAATTTTGAAGAATCTTTAGTAATTATAATGGATTTGAATTACTATCGTTATAATCGTTAGTAATTAAATTAATGCCATGTGGCGAAAGGGGAGACAACCCCTTTCGTATGAATATATATAAGATAACAAAATAAAAAAGAAATCCTACTATCATGAATGGTTGTTTAAGCATCTATCTGCATTTTTTGGTCCATTTGTTTCCTTGGAATAGGTGCTTAGAACTGGAATTGGAATAAGTTCATTCCGATTTCAATTGTTTGTTTGAAAGGAATGTAATTTCAATTCCCATTCGTAGTGGAATGGGATTCCCCCATATAGGAAAATGGCCATTCCAAGGCTCCAAGCTCCCCCTACTGGAAATGGGATTCCCATTCTAGAGTTTATTAAGAAGTAAAGAACTCTTGACAAAAAAAATCGCAAGCCCTAATATTAATAAAATCTTATTAAAGTAAGAATAAAATAATAATAATAATAATATCAATGTTAATATTAATGTTAAGGAGCAAAGTAACCTCCCAATTACGGACCGCCACGTATCACACCTCAGAGTCATATGTGGCAGGATGACGAGTTATCGAAGCCCTCAAAATTAATGCTAGTCCCACAATAAAATTTTTGTAGTAATAGTGGTACTAGGTCAAATCCCACAGGGAGCTAAACAATAATCTCCTACCCAAATGAATAATATAACAAGAAAGCAATAGCAAATTCAACTAACAAGATGAAATTAGTTTTACCGAATTCTGATTCAAGGGTTCGGGTTAGTCAATTGGTCATCGATCATAGGTAGACTTCGGTAGTCTTGCAATTCAAGCATTTAACCTTAGATTTATTAGGATAGTCATAATAAACCTTGTGTTTTCCTAATTCATTTGACCAAACCCAGCATTCGATCAACACTTATCACTAATCAACTGGGTACGATAGCGTTCCATATCAATTAATGATAGCATTAAGCTTTGTGAAAACAGTTAAATCAAAATAACAATAATTGAGATAGCTGCAATTATCGAATCTTGTTCCATCGATTCCTTTTAGGTTAAAACATGTCAATACATTGGTCAAAGGCTGTCAAGAACAATTGACCCAGAAAGATATTAACCTAATTGCTACTTTGTACCACTATTCGTGACAATTACGGATCACCAAACCATGGATAACAGTAGGAAAATCAATATTAATTAATTTGTCAGACTAATTAACATTAACATCCAATGAGAATATGCACAAGAACCAATGAATACTAGAATTAAAAAGCAAGAACTTAAATTAAATATAGAACCTCATGATGACACAATCGAACCTCCCCCCTTGAAGCAGAAAAGAAAAGCTTCGCTGATCATTCGATCCCTCCATGCTCCGCTTCTTAGTAGGCCGAACTGCTCTTCTTAGTAGCTTGAGTTGCTTGATGATTTCTTGGATGCTAGAGTGATGCCCAAAGCTGGTCGCCCCCCCCCCCCCCCCCTTTATATAGCTTTAGGAGGAGGGGCTCTCTCTAACTCCTTCTAGGAGATTAACCTCAAATTAGAAAGTCCTGATATGTTTTGAACTAATCATATCCTATCTCTTATCTAGTGATCTAATCTAATCTTCTTATCTTGATAAGATTACATTCAAGAATTTAAATCTAATAAGACTCTCTTTCTGGAGTTTACATTCGAAATTGGGGCTCTTGGCTCTTGAATTCGAGTTTGGCTGCTTTAAAAACTTGGGCTGCTACAAGGATCTTCTGCGAGTTGGGCTTCAACCGTGAAATGGGCATGGCTGCGAACTTGCTCCATCTTCGGGCCCGATTTCGTATTCGATGCGGACCGAATCTGTCAAAACCCAAAACATAAAAGTTGTGGGCCTTTCTTTCATCTTTCTGATGCCTCTTGAATTATCCAATTCGGAGTATGGAATTGAGAGTTATGCCCAGAGTACTGACTATTGCCGAAACTGTGCAAAATCATCTGAATTGCCCTGTTTTCTTCCAATTGCCTTCTTTCTTGCCCTGAATCGAAATACAAGAGTAATGAGTCCATTTAAGTGCTAAATTAATGTAAAAGAGTGAATATTAGGGGATAAAAATAGGGTACTTTTTAGTCTCATCACGGGACCTCAGAGAAACGCCTCACACTAGATCAGTTCATGTCACCCAAGCACTACAGGCCCCGTTTGAAGGCAGATCGACAAATCCAACCTAAGCAGCCTACAACAGCCTTGAGCTACTAGTTTGACCCAGACGACCAACGACTTAACAAGCTATCCGACCTTGGAAAGGCTAACCTACGTGGCATAGCCCCCCAATCTGTTCGAGTCACTCAATGTCCTCAAAGTTCATGGAGACATGTCGCCCACCTAGCAACAGTTACCTCCGAATACACCGATCAACGTGGCGACCGTTCCAGAGTATCCCCCAAATAGCGGTGGTTGATGCCCGTTACTTTCAAATACACTAGGTGCACTGTGATCGGATTTTGTGATCTATATAAGGTCGATCCTTTGCCCTCCAATGGTATGATCACACTAGCTTTCATGCTCTCACTATCACTCTCTATTGTGATCTTTGCCCACTAGGTCTCTTTCTCTCTCACCTTCTCTTTCTCTTTCTCTTTCTCGCTCTCTCAGCTTGGTACTAACTTGACCATCGGAGCTTCCTCGCCTAGGTCATCCCCCCGAGCTCTCTAACATGTGTTCACTTTGTAGAGATAACTTACCAACCTTTTTAGTTGCATCTATGTTGTTAAGCTAGCAGGGATCAATGCAGATGATGCTACATCAATTGACGTCGTCTGTGGGAACCATGCAAAAGGTCATCCCTACACATTTGCTGTCATTGTTCAATATGTCGTTGCCTAATGGAAATGAGACTCAACAAAACATTATTGGATCCTCTTCTGGGGGCAATAACAAAATGTTGACCACTCAGTGCTCCCTAATGGAGTGAACGCCTAGCAGTTTCAAGAGCTGGTGTGCTACATCTGAGGCATGGACCTTCGCATGCAAGATTAAGAGCAGTGTATGGCCACACTAAGACTTCCCTAGCCCGAAGTACCTGTGCAGGTTCCACCTTAGGATTAGGATCACCAGCTGCCCCAGAATCATGACAAGCAATCTGTCATCCTAGAAAACCAATAGCCTACGCAGCATAAGAGCCAGGAAAACCTCACCAAGACTCGGACATAAGAGCGACAGGACCCCACATACATTTCAAAGGGGGTGGATAGCCAAGCAACCACCTCCCACGGGACTGAACCTCTCGCTCTAGGATAAATTCCCGTCAAGACAGGCATAAGAGACACCCGCGTCATGGATCAATGAAAGACCACCTCGGACCCCGAGTAGACAATCCAGAAAGCTAGGCCAAATATCGCATGACCAGACAATGTGACACCGCCAACATCCCCAAGCTCGCTCATTCCTTGCCCTTGTTTGTTGAGATCCTTGCCAATCCTTGCCAATCCTCGCCCGAAGGATTTCAAGATGCCCAACTTGGAAACCTATGAAGGAACCGCCGACCCGCTTGATCATGTGCAGATCTTCCAAGCTATCATGTTGCTCCATGGGGCCTCAAAAGCAAGCAGGTGCCTGGCTTTCCCGACCACTTTCTGCCAAACAAAATGGATGTGGTATTCAGGGCTAGCATTGGGCACCATCACGAGTTGGAAGCAATTCTTCAAGATCTTCACAATGCAATTTTCTACCAACTGTCTACACACCAAGACCACAATGAGCCTGATGGCCATTTATCAATGCTATGGTGAAAGCCTCCAAGAGTGCATCCGAAGGTTCAACCTGTAGTCCTTATAGGTGTGAGAGCTCAACCTGGCCATCCAAGTAACCTCTGCCATCCACAGCATGCGAGATCGCCACCTCAAGTTCTCCCTAGTCAAGCACCCTTTGGTCAGCATGAAGAGCTTCCTCACCCATGCCGAGAAGTACATGAATGTTGAAAAATTTATCAGAGTACGAAGCGACTAGGGTGATAAGAAGTGGAAAGACCATGATGAGGATCGCGACAAAAGTAGTAGTAAGCGGGGTCGGCAAGAGAACAAATCATCATCTAGGCATTCCAAGTCACCAGCAAGGCATTCTATAACTCCCCAGGCAAAGTACTGTAATTATAAACCACTGAACACCATGAAGGGGAAGACTCTCGGGCAAACCAAGAAGATGGACTACATTAAGTGGTCATCCTGCATGAAGGGGAACCCAGAGAATAGGAACTAGGACCAACACTGTCACTTCCACCGAGCCAAGGGCCATGACATAGAGTACTGTCAAGATCTCAAAAATAAGATCGAAGAACTGATTAGGCACAAGTACTTGAAGCAATTTGTCAAGAAGGATGATCGGGGACCCGAGTAGTTGAGGAACCAATAAAGCAAGCCCTAGGATGAACAAATCATCGGGGTGATCGTGGCGATCACTAGTGAGTCCGTGGTGGCCGAGTGAGGTACCTTGGCTAAAAAGAACTCTATGCGGGAGTTGCAACTTGAAGATGAGAACCCTCCGAACAGGCCAAGGGCTAAGGAGGTATTTTCGTTCATTGAGGATGGCATACGAGGAGTCAACTTCCTTCATGACGATGCCGTTAAGTTCGTAGGTGTCCACCAATGCAACACCTTCCCTTAGGTCAGGAGCAGAGCCTTGGATCCTCCATGTAGGTGGCTCATCAAACCAAAGAGGAAGCTAAGCCGGACTCGTTTTGGTGGGACCCGACGAGGTGAATCTTGAGTATGCACTCAGGTTTGGATTCTAGGCATTCAACAGTGAAGCTAAGTACGAGGCCTTGATCATCAGTCTATCCCTTACAAAGAAGATCAGGGTGAAACACTTGGAGGCTTGCATCGACTCCCAACTTATCGTCAACCGGGTGAACATGCACTACGAAGCTCGAGAGCCTGCCATGATAAAGCATCTTGCAAAGGTGCGAGAACGCATCAGACAATTTAACTCGTTCTCCATTCATCAAATACCAAGGTCCAAGAATGTATAAGCCAACGCACTTTCAAGGTTAATCGGTTTTGTGGACAACACAAGGTGAACTGTCCACATTGAAGACCTGTCATGCCCTAGTTTGGCGAAGGCAGCAGAGGAGGTCGTCCCAATACAAATAGCAGAACTAAGCTAGAGTGATCCGATCTTGGACTACCTACCGGACGGGACCCTACCAACTAATTAAAACGAAGCTCAGAAAATCAAACGGAAATCGACCCATTACACGATCATTAGTGACCAGCTTTATAGGCGATCCTTCACTCTCCCCTACCTCCGGTGTCTTCGACCTATCGAAGCCGAGACGCACTCAAAGAGATATATAAAAGGTTATGTAGTGAACACTTGGGGGTAAATCATTAGCTTAGAAGGCCCTCTAGCAAGGCTACTATTGGCCCACCATGAGAGAAGATGCACTCTAGTTGGTACAACGGTGTGATCGTTGTCAATGCTATGTCAATGTACCTCGACAGCCTACCACCAACTTGTAGTACCTCACCAGCCCTAAGTCGTTCACTTAGTGAAGAATTGACATCCTCGAATTATTCCCACTGGCCACTAACCAATGGAAGTTTCTTGTTGTGGTTGTTGATTACTTCATGAAGTAGGTGGAAGCTGACTCATTCGCCACTATCATAGCTTGGAACATCTAGAGCTTCTTTTGGAAAAGCATTGTCTATTGTTTTGTATTACCTCGGGTCCTCATCTCCAACAATGGAAAGAAATTCACCGACATTAAGTTCCAAGACTGGTATGTCGTGCTGGGGATTCAAGTTTAATATGGTTGAACCCGGTTTTTGGCTGGCCGAATTTACAAATATTTTGTAACCCAACCCAGGAACCAATTTCTCGGTAATATTGAAATCTGAAATTTCTGGATCAGTCTTACACTGGACCAAATTAGATTTGAAACCCAAATTAAAACTGATCATTTCTGATATGGAGACCACAAAATATAGCTCCCAAAGTAGTAGTGCACGCCCAATATCAGTCCTAAAATCAGCCTCAAATTTAAAATGGTGCAATGTGTATGTGAAGCCAATTTAATAACACCGTTTCAGCAAAAATCAGTCTCCAACTTGCTTGGATCGAAGTGTGTATGAGAACCTATGTACCCTGATGTTTTCTTGCAAAAACATAGTGGAGGACTGATAGAAATCAGTCCCTAATAGTGCTAGGTCAAATTAGGGTTTCTAGGAGGCAAGGGAGAAGAGGAAAGAACAAGAGATGAGAGAATTAGCTAAATTGGACCCACCCCTCTTTCTACTTTATATAGAGCACTCTCCTAATCTAATTAAGAGCTTATTCAAATCAAATTTGTATCAAAACTCTATCTTTAATTGATAAGCATTATTCTCTTAAGAGGATAAGTGCTCCATACACAAATCCATGCCCATTTTCAACCCAAGTCATATGACAAGGTTGTCATGTGATCACTTAACTAATCATATTAGTAATGGGCCTTATGCCCATTTTCTCTAATGGTTCATATCCCAAGGTGTTGCATGGCCACTTTAGGCTTGAATGTTGTATGGCGTAGGAGCCATAAAGGTCTCACAAAAGTCCATAAGGATTCAGCTCCACCTCTAAAAGAGGTTAGGCCAAATTCACTGCTCAAGGAAATGAACCCTAGACCCAATTAGCTTGGTTTTAGTTTCGGCCAAACATTTAAACCTAAATGATCATTGGATTCAGCCACCCTATGAAGACCCAAGGATAATGGACTTATGTAAGACAAAGCTGTTATGGTCACACCACCCGGCAACGCACTGCGGCGCAGCCATAGGCAGTAGCACACACAGCGGGCCGGCCAGCAGCACGCACTGCCCGGAAGCGCCGCACAGTAGCCCGGCAGCGCACCGCACGCACCGCCTAGCAGCACGCAGCACACAGCGCCGCACAGCGCCCGGCAACGCACAACACGCACCGCCTAGCCGCACGCAGCACGCACTGCCCGGAAGTGCGCAACACGCACCGCGCACACGCACCGCGCACACGCCCGGCAGCAGCGCCATGAGCCGCACGCACGCACTACGCGGCAGCAGCACCGCGCCGCGGCGGCACCATGAGCCGCACGCCCGTACCCGGCAGCAGTAGCAGAGCGGGGCCCACACGACAGCTCATAGGGGTGAGCCCACCCTTATCTGGACACGTCAAGCCAACTCGCCGCCAGCTTACCTTATCCCTATCTTATCCTTATCACTTATCTTATCTTATCACTTATCTTTCTCTTATTTTATCTTCTTAAGTAAGAGTTGTGTTACCATTAAGAGTAGGTAATTAGGAGTTTTAGTTTAAGTTGGATTACCCTAGCCTGGTCGAATCCAACAAGGAACTGTAATCTCCTATTTAAGGAGCTACGAATTGAAGTAAAGCATTGACTTTTCCAGTCAAGAAAAGAGTGAGGAGAGTTCGGGTGGTCTCTTGGGCAAATCACCCATTAGGAGAGTTCGGGTGGTCTCTTGGACAAATCACCCTCTAGATAGTCAAAATAGGGTCTGTGCGCAAGGGCAAAGGCAAGGGAAGATCAGGGGTTCCTGCCGTGGAACGACCCGTGATGCGATCCTACGCGCGGGCCCATAACAATTTGGTATCAGAGCCAAACGTCACGGGTGATATGGAGCAGCTATCATCCAAGGTCAACGAACTGGAACATAGGCTAGCAAAAACCAGCATGGAGGTTCGTGAAGTCAGGGAAGATGTCCAGGAGATGCGATGCCTACTGGAAGCATTCCTCTCCAACAAAGAAGGGAGTTATGAGGGAATCGCCAACACAAACAGGCGCCATCTGAACTGGGCAAAGGCATCCAGCGAACAGCAGATCGCTGCCCCTACAGCCGCAGTTATTCCCAAGAATCAACGCACGGAGGACGAAACTGTAAAGTCTCCTCCCTTGGTCGGGGACAATGTCACGAACATTATATTGGTACCAGCAGAATGCACTCCCTTGTCGAAGACAGGTGGGCTTGACGATGTTGCTAGGGCTTTACCGAAGGCTTTGGCTCACCGTGGACATAGAGTTATGGTTGTGGCACCACGGTATGGTAACTATGTAGAAGCCCAAGAGACAGGAGTGCACAAGAGGTATAAGGTGGATGGGCAGGATATGGAGGTAACTTTCTTTCAAGCTTACATTGATGGCATGGATTTTGTGTTCATGGACAGCCCTATGTTTCGCAATATGGAGGAAAATATACATGGGGGAGGCCGAAGGGATATTTTAAAATGAATGGTTCTCGTCGGTAAGACTGCTCTTGAGGTTCTCTTCTGTAAGTATACCCGATGCGATCCTGTGATCCACAACAAAGCACATCGGGGCCGTGGTCCAGTACGCGATTTTTGTTATGTAGATCTTCCACAAAACTACTTCAAACTATATGACCCAGGAGGTGGGGAACACTTCAATGTCCTTGCGGCTGGACTGAGTGCAGCAGATCGTGTAGTCACTATAAGCCATGGTTACGCCTGGGAGCTGGAAACTAAAGAAGGTGGTTGGGGTCTGCATCAAATAATCCAGCTTTATGCACTGAGATACGGGGCAGTCCCTGTTGTTCATACTGTTGGTGGACTGAGAAATAGTGTGCAACCGTTTGATCCATTCGCAGAGTCCCAAGCCATGTATCCAGAATACGAGCTTGAGGACAAGCTCGTAGTCTAGGAGGGGTGTAATGTTATGGTCACACCACCCAGCAGCGCACCGCGGCGCAGCCATAGGCAGCAGCACACACAGCGGGCCGGCCAGCCGCACGCACCGCCCGGCAGCGCCGCACAGCAGCCCAGCAGTTCACCGCACGCACCGCCTGGCAGCGCGCAACACGCACCGCCTGGCCGCACGCAACACGCACCGCCCGGCAGCACGTAGCACGCACCACACGACAGCATGCACCACGCACACGCCCGGCACCGCACGGCAGCAACGCCATGAGTCGCGCGCACGCACCGCGCGGCGGCGGCACCATGAGCCACGCGCACGTACCCCGGCAGCAGCAGCAGAGCGGGACCCACACGACAGCTCATAGGGGTGGGCCCACCCTTATCTGGACACATCAAGCCAACTCGCCGCTAGCTTACCTTATCCCTATCTTATCCTTATCACTTATCCTTCTCTTATTTTATCTTCTTAAATAAGAGTTGTGTTACCATTAGGAGTTTTAGTTTAAGTTGGATTACCCTAGCCTGGTCGAATCCAAAAAGGAATTTCCCTCTGTAATCTCCTATTTAAGGAGCTACGAATTGAAGTAAAGCATTGACTTTTCCAGTCAAGAAAAGAGTGAGGAGAGTTCGGGTGGTCTCTTGGACAAATCACCCATTAGGAGAGTTTGGGTGGTCTCTTGGACAAATCACCCACTAGATAGTCAAAATAGGGTCTGTGCGCAAGGGAAGATCAGGGGTTCCTGCCGTGGAACGACCCATGACGCGATCCTACGCGCGGGCCCATAACAAAAGCTCATCATATAATCATCCCTATAATGGTCTCTTACACCTGACCTCTCGGCCCATAATCCTCAGAACACTACCCATAGGGAAGGACCTATTCCTTGGCTGCAAAACACAGTGTCACTCTTTGCTCAGATGGATCCCGAGATGCAAACCTTTTTTCGTATTATAGTAATATAACATATAGATACATTTTGCAAATCATATTTCATACGCAGTTGAAATCCACTACCAACAGTTTAGGTTTCCATTAGAGAGTGTAAAGCTTGATATTCACTTTGTCTGACAAAGGGGTCGATCATATCACTATGATCACCCACTTAAGTAATTTCCAAAACTACCCCAATATGCCCAAGTATTTGACCCTTGATGGGTCTCACTAGTTGGTACATCAAAGGTAGCTCAGCCCAATACCTATTGCAGTATCATAACCAAGTCTAGGGTTAAGTGCAACTTTGCAGTTTTACCCTTCTATCTCCAAGGTCCAAGGCATAATTGGAAATTGGTCCAAGTTCATTGTTTCTTCTAAACACCCACTAGATGTGCTTGGGGTCTAACCCTAGTACTTGAGACAAGCTGCTCCACCAGTTTGGCGGCACACCAGTGTCAACCTTGTCAAGGTAAACTCTCTAAGTCTATCTAACGGCTGAGAACATTCTAAACTAACGCAAGTCTTATAAGTGTCTAGTTTAAGGAGTAATTCACAGAAAACACACCAATTAGAATATGAAACAATAATGTATTTTATTCATTTATTAATAATATTTTATGTACATCAATCTGATTGGAGCTAAGGGCATACATTGTTTAACAAAAAGAGCTCCCCAGCATACTATGGGCATACCGGACTACTAGTAGAATGGCAACAAGAAAGACTCCCTTCAACCTCACCTTCAATACAGAAATTGTCTTCCCCATCGAGGTCGAACTGTCGGCCTTATGATCCGAGTTGAATGACGAAAATGAGAACGAGGATGAACTCCGAATGAACCCCAACCAGATCAAAAGATGTTGCTTTGAAGTTGGTGACTTGATGTTAAGGAAGGTCATGGTACTCGAGCCCGGTTCCAAGGAGCTTAGTCTGAACTGAGAAGGACCGTACAAGGTGACCAAAGTGATAGGACCTTAAGTGTGCAAGCTCAAAATCCTAAAGGGGAGATCAATACCCCTCACATGGAATGTTGAGAACATGAGAAGATATTACACCTAGAGTTCCAAGCTCATCAACGAATCATGATCTATTGCATGTATTTCTCTTTGCTTTATTTTAAAAGATATGATCACATAGCTATTTAACTTACTCTCTTCAATTTATGTCACTCCGATTTACTTCACTAAGAAATAGCTCAGTCTTAGAAGCCAGAGCTTCGTTCACACAACCTCTGCTTATGCGAATCAGACTAATTAACCTGCCTACAGTACATCGTTTCATTACTTAACTGAGATAAAATTGTTGTTAGCACATCAGAATGTTTAAGCACCTCTGTACCATTTTATTACTTAGCCAAATTTTGTAAGTCATTTTATGACTTAGAAAAAAAAATAAAGAGTGAGAGAAATAGATCGACACACTGCTAGGAAGAACTTCATTCCATTACTAAGTAAAAAGGGGTGGGTCACATTGTTATTCAAAAAAAAAAAAAGGCAAACTGTCACTCTTGGTTGGGGAGCATGTCATCATCCCCAGTCCTCGCGCCTTCCTCGTCGTTGTCACTGCTACCCTCCTCATCCTCTCCATCCTCCTCTTCCTCCTCGGAGTTTGGCTCCTCACCAACTTGCTTTATTAATTCCTCAATAAGAGTCGAGACCCTTACCCCGCTCAAGTCAATGTTAGGGTGGAGAAAGGCCATGAATCATTGACATAGCTTAAACACTTTGTTCAGAGAATCAACGGCGTACTCGTTCTTCTCCTTCCAAAATATCTTGGAAGCATGGTACTCTTCAATGGCCTTAGCTTTGGAATTTCATATGTCCTCAGCAAACTTCGACCTCCACTCCACTAGCTTGGCATCCTTGTGCTCTAGCTCGGACGTCAAGGCGGCAACGTTCTTCTCATCCTCCAACAACTTCTCCTAAAACCCAGTCAATCTCACTTTATCTTGCTTCAACTAATCGGCAATGGATCAGACACTCATGCGGGCCCCCACCAGTTGACCTCAGAGGCTCTCAGCATCCTTACTCGCAATGTCATACAAGCGAGAAGAAGAATCCTCTCTCCCTAGTATGGCCTAGGCCAATTCTAATTAGTAAGAGAAAAAGAAAATGAATGACCGAAGAAGAACAGAACAAGTTCATTCTGTGGGGATAGCCTGGATCAATTTCCCGTCGAGCACCAGAGTGAGCTAGTTCTCGTAGCTCAGCATGTTATCAAGAAGGAGGATTCCCTAGCCCAGCTCAAGCGCAAACCTTGGATCTCAGATCCTATCAGACACCGTCACCAACCATTCGGGGCTTAGCCTTGGAATCTGTGTCTTAGTCACGCCCATGTTATGGGCCAGCACCTCAGTCGTCTCAGCCCAGGACCAAGGAGGTCTGCTCACCAAGCTGAGCCTCACCACCGGTGGCTTACATCTGCATGTTGGTTGATCTGTCTTCGCCAACAAGATCGATGTGAATGACCTCATTGGTTTGTGCTCATCTGGCCTCGTCTGCTCCTCCCTTGCAGCCCAAGAAGTGTTTCCGACCTTCCTCTTCTTTCGCTTCAACACCCCCAAGACTCTAGTAATGTTGACTTCTCTCGTCTCTCCCACAAAAGAAAAAGGGAGACAAAACAAGCTCGAATAATCCGAACAACCGAAGTGGAAACAAAGCAAGCTTGCTGACCAGAACTCACACCCTCTCCCATAGGCAATCACTCAAAGTCACCTTAGCAATGTCCTTAAGGGTCATCTTCCACTCCGAGGTGAAGAGCCACCAGCCGTCAACAGCGAGAAAGAAGTACTTCCTCTTCCAGGGTGATACCTTGGAAGGGAAGTTGCCCAACAACTTACAACCAGAGCGGTAAGACAAGTAAAAATTGAACTTCTCACTGGGGTTCTTTAGGTGGTGTAGGCCGGCAAAGCTCTAGAGGGTTAAGGGGAAGTCAAAGTTATGATAGAAAGAAATGGTGCCAATCAGGGTCCTAATTGAGTTCAGATAAAATTGAGTTAGGGAAATGTTGTAGTACCTCATGACCTCGATTATGAAAGGGTGAAGTGAAAATCTGAGCCTGACCCCCAATGCCCACTTGAAGACACGGACCTCCTCCTTTTCATGCTCCCAAGGAAACTAGCCAAGGGGAAGAGAAAAACCAAACCGATTGGGATCCTTTATCGAGCTACGAGCTCGAGAATATCCTTGACCATTAACTCCATCAAACCAAACTTGACTTGGTCTTCAGCTACCTAAAAGAAGTTGAGGCCCCTTTATGGGAATCTCGTCGTTCTTGCACCGAGGACCCCTCCTCAGCACGGATGGCCCTTTGCTCTTCTCCGTCAGACTCACTACCCAACATAACTAAAGAAAGAAAAGAAAAGAAAAGAAAAAGTGAGGACTCACCCAAAGACACTAAGGAACTGACCAGCCTTTCCAAGCTCACTAACCACACCGAACTCTCCGATCTCACCACCACACAGCTCTTGCCAAAGGCAAGTGAAAATGGACCCCCCACCGATAACCTCGAAATATGCCAATCAATGTGGTGAACATTCCAAAGTATCCCTCAAATATCGGTGGTTGACACCTGTTACACCCGAATATGCCAAGTGCATTGTGACCAAACTTTGGGATCTATGTAAGGGTCATCCTTTGCCCTCTAGCGGCACGCTTACACTAGCTCTCATACTCTCACTCTAACTCTCTACTCTGATCTTTACCCACCAGCTCTCATTTTCTCTCCTCTTTCTCTTTCTCGCTCTCTCAGTTCGGTACTAACTTGACCATCAAAGCTCCCTCGCCCGATTCATCCCCCTAGACTCTCTGACGTGTGTTTTCTTTGCAGAGCCGACCTACCAACCTCTTCAATTACATCCGAGTTGTCAAGCCATCAAGGATCAGCATAGATCATGCTACATCAATTAATAATAATTATATAGTAGTAAAATAATTGTGTTATAAAAAAATATTCATAACTTAATAACAACAAAAATATATTAATTCTTAAATAATAACAAATTAATATTAAAATAACAAAACAAAAAATAGAGTATTAACAAACCAGTAATAAAATATTAGTAAAGTAATAAGAAAATAATAAAATATTCAAAAAATATTAACAAATAGTAAGATATTAATTATTAAGTAGTAATAAAATAACAATAACAAAGTACTAATAAAATTACAGCCAAAAAAGTATTGATAAAATAATAAAAAGGCAATACTAATAAATTATTAATAAACTTATAATAAAATATTCATAACAAAGTGCTAATAAAATAATAATTACAGATTCATAAAACAACAAAGTACTACTAAAATAACAATATAGCAAAAATAGTAAAAAATATTAATAAGCCAATGCAAAATTGAAAATTTTCAATTGGTTCTAATTCTGGCTCTAGATGAACCAAACAGCAACTATTGGAATCCAATTCCGATTCCCATTTGAACTAAACAAGTGTTGGGAATAGGTGTTTCTGATTCCAATTTTAAGGAATTCCGATTCCAAATCCAATTCCAATCCTGATCGTGAACCAAATGAACCCTTAATCTTTCTCGTGTAAAGCTCCATCCAAATTGACTTTGTAACACCATGTCGTAGGCTGTTTCCAAAAAACTAACTCGTTCTTCACCTTATTTGGCAGTTGGTATATTTGGTAGATAAGATGGGTTTGGTGTTTCCTTATATATATTTTGATCAATGATAATATAATCCAAATACATAAGAAACGGAAAAATAGAACCAGAAAGCTCTGCTCATCAATCGTTAGAAGTTTGATGGAGACATCACACGTTAGAAAATAAAGATACATTGATGGCCATAGGCCCATAGTATGAATTTAGAATTCAAAAATTGCCAATTCATGCAAATGTAGTTTTGTTTTGATTCTCAAGTTGGTGAGAAAGAGATTATCAATCAAAATCATATGACATTGGTATCTGTAATTATTTGACAATATCCTTTTCTTGTTTTTTTTTTCTTTCTACTTTAAAATGATGCAAGAATATTCCTTAATCAAGTATTTTTCTTGCCATTTTTTCACATATTTAGCTGCTTTACTTAACATGGGGGACCCATTTAGGGGCTGTTTGTCAATATGCATGATTTTGTCTTTTCAAAACAAAAAACAATAACTACCAAATAAGCAAAAACTTCACATATATAAAGACATTGATGGGATGTCTTTAAAAGTATTTTGGTCACTTATTAAGATGGATTAATATAAAATAACACTATATTTATTAACTTGCAAGCACCACCTTGTAATAATGTTGATTGCAGGAGGTTGTTTAACTTATTATCTCTCTAAATTTTAAAAGGATTTTTGTAGTTATTAGAAAGTCCAGTTGTGATCTAAGACTTCTTGGCTTGCAATTAAATTTTAGGATAATGTAACTATGTAACCCCCTTTTTGGCTTGCAGAAGTGAACCACATTTGGTTCAAGTGAAACATTTTCACAGCTGAAATCAAGAAAACCCAAGATGGCTCAAGGACTGACTGACCCATTCATCTCCAGGCCAGCAGGTTCTGCCAGAAAACAGTTGGGCCTCCAGTTCTGTCTACCCAGAATGAATGGGCCAGTCTACCTTTCGGTTATTCCTGTTAGAGTAGCAGTGTCTCCCTTTGATTGATCATTAGTAGTGACCTTTTTCAAGTAGTGATTCTCTCTGTCTAGTAGAGTATGATCTCAGTGACTCCACCTGTGCTCTCAACGGTTTAATCATGGATCAGTAATATAATATAAAGAAGAAAAAAAAAAGGAAAAAGCAAACCAAATAATTAGACAAAAACAAAATTATCGGTTGCAGAAGTGAACCACATACCCAATTACATCACTAAATGAAAATTATCAGGGTTTGATATAGGCTTAATTCATTATAATGATGTTGAGGCAGGATCCAGCAGATTGATACAGTGCCATTTAATCATGGAAGTTTATCCTCTAACATGGTTACATGTGATGAGAGACATTGTCGATGAACAACAAAACCAGCTGTAATTGATTAAAACGTATCCCTTACACGCCCAGTCAATCACTCAATCAATCAACCAAGCCCAGTCCTAACTGGTTGGTGCCTGATGTTTCTTTAGCAAAGCAAAGCCCAGCAACTAAGATCCTGCTTGGTTTATAGGAATGAGGGTTTGGAATCGGAATCAGAATGGGTCATTTTGATTTTAACTGTTCGGTTGAGTGAAATTGGAATTCTATTCCCACTTCTGGTGGAATGTCATTTTCTTATTTGAGAGAATAGCCATTCCCTCCTACTCTTGGGGATAAAATCTCATTCTATCTAAATCTAATTTCATTCCAATTTCTATCTGAACCAAACAGATTATAGGAATAGACCATTTCAATTCCAATTCTAAGGATCTCCGACTACAAACCAAATGAACCCTAAGTATTAAACTACTAGGAAAATAAATATAAATGGAATTATTTTTGGAAAAAGAGGCTGAGATTAGACACAAGGAAAAGAAAGCAAGTTTCTCACCGAAGGCTGCAAATAGACAAGCCCAAAAAGCAACCATTTGATGAAGAGGGGGGAGGGCGACAACCCAGTCAAGGGGGTTAAGGGGGTTGGGCCCTCTGCATGTGGAATAAACTAAAAGTTCACAATTAACAAAATGTCGTATCAGATTCAGACCTTGCCCATGACTCAGTACGCAGTAGTTGAGATAATCACTTTGGCATCACTCAAAAAAGGAGGCACAGGATCAATTCTGCAGAGATGCGGGCTCTCCATGAGATGACCAGTGGGTCTCTTGTGCACCCTGCTCTAAGGTTCAAAGTATCGATATAGGGTAATATGTCGGTTGGGTGTATCGGCCTATATCTGTACTCTCTTTTTTTTTTAATCTGATTCAGAGAAGTCGATTTAAGGCTGGTCTACCCCACCCCTGAACTACTTACTGACCTGAAACACCCCTTATATGAGCATATCAGAAAAGCTCCGAACCATCTGAATTCTGTACATGGCTGGAATTCGATGGTCCAAAGTCTGGATACATGCAAGTTTGTGTATCGGCTGGGGTGTATTGGTGCTTTAAATCATGTACTTTTTATTTTTTTTAATTTTTTAAAATTTTGTTTTTATATTATTTAATAAATAAAATAAATGGGTTTCTAAAAACATCTTAAAATAAATTTATCGAAAACTTACCGATACAATACGCTTAATATCAGATATATCGTATTGATACTTTGAACCTCCCCAGAGAAAAGAGAAATAGGAGGTGTTTTAATCACAGCCTTTGTTATTGCAATGAGACTTTATGTTAAACAACAATTGATAAATAAATGTCCCATACGAAAATTCTCTGAAGCTTTCACACTTGTGTTGACCACCACTCTGCTAAGAGATCTGCTTCTACTCTTCTGTACTCCCAAATGTTCAAATACTGTCACCAATTTTAGATAACGAAACAACATATGAAAGTGAAATAACAGCTTTTTTTTTCCAAAACTCAGTGTATTATGTTTTGCTTATATCACAAGTTTCATATAAAAAGAAAAATAAAAGAAATGCATAATGGATCTAAAAAAGACAAAAAAAAATACCTTGCATAAAATTTTCACTTATTTTTTAAACCATGCTTCTCTCATTCATCTGGATGTCTTCAACAGACTGTGTAAATGACCATGAGTAGATCAAAGGGTGTCAATGGACCAGTTCTGATTGGACTCCATCCAAATTAAAATCAATTTGAATGGATTGGATGGATCAATAAGACATATTGAATTAGACCGATCCAGACCTAATGGTCTAAAATATGTACTGGATTGGATTGGACCTGGTCCATCCATAATGAATTTGTGTTGGATTGGATAGGGTTGAACCAAATCGGTTCATTGATAGAAGATAAAAATACAAGTATTAATGGACTAGGTCTAGATTGAAACAAATCTAAACTAAAACCAATTTGAACAGATTGAATAGTTCAGACATTGAATTGGGCCGACCCAAAATAATTCAAAATATTCATTGGATTGAATTAGACCTAATCCATTTGCAATGGATTCATATTGGACTGGATCGGGTTATACCAAATCCAGTCCAATTAACACCCTAAGTAGATCCTAGTAAGCTTGAACCAGTTCAAATATCAGGAAGTCCCCTAGGCCCAATATTCCACGCTAAGAACTAAGATTGCTAAATATCAGTAGGTTGGCTTTTAGCTAATCTCAGTCCCATCTTCATGTAGAGTGCATTACATGATTATATTGTTCCAAAAGTAAAAGTAGAAAAAT
The DNA here is from genome assembly GCF_055504915.1 of Nelumbo nucifera. Taxonomy (NCBI): domain Eukaryota; kingdom Viridiplantae; phylum Streptophyta; class Magnoliopsida; order Proteales; family Nelumbonaceae; genus Nelumbo; species Nelumbo nucifera. The sequence continues at coordinate 53,292,892 of NC_142654.1, forward strand.
CTGTGAGTATGTCTTTCCTTTTACTTTTTTTCCTTTTTCTTCTCAGCCCATTGGAAGATTTTCACTTTCATGCGCCATCATCCAACATGCATTATGATTTGGGAGTGGGAATAAAGTAATAAATATAACCAAAGACTTTTGTTGAGTTTCATCAAAAATTGTGCACACGATTTTTTATCTTGAACCCAGTAAAAATGACAACTCTGCAAAGTAGCTATGTAATGTTCTGGAAGTAGAGAAAACATAAATGTCAATACAAAGACAAAAGCTGGGAGAAAAAATAAAAAAAGTAGAGAACCCCTAATTTCAAGACCAGAATATAGCAAACTTCAATGATAATCAAGAGAATGCTTTCTCTTTTTTTTTTTAATTTGTCAGAGATCTGCATAAATGCTTCTTCTTTTAAGGGTGATGATGCTGAACCCAGTAGTGATAAATTCAGTCTAAAGCAGTAGTAATTCAGTAAAGCCTAAAGGCCCTGTGCTGGGACCTAAAGAATTCTATGTCCAAGATTGGAGGTAGCCCAGCTCACATTGCTGAAGCCTGAAGTGAATTATGGTGACAAAACTCAAATGGGTTAAGGGCATGCAGACATCAGAAATTTTTAGAATGTCAGAACAGCTCTCTCGTTGAATGCCCAAGACCCTTCTTTTCCAGCCTTTGCAGTCAGTCAATGGACACCCCTTTCCAGTTCGAGCACTGAAATTCAAGGATACATCTCCACAGAGAAAGCTGTCTACAACTATTTCTTATCATTTCAATACATAGAATCTTCGAAACTACACTTTTTTTTTATCTTTTACTTCAAGGGTCCATTTGAGTCTAAGCCTGTTTGGTTTATACAAGAATTGGAATGGGAATGAGAATAGGTAGAGCTGTAAATCGGGCTGTGTTGAGCTGGTATGGCATGGCCTACATGTGGCCCATGCAAAGTGTGGGTAATGTTGTGCTGGCCCACGGATCAAGTGAAGCCATGCTTGCTTCCCCTGGGATACTTTGGCGGATCGGCCCAGCACGACCCATGGTCCGAGCCCACATGGGCCTGTGTCGTGTTACAGGCCAAGTCTTGGCCCAAGTCGAGCTGTAAACCGAGCCAAGCCATATAAAAATTTTAAAAAATAATGAAAATTTTAACATAAATTAAAAAATAGACAAAAAATAAAAGAGATCTTAAAATTTTATTTTATATGAATTTTCATGTATACAATATTGTTTGTATATGCAATAATAAAATGAAGTAATATTATAAAATTGTATACATTAATATATAATATATAATATACATATATATATAAATATAATATATATGGACCGTGTTGGGCCATGCGGGCCGCGAGCTCACATGCTGCCACGACCCACTCAATCGTGTCATGCTGACAACATTTTGAACATTATGACAAAAATGTTGATTTGGCAATAACATGACAAACATTTTGATAAATACTTATCACAAAATGTCCACAGAACAAAACACGCGCTATATATTTATTTATATAGAATAAAACATGAAAAAAAAAATTAAGCAACGGTATGGAGATGATATACAGCCAACGTGCCCAACTATTCTAAGAAACGAAACCCACCCTAAAATTAGACGCCTATGTTGCATAGTACTACTTCATGAGAGGTTCCCTACCAAGTGAACAAGTAAACTTCAAATAGGAAACAAAGAAACTCCATCTTGAATAACTTATTTACAGGGTATTTTACAACATCAATATTTTTGTTTTTGAAATCACATCACTTAAAAAACAAAAATATGTTATTAACCTCTGTTTTTATTTTCAATGGAAAAAAACAAGTTGATTTTATTTAAAAAAACAGTACATGTTTTTAAAACCAACAAAATATTGGCTTTTAAAACAAAAACAAATTCTTTAGCATATAATTTATATAATTTATGGCACATGATGTTGAATAATCAGATCAAAACATATTTTTTCTTTCAGTTTTGAAAACAGAAAATACACATACGATCAAATAAGATGGTTTTGATTTGTTTTTGCAACAGACAAAAGAAAAACACTTCAAGTTGAAGAACGCCCCTTAATTTTTAATTTTCTGAGATGTCATTACTCATGAATGATTATAGGGTCTTAAAACCTGACTTTAATACTGTAAAGGATTAGTACAGGAAAAGTTATTGGAAAGCTTTACACGCAAGTAATCTTTACATCGCTCAAATAAATATAACTACATCATAGCTGATTTATCATCCAATGGTATCTATTTCATTTTTATGATCGTTCAACGTGAAACTTAACAAGCATCCAAAAGATCACTGGAATATTGGAACCGTCGTGTCTAATGGCATCTTACGCTCTAGCAAAATTTGACTACCTTTTGCCCGCTTGTCCAGTTCTGTGTATCTGCTTGTAAGGGACCAAAACTCAGACCGGACCAGGTTGAAACATCAGTTCCCTTTTTCTGACAATTTTGAATTTGGGCTCCTTGGAGGCAGTCCAAATCCCCAGCCAGAAAAGTGCATAGCTGTATTTTCCATGAGAAAAGCTGACATTCAACTAATGGGTGTTCTTTTGTTTTGAAGAAAAGAACCTGCTGAATCCACGTGAATGTTTCTCTGGGGTAGGGGTTGATGAGGAAGAAGAGGAGACTGAGCTGTTGTGGCTGTGTTTTGGATGCTTGGAGTTTACTGGTGATCTCAAGAGCAGGTTAACTTCAGTGTCAGATGAACCAAGTATTGAGTTATATGTTTCTGAGGGAGACTCTCCACCCATTCTGTTCATGTTAGAAACAGAAGTTCCCATCTCAGCTTGATCCAAGTCTTGCGAAATTCCCATGCCTTGTGGGTTCGAGAAACTTGAACGCGGTTCATCTTCCATGAAACCTTCATCCATTTGATGCATCTCATTGTATGGAGAACCTGCAAACTCCACTGGAGGTCTCAAAGCTTTCAACTGCCTGCCTAGAAGAAATATAGTCTCCTGACACTCTGCTAGCTTCTCTGCTGCAGCTGCTATCTCTCTCTCCTGTGATGACAAAAGCAAAAGGTCTCAGTATCATCATTATGGATAGAAGGCCTAAATGGAAGAGAAGACAACCTCATTAGGTTTTTTTCTGTAGACAAATGGAATACACCTAAGGTGGGACTTCAATTCAAGGTCTCCCCTAGAACCAGCTAGAGGCTTCATCAGCAAGCTAGCTGGCACCTCCTATGATGATGCCAGGGGTTGTATGTATTCTTGTTTGTAAGTTTCATTTTCTACATTGCCGATTAGGTAAAGAGAAACCCTTGAAAACAAATCCCATTGTGGAATACAAGTAGCAGAACATCAAACACAATATGCAGTCATGTACCTTGGCAATTCTACCACAGGACTCAGATTAACAAAGGAATTCCTCTGTACATTAATAATATTGAGAAGAAAAACCATCAACAAAAAGAGACCAATATATGTCATCACTTAATAGAAACAATTGATTCCAATACAAAACTGGCTTCTAGTCCAGCTTAGAATTACATAAATGCAGAAAGTATGTACAACACTTTTTTCCTTCAAGAAAAAAAAAAATCTAGTTTCATGAGGACCAGTATTTTTGGAAGCCAACCTCCCAATTGACAGCTCCTAATTTGTAAGAAAAAGGGTCAAGTAGCAGAAGCTAGTCTAAAATAAAAGGGTTCTAGGAACTTCGCTGTAATTTATTTTAATTAATAAATTTGACCACTAACAATCAAAAAAATATGCACTTATATGGACTGCACACCATCACTCTTACCAACTTAGAAGTTTATAACATTATGCTTTGTACCTGTTTTGTCTTGAGGTCAATATCAACAGCAGAGGTTGAAGAACACTTCGAGCAGTTGTCATTCCTTACAGGAAATAGCACATAATGAGTCAGAAATAAAACCAATCAAATGAAGCATTAAGGCATGCCACAGATCATCTATTAACATGAAAAAAATGAGCATATCAAAATGCAAGAGATAGGCTAACATCATTCATTTGGTGATACTATGCAAACTTAGTTTAACAAGAAATCCTGGAGGACACTATATTATCAGCAGCCTATATTCTTCAACTCTCCCCAAATGCACAAGAAATCCCAAGGATTCTATATCAACCAATTCTGAGGAAACATCAAATTACAATGGCTAGCATAAGTCATAAAAAATTTCTAGGAAGAAACTCAGTGGCTCACCTTTGTAATTGTTCTTCAAGATCCTTGCATTTGACCAAAGCATCTTGATGATTCCTCTTTTCCTGTTGAAGCTCATTATCTAAATTTTCTGCTTTTGCACGCAGAAAAATGACTTCGGCTTCCAAGTCCCCTGCACGAGTTTCCAGTGACTTGTAAGATTCAGCCATACATTTCAACTGAGTATCTGCCAAGCTGTTCATTTTCTGTGAAGATGCCAATTGTGATTTAAGTTCAGCTAGGAGTTGTTCTGTTTCCTGCAACTGAAACTTTGTATGTTCCAGATTTTCAGTACACCTTTGAAGATCCCTTCTCATATTGTCATTCTCTAATTTCAATTGTTCCAACTCCTCAAAAGAAAATTTGCATGACGTAGAACTCAATCCAAAGCCTGGACCAAAACTTTCTTCTTGAAGAACCTCAGGATCGGAAGTAGAATGAGGAATGTGAGTGCAACCACTAAGAATTCTCTCTTTTACTGTGTCATCTTGAATTACCTTGTTTTCTAATAAAGTTACCTTGTCTATGCAATCAGAGCTGTTGTTTTCCCCTTCATTTCCTTTATAACCCAGGACATTAAAGCTAAGTTCACTAGCCTTGGCCAAAACATGAGAAAGATGGAGAACAAAGTTCACCAAACTCATTTTATTGCATAGGACTTTGTTGACAGAGGAAGAGAACTCCTCAATTTTTTGGCATAACCCTTGTCCATCAGGAGATGGGTCCTGCAAGCCCATAGCCTCTTTTCCCAGTGATGTTACAAAATCATGAATGTGAGAAACAGCAATTACCAATTCTTGGTCTATGGCATTCTCATTATCTTGGCCTGGTTCTTTCTCTTCAGTTAAAGAAATCTCACTCTCCATGCTTTCCCCAATATCTTGAGGCGATACCTCCTTGTTGCAAATAGAATCTGCAGAAAGAGATTCCGGCAAAGTACTACTTAGAGATTGCTGAGAGAGTGTATCTTGTATATCTTGCACAACATGCTTGATACCCTCTAAAATCTTCTCAACATTTGCATCCTTATCTTGAGACTCAAGTATCATTAAAATTCTTGATTGGAGTTGTGAAAATGGTACTTGAGTAGCAGTAGGCTCAACTTCTGGGGCTGACAATTCCACATTAGAAGAAACCTGATCTCCTGATGGATCAAAACCAGTATGTTGTTCTGCAGTGATATCCCCACCTTTAACACTATCAACTAAAGCATTAACCTCTGTATTTTCAGCTATCTTATCGGTTAAACCATTTGAAACAGATATGCTCCCATTGGATTCAGTGGATAAACATGCTAATCTCTCCATCTCCAGAAAGTCATCCATAAGCTCCAAGTGGTTAGTATTTTCGGCCTTGTTAGTTTTGTCAATATTCCTTTCTTTCTTGAAATGAGAGAGTTCCGAGATCAATGCCGTAGCCCAAGACTCAGCACAACTTGCATCCTCATCGAGTCCATCTTCAGACATGGAAGTCAAACTAGGAGGAGTGCTTGCATTTTGACTTGAGGAGCGTTCAGTAGGCATCTCAGCATTAGATTTTGGTTGGTATGCCATCTGCATCTGCACTTCTAAGCTTCGAAGCCGGCTAGCTGTTTTAGCATACATGTTTCTTGAATCTTGCAGTTCACTGTTACGCTTGGCCAAAGCTTCTTTCAGCATCTTTGTCTCTTCCTCCATTGCCAGCAAACGTGCTGTAAGAAACTCAGTCTCCTTATGGGATTGATGAACATTGTCAAGGGAAAATTCAGACAGCTGACTAGGACTCTTTGCGGGAGATCTCCGTAATCTAGTTTCACCATGGTCTCGACCTAAATTCTCCACTTCCATCTTCATCTGGGCCAATGCAGCAGGCCCAGGCAACTTCTTTCGAACAAGGCCACGTAATCTTTGACACTCTGCTTCTAGCTTGGCAATTTTCTTGACACCCTCTAAATGTTGCTTGTTAGCTACCTCTGCAGATCTTACACTCATGTTCTTTTCTTCATTCCGGATTTCGAGCTCCTTGGAAACTATATGGAGCTCATACTTAAGAGAACTTATCTCTTTTTCACATGACTGTATGTTGGCATTTAAAAGTTCGATCTCAGCCTCTGCTTGAGACTTTTCCTCACTGATCTTCATTAGCATGTTGGAACGCTCCTGCAGTGACCTTGAAATTGCAGCATTCTCAGCAGAGGACCTAAGGAGTTCTTGCTCTAAATCAGAGATCTTTGTTTCAAGGTCATGTTTGATCTTGTCCCATAGCTTTGTTTTGGTAAGAACAACCTCATGTAATTTCTGCTCATGTTCTTCCTTCAAATTTCTTATCTGCCTCATGCACTCTTTTAGAGCACCATCCAGATGGGTTGCTTTATCTTCAGCAGTAAGCTTGAGAAGTGTAACAGACTCAAGTTGATGTTTTAAAGCCAAAGCTTCAGCTTCAGCCTTTTCCCAGCCTGCATTAAGCAGAGTGGTTCAGTTCTGAGAAAAAGAAAAAATATGACAGCTAAAAAAGAAATAAGATAGTGTATCCCAATGCAGGAAGTTTCCAAAAATGCTATTTTTTATCAATAAATGCAAAAAAAAATACTATATATAAAGTGGTAATATAGAAAAAATTATGATACTCAGATATGAAGCTTTTTATAGATTGATGAATATTAGAGCATGTCTATGGTTTATACCTGAGACAGCTTCTTCAGCAACTTTGGCATGCTGCTTGACCAGATTGTCCTTGGTAGTCATCTCTGATTGGGCTGATGACAGCTTCTCATTCAATACCTTAATTTGATCCTCCATCACCTTAGCTTGATCTTCCATCATCTTAATTTGATCCTCCAATCCAGTCAGATGAGTATATGACTCCACAGAAAGTTGAACATAGTTTACTTTCTTTGGATTATCCTGGCAACAGAGGGAAAACCATTTATCCTAAAAATCCAGAATAATGACAATTTACAGCAGTTAATAGCAGAATAATCCCTAGGGTGTGCAACACTGGAAAAGAGGGAATTGTAGAAGGAGATTTACTTCAAAGGCATTGTATTTCATCATGGCTAGCAAAGTACTGATATGACACCTACAACCTAAACAAATAAGAAAAGAGCAAGAGAGATAAATTTTGAAACAGAAGAAACTGAACTTCAACTCACAATAGCAGAATCTCATTTCAAGGCCTCAATTCTACATGGGTCTCAAGAGGAAAACCTCACACACCTTCCAAATACTGCTATGCATTTGGAGTTTCCTTTTGTTTTGTTTCTTGGAGTTCTTGTAGTACCTCAGTCTGCACTCTGCACTCTGCACTCTGCACTCTTTAAGTTATTGTTTCAACCTACCATGGAGTTCTAGCATATTTCAGTGGCTCACTCTACCTACTTATGCCACAAGGAGTCATAGTTGAATCAATAAAAGATTTACCTAATAAGTATCAGATTGGTGAGGCTTTAGAAGTAGATTCCACCTTATAAATGGAGGGAAGATGGCCAAATTGATAGAGTTTCTGAGGATATTGCTTGAGGATTCCTGGGATCAAGCAACCCCTCATCTCTTGCTGAGGATATTGCTTAAGGGTGCTATGTTACAGGGACATCTAAATGTGCAGCATACCCATCTCAGGCACATGAACACAGAAACCAACATAAAACTTGAGGAGTTTTCTCTTTCTTAATCGATAATATGTGATTATAGAACCTTTATCTTTTCACTACAAAATTTGGGCATAAATAGTGGACTTCTAATATGTAATAACTTAGTATAATCAGTTATATATCATTTTAATTGTCTAGCATTGTTGGCATTGATCTATCCTCTATGTTTAATCTGTTTCCCTTTCCAACAATTATTAAAAAAATGAACTTAAAAATTAAATTATACCTACAAATTCCCAAACCATATTTTTTTAGGCACCTTATACCTGTTTCAAATCCCAACACTCATACCCACATCTGTGTGTTAAGTCGCCATCAACTTGCAACAATCACTTTTACAGGTGCTGTTGATGGTCTTCCATGCACATGACCAAACCATCTTGATCTACTTTCTCTCATTTTATCACCTATCAGAGCTACTCCTAGGCTCCTCTGAATGACTTCATTTCTGATCTTATCCTTTCTAGCTTTTGCACTCATCCATCTCAGCATACACATGAACATGTTTCTTGACTGCACAACAATCTACTCTATCTGGCTTACAACTGTATTATACAATTTTCCATTTAATCTAAGTGGCATTTGCCTATCGCGTAAAACTCCAGATGCACCCTTTCCATTTTGCCCATCCTTCTCTAATTCTATGGGTAGCATCCTCCTCAATCTCTCCCTTGTTATGAATTATAGAATCATGGTACTGGAAAAGGTTACATTGAGTTATCTTTCGTTCTCCAATCCTAGGTGTACCCTGGATTGCACTCCTAGTACTATTAATTTTACATATCATATTTTCTGCGTTAAATAAGGATCCCAATTGCTAACAGTCTTACATGCAACATTTTGACTGGCCTTTGCTGCCTGCACTAATCCGCTCGAGATTTCGGAACCTATATCTGTGTCTCCAACACTGTTTTACTAGGGTTACCCAACCCTGGGTTTCCATGGATCAACTACCTTCTGATTCTGCATTCTCTATTCTTACTATTACTTCACCCAAAGACCACGTAAGTTGGCCCTTTGTGTTTTTTGTTGTTATATCCAACTTCCCAGGAAGGCTTGTAAAAGCATGTCTATTAGTTAAAAACTGCAGCTATTTGATAACTCAAGTTTGTTGGTAGTATACTTGAAGAAATACTAAGTAACCAGAATATTCCCATATTTAGGCATTACAGTGATGATGATCAGCTCAATACAGAACAAATTACATTATTATTTAAAGTATCCATCCACCTACTAGTGACTGGTGTCAATCAAATACATTAAAGGAAACAGGCAAAGAATTGTCAGGACATGGTTGTTACAAGGAAATAAATCATCTGGGCTGTTAGGAATCTTTACCACAAATATATATATATATATATAATAGAAATTGAAAAAAGAAGAATAGTGAAGCATTCTCTGTCATTTATGGGAGCCAGATATCAATCAAATCCTGTCAAACAACTATACAAGATAATATTTAAAGCAGTCCACATACAAGGAAAATATGACAGATATTCACAATTTTAATGTATGAGCTCAAAGACTATTAGCTCAAAGTTATGGATGGGAGAATATGTATGAATAGTAAAAAATATTCAGGATTTTTTTATGAATAGTAAAAAATCATTTCAAATAAATGAATAAAATTACAGCTTCAACTTTATCATACCTGCTCCACTTGAGATCCAACTGAAGCACCAGCAGAATCTGAAACAATTGCTGTTTTTTCAGTCTTGTCTGATGATTTTTTCTTCCAAGGCCAACCACGACGATCCATTTCAAATTATATAGTCTGCATATAAAACAGATGATGAATATGGAAATTTTGAAATTAAAAGAACGAAAAAGAAACATAATAACAAAAATGTGGATACTAGTGAAAAAAAGCAACTATAAACAATGGTAATCAGGCCGCCGTGTTGATTATAATCATTTATAATTCACAATATTTACAATTTAAAGAAAATAATAAAGAATGTGCAACCTTAATTCAGGAACATTAACATGGATCATGGTACAAGTGCCATAAATTAAATATTAAAACAAAATATAAATACACATTGAAACAAAAAAAAGGACCATTTATTAGAGTTTATCTATGTCACATTAAAAACTTGTGGCTATAATGTATCAAATAGTTTGCTAACAAAATGTCTTCCCTAATAAGTAACCTATTATAAAATGATAGAAAGAACTAACAAAGAAAGCACTCCCATTACATGGAACTGTGCTCATGAGAAAATCCATTAAATGTAGCAAAATTCTTTGGAAATGCTAGTTCAACAACCACAGGCCTCTAGATTGCATTGCCACTGCAGACATTCCAACTAGAAGTACATAGAAATTTACCTTCTCTTCTCTGGTTGCAGCTGGTTCCCAGACTTAACTTCCCAACATCCCCTGTTTTAACCTTGCACTAAATATTCCTGAGTTAGGAATCACCTGCAACCGGAACTGAAAGCGAACTCATGCATCAAAAACAGCAGTATCTGCAGCAATCATGCAACTTGGAGGTTCATAGCACTAGCATACCCAAATTATTTTGCCTGTTGAGAAAATGGACATGCATTCTTTAGACTCTACCTATCTGTATATGTTATAATTTTACATAACCAGTCTACATTTTGCGCTTATCTTTGAAATTTATAGTTTTACACAATCAGCCCCTTGTAGATTATGGTAATGTATCCTAAAGAACCAAAGACTGAACTCTCAATCTGGTAGCCTAGACCAAAAATGAGGTCCTCCATGGAAGGGCATCTGGACAGAATTGAGATGTTATCTAGTAGCCACTCAACCTCATGCCCAACGCAAAAATACATTGACAAACTTGCCCACGTTGTCTAGTCTCTGATGTTTCAAATGTAATAACAATGTTCTCTAACAATGACATTCTTTACCTCGTTAGTGCCTATCAAGTATCAATATGGCAATTCGATACTCAAAACAAACACTGATCAAGGGAAACAAACCAAAACATCTAGGAATGAAATATTAAACGAATAAGAACTTGAACAAATGTTAAACGAAGAATACAACACTGAACTACAAAGTGCAAAGTAGAAACAGATCTAGAAGAATCATAAGCTCCAACAACCCAGAAGGTTCACACTGAAAATATCGTCCCCGACACGCCTTCTCCAGAGAAAGTAAAAAAGTAAAAAGAGCAAAAAAAACAGAGGCAATGGCATCCATTACCAGAAAAGTCGATTCAAATAGGAATGCTTGTTACCCAGATGGCCAGATACAAAGATGAGCATTAGCAATTGAGGCACATGAATCAAATGCTCATGCATGTCAATAAAATACACAGTTCCATCCACTGTAGGACAGAAATCTGCAGAGATCTAAATGAGATAGCCTGTTATAAACTACAAAGGATCTCCATTTTTTGAAGGATGGTCAGAAAATCCAACCAAAACCTCAGACAACACAAAAAAAAAGCACGTCCGATAAACAAGTATATAGCCACGCAACGGAAGTAATCGGAAATTTAAAACAAAAATAGAAAAAACTTTTTTTTTTTTTTGAAAAGCCGCACAATGTAAGTCCCCTATGGAAGAGAAGATAAAAGGTTGGCTTTTATAAATGAGCAGATACAGCACACTGCAAGCAACAGTACTAGAGTGAAAGCAATAAGAGAAGGATTTCATTCAATGAAAAAAGAAGCTAAATCGCAGCTCAGCCTTCGAATCGGAATAAAATAACAGAAAAAAAAGGAGAAAAATAAAACCTCCATTTCCTTCTTCCGCGTTTCTTGCCAAACTACACTTCCGACCTCCATCCACTAAATTCAAACAAAGAAGGACACGAATACAGAATAAAACCTAAATTGAGGAGGTTTAAAACAAATTCCACGGCAATAGAGTGACGATATACATCTCCAATACGTGAACCAAAAAATCCCATAATCGACATCAGAACCAAAACACAGAGAAAATAATAAAGCAAAGCAGACTTGCTGCGACGACAAACAAAAGATCAACATTGACGTGCCATAATAGAGATTAGAGAGAGAAGTGCAGGGAAAGGCGATACAAACAGAATCATTCATACCTGAAGAAATGGCACTTTTACAAAGACAAATTACAACAACAACGAAGAGAAATTGGAAACTTCAGGGCAGATCTGGAGAACAAATTCTATAGTTGCAAAGACAGACTTGTTTGTGGTAGAGATGGAGATTTTGAACTTGAAAACCTCTGAACTTTTTCTCAATTTTTAATAATTTCCTCTTTGATTCTTCTTCTTCCTTCTTCTTCTTTCGGTGACAAAGAGAGAGAGAGAGAGCAGAGAGGTGGGGTGGTGGTGGGTGTTGTGGGTTAAAATACTAGCAGCGGGTGTCACTGGAAGCAACAACAACAAGTATTCAACTTTCAAAAGGCTCCAAAAAATGGCTCCTTTGATTGATGACTAAAAACAGGAATATATTTTAATATTTTATAAATTGCGCAAGAAATTGGTTATGGTTAATCACCATGTAAAGACCAAACTACCCCCGACAATTTTCCAAATATACAATAGGCACCTCCCAAGTCCGAATATCTGCCAGCTGCTACGTATGAGTATGAGCTGTACCCTACGTTGTATTTTCTGCCCAAAGTCTCGCGCTTAGTTGACAATTAACAGACATGCATTTACTAGCCAAAAGAAATCGAATTGGACCTTGGACCACCACCACCACCACTTGATGGGTCGCTTTCTTGTATGGGCCGTTTCCCCCCCCTTCAATAAATGGACTTCTTTTATTGGGCTGTCATTTACCTTGATTAAGCCAGGTTGGGTTTTCTTGAAGAGGCTTCACTTGATGCATCTCATGTATGTAGGGGGGACTACTATGGTCCTTGTTTCATTACATTTACACTACACTTTTAGCTTATTCTCTTCTCTACCTAAATTCTATTCTTTTAGTCCATAGTTTGATGCTTTCCTTTCTTTACTAAAAAAGCAGTAGGAAAAAGGACACACTGACATTAAGAACTTTTCTTACTTTTTACTGTATAATTCCATTCTTGCCTTTTTTTCAAAGGTAAAAAAAGAAAAAAAAAAGAAAAAGAAAGCAAGAAAGAAAATTCCATTCTTGCTTTGGCCTCACGTCCAAACCATCATTCGCAAATATTGATCAACTTATTTTCTTCTTCTCATCAATCTACCCTTTTCTCCTCTATCTATCTATCTATCTATTATTATGTTTAAAATTCAATAATATCAATTTTATATTATTATTACAGCACTAGTAGTAAGGAGAGAATCACCTTTTAAATAACTTCTTTCTTAGGAGGTTTTTGGTCCGATGGTATTGCATTGCTGTTGTGTTTTAGGTTGATCAATATAAAATTATAAGAGAGAGAGAGAGGGTGATATTACTATTTGAAATGTTTTGAAAACTTTTGAATTCATCAATACAAATTGTTATTTTTATCCAAAATATCAAATTCTATGTTTCTCACACATGCATTTTTCCAATGTTCAAGATAACGGACCAGACCAACTGATTGAATTGGTTGAACCATGACCCAAGGCCTTGACCAGTTCGGTCATACCCCAATAACCGGACCTGTTCAAAGAGTCAAAGCCTACTAAAAACCAGTGAACTAGTCCTGATTTTCATGAAACCGCCTATGTCAATATATAAGTGAAAATTTTAAATCTTGTTAAAAAGATTTGAACCCAAGACCTCTTATCTTCATAAATTATTTAATTACCACAAATCCACCTCTTTACTTATGCTAATTAACGATAACTTATTATATATATTACATTATTATGTACGTATTTTAAAGAAAATGTAAGTCAAAAGGCTTAAACCCTAGTCATTTGTTTTAAAAATTAAGCAACTTACCATCCATCCACCATATTTAAATACATTAAAAATTATAAAATATATTATATATAGTATTTATATGACTCATAGTATATATGTATATGTCACATCATCACAGTTTGACCCTGGTCGAACCTCTAACCTATGAACCTCTTCCTTTTCCGGTTCTATGCCCGATTTGAATCTCTAGACATTGCATTTTTCTAATCGAAATAACATTTATGTATGATATTATTTTTTATAATTGACACTCATATATGATACGACAACACATATAAGCGCAATAGCAACACAACCACCACACCAAACACCCCTTGATGTCTCCAACTATTATGATATATTGGTTAGATACTTGGAATAAATTAAATTAGTAAAAATTAACAGCATCTTCAATAACAAATATGAAGATAATGATGATTTTTATTTGTGTACTGCTTCCATATATATTATCTAAATGATAGAAAGGTGCAAGACTGGCTTGCTGATAAATTCTGATTGCAACAGAGATTTTAGGATTGAGTCCTGCTTTGACAATTCCGGGAGATATTTCCAATGCACACAGAGGTGTATATATGGGGCGTTTTCTGTGGGGTACAGATGTGATCTCTTGGAGATATTCCGTTACCCAAATTTAGTTAAGTTACAGGCAGAATTGGCAGACCCCTGGTTGGACCAAGCGGTTCACCTAGTCATTGATTACCTTTTATAGGTCTTGGTTAATTAACAGTTTCAATGGTCAGAAACTCAGAATTAAGTCACTTTTAAACTATAAACTTATAAGTATTACATTGTATGGTGCTTAGTATCATTAATAGTCGATTTCTCAATGATACATGAAGGTTAATAGACGACAGGGTTGTTAAACAAACAAAATGAAAATGAAATGGACATACTTAGGACCATATATGACTTGTTAATTTTTAATTTAATAAAATAATATTCATTAAATTCATTTTAGATTAAGATATATTAATCAAGGTTTTAAATATCGATACAGCCTATTATGTGAATGGGGCGTTTGGCTGTTTTTACTTTTTTTTTTTTTTAAATCTATTCAGAGGGTTGATTTAAGTCCTATTTATCCCTTTTCAGGTCAAAACCTGAAGCACTTACCGTAAGAGTATATTGGAGGGTCACCCATTCATCACATTCCTGCAAGTTCCGGTTTAAAAAGCGATTATCCATAAATTCAATTTTGTCTTCTTCATTATTTTCCAACACATTGAAATATTAGAAAATTTAACCCTTTGCCATTAACCAATTAAAATACGGGAACTGTTTTTTTTTTTTGAGAATTAATTCCATTTATTTTTGACTTGACTCTTATTTAAAAAAATATTATATTCCCATTCTGCAACAAGACAGAGAAAAGCTTATGTTAAAGTGAGGGTGGTGAAATCTCATTCACGCTATGCCGACAGTGAACTTGTCCTAGTAGATCTGCGGTTAAACTTTTAACTGCACTCGTTTGCGGGGAAACACTGACCAGGCTGAGGCTATACAAATCCAAGCGCTTACATTGGCTAATTCTAAAAAGGAAACAGGCCAAGTCAATGGGGTTATCGAGACACGTACATCTACCTTTCTGAGTTTCTGTATATGATACGAATTGATTTGACAAGGATAATTTTCTTGCCAATTTTGACCATCCCATAACAAAAGCATACTACATGAATCAATCTTTGGTAGACAATAGGTACGTATAGGACTATAGGTAGATAGAAATGATCAAATGAGACTATCTAGAGGGGTACGGGGCATTTTGGTCGTTTTCTATAAATTTGGAAATCTCTACCACCTTGGTCTGAGAAAACGTTTTCTACAATAACGGTGCCACATCAGCATTAAGTCTGAAATCCTTTTTTTAAAATATTTTTTTCATACGATGCTTAACGCTAGACGTGAGCAAGAAAAATCGAAAAATTGACCAAAATCAAATAAAAATTTCCATTAATTAAACAAAAACTCGCAGTTAATCGTAGTGCTGTTTATGGGTCGGTTTATTGCTGTTTTTCCAATTGACCCGACCTGGTCGAATTGTCTGAAAATGAAATTGAAACCGACCTTGTGTTAGGCAAAACTGACCTGATCAGTTTGGGTCGGTTTGAGTGCTTGAATTGAGGGGCTAAAGGAGTAAGGGCGGACCAAGTTAGAAGTTACCAAGAAAAGAGAGTCAAATTGGGTTAGAAAAAAAGACAGAAATTTGGAACTTTTAAAAAAGGCTTCTAATCTAAGTAAAAGGACACCTAATTGTAATTACCTATCTGGTGTAAAGGACCTTAGAGAATAGGATCATTTCTTTAAACCTTCCAAAAAAATGCAAGAAGCTATTAATGGCATTCATTATCTTGTAATGCTTGCCATTAATGACATTCCTGAAGAAAATACTATAAAGTAAAAACTATAAATAACTAGATAGTAGAAACTAAATTAGGTACTAACTACTAAGTACTAACTAGGAGGTAAGTTGGTTCGGTTTCGGTTTTCATGTGTATAAATCGAAACTGAACCGACCCATCAGTTTATGTTTTTTAATAACCTAAAGCCGCCTGTTGCTAAAGAATACCCGGCTGACTCAGGTTGGATCAGACCGGGTTGGTCAGTTGTCGGTTTAAATCTTCTTATGAACAGCCCACAGAAACCAACAACGTTTTCAAACAAAAAATTAAAAAGTAAAAAAAAAAAAACGGCATTCCAACTTTTAGTAGGTATTTGGTACCATAGCTATTTTCGATGAAGTATTTTCTAGAGAAAACGACAGTGCAACACCTCATTGGAAACAGCCACAAAACGGCTTTTTTGTGGTTACGAGTTATGCAGCCACATAACCTCATCGTTGTGAGAAATACAGGTCTCTTGCTCAAAACACCTTTTGCGGTTGTGACCTGTGAGTTAGGTGGGGTACGTTTTTGCTCGTTTAAGAGTCGGAGTTACGGGGACATAGGGGAGCTATGCCCCCTCATCGAAAAATCCTCACTTGTTATATACAGTATTTTATGCAAAATTTCCCCCTCTCCCACTCCTCACTCCAATGGTTGTCCCATATAGGCCCATTTATATTTAGTATATGTTTGGTATGGTTTCTATTTATTAAAAAAACATTTATATTTGATTTGTCTTTAAAATCGAAAAAAAAAAATGATTGATAAATGTTTTTTTTGCGATTTATAGACAATTAGATGTCATTAGTCACTACATCAGTGGAACAGTAAATAAACACTTAACAGTTGGGGAAAGTGTTAACATGAACCTTCCCCCAACGATTGACACGCACATAAATGCTGATTTCACAATGATATGGCACCATTTATCAAATAAATGGAAGCTATACCAAACACCGCCTTATTCCTCCCAGTTAAAACGGTCTAACCAAATACATTTTGTATCCATTGAAGTATAATCTCCTACTTGGCCTAACCTAGCCTGAGCGTGAGCTGGTTACCTGGTAACTGATAGGTCCTACCCTTAACCATTCCAAATCTAAATGACAAAAATACCCCTACTCCTCTGTTTTAACTTTTTTCCAAAACGATGAAAATATCCTCCAATTCCTAACTCCCACTAGGGGTGTAAATGGATCAAATTCGAATCGGATAAGGCAATGTCCGAATTCGAATCCGATTAGAAAATCGGGTATCCTAATTTGATTTGATATTCGACGGATATTGAAAATTAATATTCAAATTTGAATCCGATTAAATATTCGAATTTGATTAATTGATTATTTTAGATAACTAATAAATATATAAAATAAACATTTTATTGATATAAAGTATATAAATATATAAATTATTTATATAACTTAATTATCATATATAAATTATATAAAAATATTTTATATATTATATATAAGAATTAAATAATCGATCAAATTCAGATACTTATTGAATCGAATCAGGTCATATCCGAATTCGAATCCGCTTAACTATTCGGTATGAATAAGATATCTGAATTTAATTCGGTTATGTTGAATATCAAATTCAAAATCAAATTTTCGAATACCGTTGACACCCCTAACTCCAAATGCGTCCATTGAATTTGAATCGGGATTTATTCTTCACAGAGCACACCTTACACCTTACACCACCTCACAAACCTATGCCACTGTGTATTGGGAATATCTCACTGTCAATAACAATACAAATTACGGGAAATGTTCCCAATGTATGGTTGGAAGCCGTTGTGAGGTTGGTGTGAAGAATAGATCCAAAAATCGGATTCAGTCAATGCAAAACCGGTTCCAACAGCCATTATAGCCTTGCATTGAGAATATCTTCCAAAAAATAAAACATAGAAGTATAAAGATGTTCACGATACAAGAATATAAAAGCCATTCAAACGGGCCTTGCACCTAAAGGTGTCAATGGACCGATTTTGATTGGATGGGATTTGGACCAATTAGACCAATCCAATCTAAAATATTTATTAGATTGGAATGGACCTGTCCATAACAAATTTATATTAGATTGGGTTGAATTAAACTAATATTTGATCGATTGATATAATATAAGATTATATGTGTCAATAAACAGAATTTGAGTTGAAAGCAATCTAAATCAAAATGAATTTATACAGTTGAACCTCGTGTATTTATAACGAACTCACATTATGAGCAAATCCAGTCCAATTGACATCCATACTCGCACCGACTAAAGCCGATCTCAAGATCCGGATTCATCGACTTTTCTATGCAAAAGACCGGATAAAAAGTTGAACCGTAATAATTTCCTTGACAGAACTCGGAAGAATCCCTGCAGGTCGGTAACCGTAACTACAATAAAATAATCGGAAAAGTATTCTAGTCCAAAAAATACTATTACTTAATATTGACGTGTGATGACGAATAGACAACGAACAGAGTCAGTTCGTACGCACACATTCTGGGAAAAGGTTGTCAAGTCAATTTCATCTATAGATCTAAATCATCTGATCCTACAAAGCTACAATTTGACTTTTTATGGACAACATCATCAATTCAGTTCTCATCATACTATTTTGCGTCGCATTGGACGGATGTGATCGTCCGGAAGCAAGTGTCTTCGGAGTCCGGATCTGATCGCAACCGTTCTCAATGTACGGTTGCAATGTATCTTGAGATCCGTTGGTACAGATGCAATGTCTGTTAAACGTATGTTTTTACGCTCACGGCTGGCACGGTGCGGCCTATAATATAAGAATAAAATACAAATGTTTCTGACAATCATAAAAATCTCTCCCTACATTTTAGGTAAAATCATGGCATTCGGTGCTTCTTTTATAAATGATCTCTAATGCTGGCCGAGTGCTGTGCTAGGTCAAAATGACAATCAAGGGAAGAACTATTAAAACACGCATTTGAGCAATAAGCTTGGGATAAAAAAGTAAAAGGGCAAACTTGGTGCCTCTTCATCACTAATAAGTTCGAAAAGATGCAATCAAATAGAGGAAGTTCTCAAGCTCCCCACGAATTCAAATTCTGATCTTCAACTACTAGTGATGGCAACAGTGCTAAGCCCATCCAGTCTAAAGTGAATTAAGCTTTTAAAACATTGTTGAAGCGTTGAACAAACAAAATCAAACTGTTAGTGAATGTTTTAAGTGTTCTTTTTGGCCTTTCATATATGATTTAAATTCAAATGCCCCTAGCTTGACAAAGCTTCTTGATGGATATCCCCTTGATGCGGCCTGGCATGCCTTATAATCTCTCTCTCTCTCTCTCAACAAAGAAATAAAAGGTAAATATTCCTTGTCGGTTTTAGTAGCCTCCAAAAGTGTTGCATGGGTGTTATATTAACTTTCCATCTTTGAATAAGAAATGCATCCAAGCACTTATTTTACTAGATAAACAATGTCTTGAATTCAAGCGAATACAATTGAAATTGGAGTGGTTATTGATGAGGGTGGATTTGGCCCTCCAGTCAAATTGTGACACCTAACACCTCATGTAAATCAAGTGCAGCCTCTTGACGACTGGGCAGCTCGGGCAGCTCGGGATAGGCAGCTCGGTACAGCTCGAGTAGCTCGGCATAGGCAGCTCGGCACCTTACAAGTAGCTCGGCATAGGCAGCTCGCCACAGGCAGCTGGCCACTCCGCAGGCAGCCTGGCATCTTACAAAGAGCACGCCACTTAGGGGTAGCTCGGCACTTACAGGCAGCTCGGCACCTTACAAGTAGCTCGGCATACGCAGCTGGCCACTCCGCAGGCAACCTGGCGTTTTACGAAGAGCACGCCACTTAGGGGCAGCTCGGCGTATCGCAGGAAGATATCCTGCCTGACATCTGTACCTGACAGATCCGGAGACTTGCGCCCACGTCTCTTGCTAGGCGGCGCCGTGCCTGCCAATCCTGAGAGCTGTCCCTTGACTGGCAGAGCCGTACGCCGCCTGCACCCGCCACCTAAGCTCTAAGAGTAACGGCTGCGACAGAGAGACAGAGGCGGTTACGCCTGATTTGACAGGACACCACTATATAAGGACTTTGACCCCCAAAGACAAGGGGGAGAGAATGAAAAAATTGAGGTAATCCTTGCTCTCTAGCTCTCTCATTTCTCTCCAAGCTCCCAACAATCAGAATGCTAACTTAGGCATCGGAGAGTCCCCGCCGGGAAAATACCCCTGGGTCCTCTGATTCAGTTCTTGCAGGTCCCTCAGCTCCCACCGCCTACAAAGGAGAGGAGATCACCTCATGCAGAGGGCAGTCGGGTTGCGCTACACCAGGGAGCTCCACCATCCCCTGAGTTACAGGCCGCCTAGAAGCAGGTCAAATGACGAGTCCACCAAGGTAGTTCACCATTAGGGAGCTCGTCACCAAGTAGCTCTCCACCAGGGAGCTCGTCACCAGGTAGCTCTCCACCAGGGAGCTCGTCACCAGGTAACTCACCACCAGGGAGCTCGTCACTAGGTAACTCACCACCAGGGAGCTCGTCACCAAGTAGCTCTCCACCAGGGAGCTCGTCACCAGATAGCTCTCCACCAGGGAGCTCGTCACCAGGTAGCTCACCACCAGGGAGTTCGCCACCAAGTAGCTCATCACCAGGCAGTTTGCCACTATGGAGCTCCACCGTCCTCTGAGTCACAGGCCACCTGGGAGCAGGTCAAGTGACGAGGTACTTAGCCAAAAAATTGGTACGTGACCAGAAACGGTTACATCAGTTATTATGTTTAATTAAACTATCAAACAACCAAGGAGAAGGTGCACAATGCACTCCTCTTTCCACGCAAAATGGAGAACATGACAATTCTAAAGGAGTTGTGGTTCAAACTAGTTGATTCAGACAAGACAGAGAGCATCATTGCCCCTCAGCTCAAGAGAGCTCTAGCAGTTGGAAACCTAGAATTCCCTCTCTACATTGTCCACAAATGATCATAATGTATGATTTTGATCGAAATGGAACAACGAGCATTGAAGAATTTGTTCCTTTTAACAAGTTTCTTCTTAAGGTTCAGCGAGCTTTTTCAAACCTAGAAAGAGGTCGTGGATTTCTTGTTCCTGATGATGTTTATGAGGCTTTGATAAAGGTTGGATTTTCCCTTGACTCCCTTGCTTTTTATACAGTTTGTGAGCTTATATCAAAAGAAGAATGGAAAATTCTGGTTGGATGATTTTATAGGACCTTGTATGTTTTTACACTTTGTGGAATATGAGAAATCAAAGTACTCTACCATGTTCTCCTCATCTAAAGATACCCTCATAATTCATTTGGTGTTTGAGGAAATTGTGGCAGATCTAAAGCATTTTGTGTATGCATGAGTGTGAAGTTTTCTCTTCATGACTATTCTAGTGCATGGATTGAAAGTGAACATGAGATCTGAGATCTGTTTTTCATATTTCATAGAAAAAAGGGTGGCATGAGTTCGAACTCAATGAAGCTGTAGGGAGAAAATGGGAGGCATGGGTTTGAGCTCGATGGAATTTCTAGGAGAAAAAGGGGCGGCATGAGTTTGAGTTCAATGGAGTTTCATGGAGAAAAAAGGGTGGCAAATGGGTTACTCAATTTAAAGTTTATTTCATTTTACGTGACATCTAGACTTGTTCATGGGCCGGGTAGCCCGACAGGTTGGCCTGGCCCCCGGACAGGCTTGGACATGAATTTTAACCCGCAGGCTTGACCTTAGGCCTAAAAGCCTGGCTCGACTATTTTTCGGGTCAGGCTCGGGATTTACCAAAAAAGCCTAGCCCGGCTTTTTATAATTTCTTATAAACCCTAAATTCCTAGTTGACTAACCCTTTCCCATTTCCCTCTTTTCATCTTCTATGTTTTATCTTCTCAGTTCTCCTCACTCTCACTCTCAAGAACCGGTGACGAACCCAGGCACCATTCTTAGTCTCAGAGGCGAGCTCAGGCACCGGCACCATTCTTAGTTTCTCTCTCTCTCTCTCACCACCACTCCTCTCTCTCTCTCTCTCTCATCTTTCTCTTAGTTCTCATTCTCACTCTCACACTCTCAGGAACCGGCGAACTCAAGCATAGTTCTCACTCTCAGAGGCGAACTTAGGCATTGACACCACCAGCGAACAAGGTCATCCCTCTCTACGGTGGTGAGTCCTCTCTCTCTCTCTCTCTCCCTCTCTCTCTCTTTCTCTCTCGCTAAGTTTGCCCTTAATCACAAATCTTAATTTTACACTCAATAAAATTAGCAAAGAAAAGAAGAAGCAGGCAAAATATGAGCTAGATTGTCTCAAATAGGCTGAAAAGAAAAAGAGGCACCTGGAGAAAGCACTTGCGACTTTAGCTGCCATTCTCTCAGAACTAGAAAAGAAGAAACAAAAAAAGAGGTTGGGCTTTGGGTTTTTTATGAAGGCCGGGCTCGGGCCCAAGTTGTAGGCCCATTGATCAGGCCGGGCTCGGGCTCGGGCTTGAAAAAATTCTGTAAATGAAGAGCAAAAGATCGACCTGAGCCCAACCCGGCCCATGAACAGGTCTAGTGACATCGTATATAAAAAGGGTAAAATGGGCATTTAAGAACACTAATGCATCAATCAAATGTTTTCCGTCTGGGATAGTGATGGAGGGGAGTTTTATGTTGAGTTTTTTTAAAGTTTAGGGGAGGTTTTTGTTAAAGTGAAAGTCGAAGAGAGGTTTTTATGATTGTTAGAAATTTCAGGGGAGGTTTTTGTATTTTACCCTAAGAGACGGTTAATAGGTTTGGCTATTTTTGACCATTATTCTCTTTTATTAGTATTAAACAACGTAACAATAAAATAATAAAATAAAACCAAAAGGGGCAAAACTATGAAGATTATGAAATTTGTGTTTAGTGTTTGATTTACAGTTGGATGGAATGCCTTATGATTTGGGTGGTGGATATATGGGAGAGGAGAAGAACAATGGCACAAAGTGTACATGCAGCTAAAGGTTATCAACAATAGGACTGAAGATTGAATTTTTCAGGTAAAAGCAATGAAACAAAACAAAAGGTTGTAACTTGTAAGATAGATTGAAAGATTTTTTTTTTGAGGGGGGGTGTGTGTGTAAAGAAAGAGCTTAGGGTTCATTTGGTACGCAATCGGAATCGAAATCGAAATCGAAATCCTTTGGAATCGGAATCGCCTTTTCCCATAGTCCCTTTGGTTCAGACAGGAATGAAAATGAGAATTAGAATAAACAAGAATGAGATTTCATTCCCATAGGAGGGACAGGGAATAACTATTCCCTCAAATGAGGAATTGTCATTCCAGTAGGAATAGGAATAGGATTCCAATTCTGTCCAACCAAACAGTTGGAATCAGAATAGCCCATTCTGATTCCGATTCCAGACCATTATTCCTGCAAACCCAATGGGACCTCAGATTGGTAGATTGGTGCATGAGACTAGGATATTTCCACCAAGTACATATTGGGATAAATTAAATTGGTTGAGGCTGAAGATATTTGTCATAATACCACGGATGGCGCTTTAGTTTGTCCATGGCATTTGCCCAAAGCCTAAATTGGCTAGTGCACCTTCAAACAAATATAAACTTTGATGGTATAGGTTTAATGTGGAACGGGCTATGGGTGGCATGATTTTTTTAAAAAAAATTGAAAAATATAAAAAAAAGTTAAAATAATTAATAAAATAGATAAGAAATTGAAAAAGAAAAAATCTTAAAATTTTATTTTATATATGAATTTTGATGTATATAATTATTTATATATAAAATCGTAAAATGAAATTTAAAAAATTACAATAAAATAATAAAATAAAAATTTATATGCATCAAAACCCCCAACCACAACACGAGGGTGCCAACGGGCGAGAAGCCCGACCCACTTTACAGCCCCATTTGACAAAGCAATTCAGTTAACAAACTTGTTCACGCCTAGGTATTGTAATTAGAGACTCATAGGGTGAGTTTGTGGTTGATTAAACTATAAGATTGGACAAGGTATCAACCGATAGAATGGAAGTTTGGAAAAATGAAAAAACACAAAAAAAAACAAAGAAATAGACAAGAAAATTCAGTAAAAAAAACAAAATATATTTTAACTCTATTGGTGTTGTAAGAGAACATGACCTTATATAATCAAAATTTGCTTTTATCACTTGCCCCAAACCCAAAGTCAATTATCCACTTTATTATAGTACTTATTATTTGTATAGATAAATACCAGAAACGAAAGAAAAAATAAATAAATCCACTGCATCTTTAGTAAAATAGATAAGATAATAATAAAAGACTATTGAATGTTAAAATGCCATTTAAAAATAGTGGAAAATTAAAAAACAAAGAAAACAAAATATGTTTTAACACTATAGATAGAGAAACCAAAGAAAAAACAAAGTAAACCCCACTTCATCTTACAAGAATAATAAAAAATATTGAATAGAGAAAGGTGGTGATAGTGGGAACAAATTTTAATTGGAAGTGATGATGTGCAATCTGGTGTTTTCTGTTCACAGATAACTTGGACATCGAACTGTGTAGGTTGCCTAGTTGAACTGCTAGAAAGTGATTTAGAGTGTCTAGGTAGCTTGACCCGAGGTGGGTACTCCGATGCTTAAGTTAGCAAATTGGTAGTTACTTGTAAAAAAGCCTTTATATAGGCGATTTGTCGTGAGCCTCCTGAAACACGTCCGTGATCTTTGGTCCATTTGGTTTGGAGGTGGTTTCATGCCCGAAGGTGGATTCTGCGTAAGCAGGTAATGTTTATCCAATCATGACCGAAGCAGACGGGGTGATAACCGGCTCTTCCGACGTGGCGTCGTGATTCTGGGGAATTTAGAGGCGATAGCCTGCTTAAGGGGAAGGTCGCCCAATATGTCTTCTAGGTCTCTAACTAGAGTCGGGTCAAATCGGTGGAAGCAGGTCGCCTCTTATGCCGATCTGAGGTCTTGCTTGGTTGTTTGTAGTTCGGCCTACTGGAGTGGTGTTGAGGTCGTCGAGGCGATTGCAAAGTATCTGAAGTGCTCCTAGGTATGCTTATGGGATGTCGAGATGTCACTCCGCTGTTCTACAAGGTCATATATTGTGATATCATTGAAGAACCAAATTACCCCTCATCATGAAGAAACTTTACAAGTATCCGTATCAACAATTCTGTACCATTTATAAAAATGAAAATGGTTATTGTCAAAAGACCCTGGATTTTCTATTTCCACTATTGCCCCTAGTCATTATATCCTGATTTTTATGACACAACAATTCAAGTGAGGAATAAATATAGGATATTTTTATTTATTTCTATTAAAATGAGAATGGTAGATGGGTAATTGATTATCTATTTCCATTATTACCCCCCTTTAGTCATTGTTATTCCAATTGTATTTTATAATATTATAAACAATATTTTATATTTCCATTATTGTCCTTCCTTAGCCATTATACCCTAATTTCTCTATAACCATTATATATTTCTATAATTTATCTATAATAAAAATGAGTATGTGGTAACAATGTTTCGTCAAAAAGCCTAATTACACTTTCCCTTTTTATAGGGATGCAAATGGATTAGGTCAGATTCAAATCAGGGTATATCCAAATCCAATTTGATAAATTATAGGTCCAATCCAATTCGATCGGATCTCACAAATATTGATTTAGATTCGAATTTGATAAGGATGTTGGATATTCGAATATGATCCAATCAGATTTATTTATTTTTAAATAATAAATTATTAAAAAAGAAAATATAACAATTTAAATAAAAAACAAAAAATGAAAGTATTTTTCAACTATATTCATCATATATACATGTTTTTTATAAAAATAAATAATATAAAAACTTATAAAAATATAATATAAATAACATATTGGATCCTTTTGAATCAGATAGGAGTGATCTGAATCTGATTCAGTTTTTAATTGGATCTGATTATCCAATCCGATCCGAAAATCCATAATGGAGATATCCAAATCCGATAAAATATGATCAAACTTTGGATCAGACCAAATCATGATCCCTTTTTACCCTCTATTTTTTTTCCAATATTTATTTAACCTATCATTAAATGGGATGTGCACTATGAAACAAAGTTTTTTCCAATAAAATTGAATACTAACTGTAAACATACTAACTATCAACCAAATTTGCATCCTTTCATTTTTACCTTCATCATTTTTTGCTATTCCAAATTTCTAATGTTTGATCTATCATAAATGTGAAACTATAAAGTGTGTTATACCCAACATAGTCAATTTAGAAATTGGGCTAGCTCATACCTCCGAGTTGTGTTGGGCTTGGGTTTTGAGGCCCGTGCACCAGCACGATATAGAACAAAAAAGTGGAACATGCTGGTATAGGCCCGCAACCTATCATGGAACAATATATATATATATCATAATTTTTTTAATTTCATATATAAACAATTGTATACATCAAAATTCATATAGAATAAAATTTTAAGTTTTTTTTTTCAATTTCTTGTCTATTTTGTTAATTTATTTAACTTATTATTATTTATTTAATTTTTTAATAAAAAATCATGCCTCTCACACCCTGGCCTATGGTTGAGACAATCTGTGCTTGTGCTGCAGGCCTAACTTTGAAGAGTTTTAGGTAGGGCACGACCCACCCAGGACCATGTGTTGGCATGGCACGACCTATCAAAGCATAGACAACCCACAAAATCGTGTCATGTTGGCACGACACAACCCACTTTATGTTTTCTGATCAAGTAGTGAAAAGTAAAATTTAAAGACAATACAAAAAAGGGCACGAAAGATAGTAGATAACACATATACAAACAGATGGATATTCGAATATGATCCAATCAGATTTAATTTTTTTAAATAATAAATTATTAAAAAGAAAATATAACAATTTAAATAAAGAAAAACAAAAAATGAAAGTATTTTTCTACTATTTTCATCATATATACATGTTTTTTATAAAAAATAAATAATATAAAAATTTATACAGATATAATATAAATAGCATATTGGATCCTTTTGAATCGGATAGGGGTTATCCAAATTTGATTTGGTATTTTTAATTGGATCTGATTATCCAATCTGATTCGAAAATCTGTAATGAATCGGATCGAATCATGATCCCTTTTTGCCCTCTATGTTTTTTTTTATTCCAATATTTATTTAACCTATCATTAAATGGGATGTACACTATGGAACAAGGTTTTTTCCGATAAAAATGAATACTAACCGTTAACATACTGACTATCAACCAAAGTTGCATCCTTTCATTTTTACCTTCATCATTTTTTGCCATTCCAATGTTTGATCTCTCATAAATGTGAAACTATAAAGTGGGTTATACCCAACACAGCCTAATCACTGTAGCAATTGGGCCAGCCCATACCTTCGAGTTATGTTGGGCTTGAATTTTGAGGCTCGTGCATCAGCACAATATAGAATAAATTCTATATCTATCTATATCTATATCTATATCTACATCTATATCTATCTATCTATCTATCTATATCTATCTATCTATATATATAAATATTCAATTTTATTATACTATTTTATTCAAATTATATCATTTTTTTTAATTTCATATATAAACAATTGTATACATCAAAATTCATATAGAATAAAATTTTAAGATTTTTTCAATTTCTTATCTATTTTGTTAATTTATTTAACTTTTTCATTATTCTTTTCAAATTTTTAATAAAAAATCATGCCTCTTACACCCCGTCCTATGGTTGAGCCTGTCTGGGCTTGTGTTGTAGGTCTAACCTTTGAAGAGTTTCAAGTAGGGAACAACCCACCCAGGACCACGTGTCGGCATGGCACGACCTGTTAAAGCATAGACAACCCACAAAATCGTGTCGTGTTGGCACGACACAACCCACTTTATATTTTTTGATGAGGTAGTGAAAAATGCCAATTTAAGACAATACAAGAAAGGGCACGAAAAATAGTAGATAACACACATACAAAAAGATGAAAAAGTAATAGCAAAGAAATAATCATAAATTGTCAAACGTCAATCAAACAACTTTCTAATGGCCTAAATCCAAGTTCTTCCCAACTTGGGGTCAAGTTGATATTTTCATCCTAAATTGTCTTTTCTTTATCATACTTGATTTACATTAATGAATTTAGTTATAGTTTTATCTATTATTTTTTAATTCATTTTCACCCGTGCATCGCATGGGCTTCTCCACTAGTTTTCATAAAAAAATGAAATACGCTTTCATCAAGTCATGACAGTGGTAGCACACTCCATGAATGACAAATTGAGAACGAAGGTGTTCCCAATGTACGTCTACAATAAAATGTTGGGATAGTATTGGGAGTGTTCTATTGATACCTAGGGGTGTTCAAATTCGGTTGATAAACTGAAAACCGTATCGAACCAAACCAGATAAGCAAATTTGGTTTAGTTAATTCGGCTATCGGTTCGGTTTGATTTTTGTTTTTTCTGTTTAAAAAAAAAAATGGTTTTCGGTTTCAGTTCGATTTGACTGAAATTTCAATCGAATCAAACCGAAAACTGAATTAATGGTTATTATTTAGTTAAGTATATTAAGCATTAATGTTTTATTTAATACTTTATGCTAATTAATTATTATATTTTCCAATGAACAATTTATAATATTTAATTAAAATTTAGATTCCTTATTAATTGTTTATTAATCATTAATCATTAATTATTTTTGAAAATGGCCAATTCGCCAATTCCCCATTGGACTCTGGGCATATTTTTGCTTTTAATTAATAATAACTAATTAATTAAAACCATTAGACTTTGGGGTCATTCTAACTTTTAATTAATAGTAATTAATAATTAATTAATTAAAACTATTAGATTTTGGAGCAATTTTAACTTTTCATTAATAACACTTATTATTTATGTAGAACAAGAGTTCAATCGAATTGAAAACCAAATCAAACCGAATTGAATTCGGTTAAGGTAAGTTCAGTTCTAAAATACAATTCGATTCGGTTCAATTAGAGGAAATAATAAAACCAAATAATTGATTAGATCGTCGGTTTAAACCAAACCAACCGACCGGTTCACCCCTAAGGTGCACCAAAAAGGTCGAAAACCGGGCATTTGTTTATGCCTTATGGCGTACAGGTGTACCATCGGATTTTGACTTGCTAATGTTAGGTCTAATCTAGTGTAATACCCGAGGCCTGAGCAGCTGAGGGTACACCTGACCATTGCTTGGGTTGGATCTTATAGCCACAGTTTTGTAGCCATAGTTTTGTGTCTATGGGGCTGAAGGGTTTTATAGTCATTTTACAAACTCGGTGCGTCATTGGATGATCTGTAAGGGTGGGACCCAGGGTTGAATTCGGCTTCGGCCCTCGGGAGTACAAAATTTGATATTTTTTTCAGCATTCGGTGCATCATGCCTTGTCCCCCGACCCCTTTTTTCTAAAGAGCGTTTTTTTTTGGATTTTAAGAGGGGGAAAGTTGGTCTATAGATTTATTTATTTATATATTTTTTTAGATTTTTGTAAAGATTAAGAAATGTTTATTTTTTTAAATATCATTTATTCACGTAAATTATGTTTATCTTTTAGATGGGTAAATAAATTTTTTATATGAAAGAAAATTATTAATATTTAAATAGAACAAAAATACCTCTTTCAATAATAAATTTTTATAGTTAAAATAGTAATTATTTTATTTACATGAAAAATACAAAAAACATGGATAAATACCCGAAAAAATAACTTGATAAAAAGGCTACAGGGCGTAAGTGTTGATTGCGGGATTTGATTCCGCGTCAACTTGGAACAAACCAGTTAAAACTTAAAACACCCACGAGGCCACGAGCCCTCGGTTGGTTTAAAGATTGGACACGTGGCACGTTGCCTCCACGTTCGTATTGGCTGCTTTTTTATCTTCTTCTTTGAGTGGGAAGTGGGGACCATTGCGCCTCCGGACGAAGGGTACATTTGGGCATTGGCCAGGTGCTACGTGTCATCCAAAAGACCACGTTTGTTAAACACGGGATTTTTATGATTGATAATTTGATACGGGAAGGTGGCGACTGGCGAGGCGTCCGTCGGCAGGGAGAAGTGAAAACAGAAGCCTGAGAAAAAGACAAAAGAAGGAGGAATTTAGATCCAGCATTGCTAACCAGGGGATTGGTATCTTTTTATAAGTGTCATTATCTGTGCAAAGGTGAAAGGACCTCGAGTAAGAATGTTTCCGAGTATTCTACTTGTTACATGGGAATTTATTTTGTCGTTATCCCCATAAATCGGAAAATTTCTCAATCAATCGTGTCTGCGCAGGGTCTACAATTAAACATGCATTGAGTTGAAGACTTCCCAACAACAATATTACGGATCATCAAGCTAGTTTTGAGTGTTGGATTATTTTCAACTGTACAACACTACAAGTCTATAAGCTTATTACAGTTGATTTTTTTTTTTTTTTAAATTGCGATAATTATTTTTAACGGTATATTGGAGTTGATGATTTTTTCTTGGTTTTCAAGTTTAAATGTAAAGGGTATTGTTTGGAAATCTGAATAGACAATTGACCATTTTAGCACTAGATATGAGGTAGTTTGTTTAACTACTTAACAGACTAATTAACAATTAATTAAATGTATATAAAATAATTAATAAATAATGGAATTAATCAAAATTATAAATTATTAATTATTTTAATGAATTGTATATTTATTTATTAATTAATATATAGTTCAAATAAATAATTATTAATTAAGTAATCAAATAATTAAATAGGTGATTAAATACTACATAGATAATTAATAAAATAATAATAATAATAATTTTTAAATATTAATTCATTAATAATTATATAGTTAGAGAATTAAGTTGTTGTTGTTGTTGTTATTTATGGGCCAAGTAACCTTTTGGGTGTATTTTTATGAAACAAAAGCGAGCATTAAGGATGAACATAAAATGGGAATGGGAACCAAATGCTCTTAATGCCTCTTAAAGGTATTAAGAGTAGGAGATAAGAGGCATTAAGGAGTAGAGCCTCTGACAAATTTGGATTTTACTCCTATAGTAAATACTACTAGTCATAAGCATCCAATACCATTTTTTTTTACTTACAGCATGGCAACTATTCATAAAAATGTGTTTCCATGATTTCTTTTCCCATTAGGACTTAGGCTTCTTTTGTTTGCCAATACAATAGAATTGAAATGTTTTAACAATTATTTCCACCCATTTTCAAACTTAGAAACTAAAAACAACTTTTTGAGAGACTTCAACTAAATCGGATATGCTAAATGGTCTAAACAAGTTCTAACAGCTATGAGATAATAAATGCATATCTATCTATACTATATAAAGCGAATACTTGCATTGGCTTTCGTGTAAGTCATAAAAGTTATCCAAATACTATTATATATCATACATGATTGATACTTGCACATGTGCATAATATCTACTCTAGCATTAATACTATATAAAGTAGGTACTTGCCTTGGTTTTGATGCAAGTCATAAAAGTTAAAATTGATAATATAAAGTTAACTTATATATTTACCCTTTATTTGCACAATGCATGGAATGTGCCATTGCACTACTAAGTATCAATGTTTTCAACTTATGATTGACTCAGATAACCGAATCGTTTGAATCGTCACTCAGTTAAGATTTTGGGTCTAGCTTACACGAAACCTGCCTTTTTGGTAAAAAAATCGTCTAATTGAGGTGGTTAAACCATTGATTCATTCAACTAGGTTACCAAGCTGCAGGCTACAAATTTAATGCATGTGCAAGCTTCCAAAGGCCGTAATTTCATGCTTTGATGTTTGATTGAAGTGATTCTATTTTTTAGGGAATCTGTTAGTGATTTATGTGTCTTTGCATATTAACCTTGCTATTTTTGCCAAAAAATCCTTTTGTTTGGCCTCAAATTATAGTTTTTAGCATTTTTATAAATAAAAAACTGAATTAAAAATATAAATAACACTTACATAGACATATATTACAATACATGTAAAGATAATTATATATATAGCGACATAAGCCACGTGGCGGCCCTCATTTCTCCTTAATGCTCTCTCCTTTCTCCCTTACCCCTTCCTAGCCCTTCCATGTAGCCACGTGGTGGCCCTCTCTTCTTCACTAAAGTCCCACTCTCTCTCTCCCCCTTTCTCTCTTCTCCCCCCCTTCTCTCTCTCTCTCTTTCTCTCTCTCCCTCTTATGTTCCCAATCACTTAGCCAACCCCTACCTAAACTATCCCTTCCACCTAAAATTTCTCCTAAAACACCTCTTAATCTATATTACATGCCCGATAAACCATCTAAAACAAAAAACGTGGTTAAATTAATTTGTGAAATATTTTTGATACTTTCAACAATTATTGATATTATTAAATATTATTGAGTAAATATCAACACCTAAACTATAATTTTTCGTAATTTTGGTAAGTTAGAAAATTTAATTACTAAAAGTTACTTACTGAAAGTTATTGATTTTGGTAATTTAATTTAAAAAATCTTTGAAAATTAATTAATGAAATCAATAATTACTAAAAAATAATAATTAATTAAAATATTAATAAATACAAATTTAATAATTAAAAACTATGGGTATTTTTTCATTGAAAAATTTATTTCAATAAATATAAATTTATTTTTTTTACATTTTCAATAATTTTGATATTATCAGTAATTTTTTAGCAATAAGTAGTTATTGATATTTTCAGTAATTTTGGTTAACTAATTAATATTTCATGATATTATTAGATAATGATTAAAATGTTTTAGTAAATTTTCAGTGCAAAATTAGTTTCAATAAATTTAGCAATAAAATGTTTTAGTAACTTATTAATATTTTCAGTAATGTTAATATTTACTATATTTTTTAGCAATAATTAGTGATGTTGGTATTTTAATTACTAATTTAATTTAATAAAAGTTAAATTATAAAACTTCCAATAGAAGAGGTATTCTGGTGGCTCCAACTTTCTTGAATAGAAGAGGCAAGGATTTGGGACTGTTCATTTTTTGTCAATGTTTGGATGGTTGATAAAGAAAATTAGATGACACTCGAAGGGCATTCGTGTCTTTTCAAATGCCACTTAATGGCTGATTAATGGTAAGTACTAAATTGGCACATTTTGAAAGTTTAGGTACTGAATTGTTGCGTTTTAAAGTTCGGGGACCAAAGTGGCACTAGGCGCAAAATACATTGTACTAATCGAGAATTTTCCCTTTTTAGAAAGATATTTATTTAAAATAAAAGAAAAATATGAAAATAGTATTTTAAATATATTTTGATATATGTAGATATAAACAATATTATAATATATATAATCGGGGTTGGGGCGGGATATAGACTTCACTCGTCCCTATTCCCATCAAGTATTCCTATTAATCCCATCCCTACCCCTGAATTGTGTAACCCCATAGAATAATAAGTTTTAAGCCTAATATATTACCTTAAAATCTTTTTTCCCGTACATCACACAAATACCCACTGATATACTTTATACAAAAACGGTTCGGCCTCATAATCGGTTTTTATAACATTATAGCAAATATTGCTCCGAGAAGATGATAGAGAAGTCATATTTATTCATGCTATCTTTGGTGAACAAACAACATGTGTTGAACAGTTGAAGACATTTCTTTTTCACTAGGTGCAGTATGTGTGAATCATATTCATCAAGCATGGGCCATTTGGCCCTACAACCACAGGTATTGTACGCATCAGTACTCACTCATGGTAGTACCATACCTCAAACCTGAACCTCTCTCACTCTCACATATATGGATAAGGATTAGTGTAGTGGAATCACGAATTTGTGATAATTAAATGGAACATTGGCCCCTCTTCCTTCCACCTGAAATTCAGTTAGAGCCGAGTTAATTGTGTCGGTTTGAACTTATGAAATGAAGCATAGATGTGAAAAGACATACTTGTATTCACTCTTATAATGCATTTTACTGTTTATTACGTATGTTCAATCAGATCTCTCCATCTTTCACTCTTAAAACCAGATTCTATGTAGAAGAGATGTTCAGGCTATGGAGCCTACAATATCGGAAGGTACAGACATGATTGTCACTCACCAACCGAAATTTTGTTAGCATCTTAACAACCCTACTTGCAATCATGGTTGTACGATCCTTGCTAGCCCGTATGGGTCCGGATTCCTGACAGCCCAAATGGTTTCACACTGACGAGGGGTGCCCCACTGCCCAGGTGGGTGGGCTTTTGATCAGATCATATTCGGGTTGGATCTACCCCTATATAATTGAAGTAGGGTATTTAGTATTTACTATCACAAGAAAAACACACAGAATGCGAAATAGATGATTGAATTGATTTAGGTTAGGTCCAGCAACCCGAGTTAGCGGTTGATTCAGATGATTGGATCGTTTGACTTAAACACTGATCAATTCTGTTACACCCTTAATTTGTTCTTTGGTCAAAAACAGTTGATTTAGTCAGTGATCCATGGTCGAATCGTCAGTTCATTCCATCTGAATAATGGTTTTTGACTGTTTTTATTTTAATGATTTTTAATTTTTTTTTAAATTGATTTATTCAAATTAGATGGTTGAACTGCTGATCCAAAAACTAATCGTAATAAAAGCATATGTATACGGTAAAATTGCAATAAATCCATAAAAAATCCCAAATCCTCGGTGTTTGTTCATCTCTGCATCTCCCTTAACACCATTAATTTACCATTAGCTAATTACCTAATTAACTAATCATCCAAGAAATTCTTTATAAGAATATATAATTCAAGTTGTGAAGACAATGGAGAGAGGTTGAGAGTACAAAGGAAGGTTCTTTCATGTGTCCACTGGTCTCCTGCAAGGACAAAAACTCCATTGCCAGCTTGTACTGTACCATGACTTCTCCAATTATTTAATGACATGATTTTGATGGAATAACTGGATCACAATTCTAGAACTGCCCATGTGTCAGGAGCCTGGATGCTAGCGAGCAAGAGAGTGAGTTGAAGACATTGTTCTCATTCTTGTGGGCAGAATTCATCCCGTAGTAGGAACGAGATGAACGGGATAATAAGGTATATATTTCAAGGATTAAATGTATTGGTATCGAGTATTGTATCAAACATGTTAGATATGAATGCGAATAATGATAAAAAGATATTGAAATATTTGGGTACACTGTGAAATGCATATACATCACATAAATAAGTTAATAAAACTAAACTTAAAACTAAATTATTTGTAAATAAGTTATAAACACATGGGAAATTCACATTTTAATAGATTATATGAAGAGAAACATTACAATCAACAATATTGGGGACTCTAAAACATGTACACATCATACAATAATTATCACTTATAATTTTTAATTTAATAAAAAATATTTATTTAATATGTTTATATAAAATAATAACTCTGTTTTTTCAAATTATAAAACATATAAAATATTTAAGGTAGATAAAATATATTATTTTTATAGTTTAAATAATTTAAGTGTTAAATTATTTATTTCAGTTTTTTATAGCTATAATTTTATTTCAGTCTTTAAAATTATAAATTTCAATTTTTATTAATCTTGTTGGGGAGAATTATTTAATTAGTACTTTTATATAAATAATAATTCTACCTCTCCAAATAATAAATATGTTTTCATTTTTAATATATATACATTATATGTAAAATAAAACATATAAATCATTTAAGGTAGATAAAATAAATTATTGTTATAACTTTTGATTCTTATTAAAATTTTTTGAAGATAAAATTTAAGATTATTTATTTCAACTTTTGTAATTATAATTCTATTTCAAATTTCATAAGAATTGAAAAACAATCAATATATAATTTCATCAAACTAACAACAATATATCATGTTTATACACAACTTTGTATAAAGAGTTTACAATGAAAAGCAAACCCACAACTTCTTTGATTAGGCCATGGGGGGTGGTGGTAAGAATGATATCTTCATGAGCTTCCATTAAATGCGGACTATTATTGTTTGTCACATTTTTTAATTTTTGCTTTCCTGGGACGAAATCATATATGGAGAGGGGGAAGACGGTGAATATTATTATTAGGAATAACCAAATGGGTCCCCCCCCACCAAACAATGCCTTATTTTTCTTCTCTCTCTTTTCGGGACAATTCTACGCGTTTTCTCCTTGATAGTTGATGGAACTTGCCGTGCGGTACTGATCATATGTTCTGTTCTCTTCTCTCCGGTTTTTAGACACACCAATGCTGTACTGCTGCTGTCTGTGTGGTCACAACTCACAACTCACGAAACTAGATTACATTCAGTCAGCTACACTACAGCTCAGGGATCCAGCCCCCACGACCCACTGCTAAACCCAAATCCACACCCGAATATAGTTTCCCTTGTTCAAAATTCAAATTAGTGAATGAATCTTGACCCGACACTGAAAATCCGGGTTTTGTAGCTGTCGGTGCATGCAGTGAATCGTCACCCTTTCCAATGTTTTGGACCACTGAAGCGTGGTAGGTCTAGGCTAGTGTTAGCTCTCTATGTCTTACTTATAGGTCAGAGGCCCAGAATCGTTTGTCCAAGTTATGCATTGGATGCCGTTGTTTGGTGTGGTTCAAGCAATAAATGTTCCTTCGCCGGGCCCGACGGGGGACGGGCTTGTTATTGGTCTGACATGGGCTCTATTTTCATTTTCAGCCAAATCAGACCCCTTGAAGTTTGTGTGATGGAAGCCCACACACACTTGGCCCCTCATTGGTTCTGACTAGTGGGGGACAAATAGGACTAAGGGGGCCCATGAAATTGACCATCATACGGCCAGAAATTACTATTTCCTTCATTGGATTCTCCAAAATCCAAATTTTCACTAGTGAGAGAGGGGAGGGGGTGAGAAATAAATGTTGTCTTGACGTGAGGCCGAGGCTGGTATTATAGTAAAGATGTGGGAAATGTGCTTTAATCTAAATCAAAAACTTTGGAGCTTTCGTTTTCCTTATCTCAATGTGTAGGACATAATTATTGTTATTCTCTGTTTACCATACAAATTAAAAAAGTATTATTTTCAAGACAATGATCATTTGGATTGTAACAAACAACTCAAACCCGATAAAAGATACACCTAATATCCAGATAGAATTATATATTTACAAGATAAGGATCACATGGGAAATAGAGAAATTTTATTTTTTAAATATATGATTTTATGTTTTTTATTTTAATTTTTTTTTTATTTTCGAATTAATTATTTATAATAATGTTTTAAAAATCGACCTGAAGATCATTTTAGCCACTGATTTCTGAGTCAATGATTTGACCGTTAAATCCAAATAAATGGCTCATTGCAATTTTAAAAATAAAAATGGACAAAAATTATTACCTGAGTTGCACGAATTGACGGTTCGACTATTGAAATCAGTAAATCACTGATTAGTTAATAATTTTTGGCCAAAAACGATTCAGAAATCAAACGGAACTAATTGTCTGAATGATTTTTAGGCCAAACCATCCGACTGTCTGAATCAACTGGGGTTCAAAAATCATAGTTTATAATGTCATCAGTTTGAACCATTTGACCCGAGGGGTTGAACTGCTGACGTACCACCCGAAGAAACAATTGGTTTGATATCTGGGTCGGGTTTTACAAAACTGATTTGTTTAAAAAAAGGTTGAATAAGATAACCGGAAGCCGGAAAACATGGATAACTATATGTCTTTTAGTGGTGGCATGGCACAGACAGGCAGAGTGACACGTTCCGGTTGGGTGGGACTTTTTTAACTTGACCACCCGACCCGACCCACTGGCCACTCCCCAGGTCTCAGGGTGGCAGGTTGCTTTACAAATAACAATGCAATTCAAAATCAATTGGAGATTCTGGCTAGGGAAACCCCAACACTGACGAAAAATCCGCCCCCAAAGAAATCCAGTGAAAATTGTCCCCAGTTTTTTAGGTGGTCAATCAAGAGTAGCTGAAATCCGTGTCGATTTATTGGACTCTGCTCAAGGAGCTGAATAAAAATTTCACAATTAAGCAGAGCACTTTGGACAATATCTAAGTTTGAAGTTTTAAGAGAAAATGTCTAAAATTGGTCATAATTTTTCAAAACGTTCAGAAAATCCCATATCAGTGATTTTTTTGTTTTCCAAAATTCACCATTTGATAGTGTACATTGGGTCCTACAGAGTTGTGTATCCTCTTCTTGACCATAGATATGATCTCGGTTCTTGTTGCATTTGAAATTAAAAGGGATCAAGTGACTGTTGTATTTTGAATCTCCCATTTTTACTTAAATATTTAAAATGGGCAGAAAAGTTTTTAGATGGAAATATTTAAGATATATTTTTGTTGTTTTTTTTATCAAAGTTTTGCTTTATTTTCCATTTACAACAAAACAAAGGATAAAATAGTAAATTACCAACATCCATTAGTCTATTTAACATCAATTTACTGACATGGGATTCTCTATATGTTTTGAAAAGTTATGGTGAGTTTAAGAGATGCTGAACCATGAGTTTTAGATAATTTCCCAAACTAGAGCAGTAGTTGAATTGAGTCTTACAACTCCTAGGTAGACGCTTTCATGACAATTTCCCAAGTCATTTGGGCTTACATGATTTTAGGCCCGTGGGCTCAGGCTTTTTCAAAAAAGTTCGACCCGAGCTCGACTTCATAATATATAATATATTTTATTTAAGTAAAAACATATATACAATATTTTTTCTTTGCTCATCTTCTATTTTGTCAAGTAATAGTGAGATCTTTTATTATTTTTGGGTTTTGAGGGCTTTTAATATAAATAAAACACTTTTTTTTATTAAATAAAAAATCTGTTATCAAATTTCTGGCTGGGCTCGAGCTTGGCCCCAGGCTTCCAGCATTATATGAGGGCCAGGCTTGGGATCAGGCCTGAATGTATTCTATTAATACAAAGTCAAAGCCCAGCCCAAACCCGACTTGTAAACAGGTCTACTCCTAAGTAGGGCTGTTCATAAGAATGCCCAACCCGACCAACCCGAATCGGGCGGGTTTTCATTAGTACCAGTCGGTTTCGGGTTGGACAAATATATAAACCGATGTATCGGGTCGGTTTTGGTTTTCTTGTGTGAAAACCGAAACCAACCCGACCCGAACCGAACTAGTCTTCTACTAGTTCGGTAGTTCCTAGTTTGAGTAGTTTCCTACTTAATTATAACTAGTCTTCTACTAGAATTAGAAGGCCCATTAGACAATTACAATTAGAATAGGCAATCTATCATAGTTTCTAACTTTCTATAATCTTTTACACCAAATAGGCAACCCATTAGGCAATTAGAATTAGAATTCAATTAGGTGTCATTTTGTACAGGAGCAAAACCGAAACCAACCCAAACCGACTCAAACCGATCAGGTTGGTTTGGCCTATTAGTAGGTCGGTTTTGATTTCCACCTCAGGTAACCCGACCAGGTTGGGTTGGTTGGGAAAACCCCAATAAACCGACCCAACCCGACCCGTGAACACCCCTACTCCTAAACCCTATTTATTTGCTTGTATTTTGCAAGCCCGGTAATTGATTACAATCCCTGCATTCATTTACTGTTATATTAGATCCCACAGTAAGCAAAGAACTCTCAAACCAAACTTACCTGAATAAATTTTACCCGGAAAACACCTGTTCGGATAAATTCACTGAAAACGAACGGGCCGGCCTTGAAGTCTTACATCACATGCTTTATGGTCACATACAGCTCAGCTATTCTTCCATGTCACAGTAATACCAGCCATGTCTGTCCAATTCTTTTCTCCTGAGTCCTGACTTGGTTGTACTTGACGGAGCACCGACTGGAGTTGCAACTTACTACATCTAGTGCAGCGTTCATACCATCCCATATCATCTTACCTGGCATAAACCAAGGCATTCACTTAATACCGTCCGGCTTCCATCAGGGCAAACATGTGCCCAGACCGTTCTAACAGCCTTTTTAACCTTATATTGAAAATATCTCTTCATAAAATAAAATATACAAGTACAGAGATATTTTGAATAGAAGGCAGTAAATATTGTTTGAATGGACTTTGCCCTGACTGAAGCCGAACTTCTCGTCATGTGATCACCCACCTCCATACGACCAGATTAAACATTTCATCCTTCCCCCTGCCAGGTCATGCCATGTGGAGAAAGTGAAAGAACAACGAGCCCCAATCTTTTTCATCTTCCCTGCATTATTAAATTAAATAATAATAATAATAAAAAGATTTCTGCACTCCAATAGACCTTAAGTTGGGCCCATTATCCATTGCTTGTGGGCTAAACACCCATTGATTTTATAGACACAATGCTCAACTTTCTGTTTTCCGTCCAAAGAAGATTCTGTTACTTTTGCAAGTAATAGCATGAAATTTTGTAAGATAAGCGCCCATAGTCATAAAAGAAAGGCCCATTGTTCCAAGGAGAAGAAGAAGATGCTTACCTTGCTCTATATGAATTCAGGCCAAGTTTGGGAGTGCTTATTCCAATAAGTATTTATTTTGGGCTGGGATTACACCAATAAGCACTTATTTGTATTTTGGAAATAAGATCGAATAAATGTTTATTCCTGACAAAAAGTGCTCTTTTCGGCCTGTCTTAGTCCATCACATCATTTTGAAAAATACCTATACTATTCCTATTTGAATTAAGGGCTTTTTTACCAAACATAAGTGTGAATTAAGGGCTTTTTTATCAAACACTTTCAAATAAGCACTCCAAACTCCGCTTTATTCCTTATACAGCAAGTCTTTGTAAAACAAAGCCCAGAATTCATGAACCTTGTTTCAAACCCATGTTGTAGAGAAACATAAACAACAATTCTACAACTGTGGATAAGCATGAAAAGAAGAAAAAAAAAAAAAAAGAAAACTGAATGGGAAGGCCATTGAATCAATGCTTAACAAATAATGCTTCAAGTCTCAGTACACCAAGCTCAATAACTTGTAAACTAAAACCAACATTCTAATTCTACAATTTTCCAATTACTGGTTTGCTTAATGTTAGTTTTGATTGAAGGGCAAATTATGAAATTCAATAGTCCAGTCCATTGGAGCCCTAATTGATGGGATATGTGCTGGAGAATTTCTTTTTGCCAGAGCAACTCCCTCTCGAAAAGAAAGCCCGTTGATCACTGAAACTCTGGCATTGGTGAAGGGTTTGAAACTGGCTTTAGAGGTGGGTATTTCTTGCATCTTGGTTGAGAGAGTGACGTCCTCACTTTAATCAGATGTTTGCTGGATCCACCATGGTCTATCACACTCCTAGAAGAGCTAACATGACTGCACATAAATTGGCTAAATTTGCTATTACTTGTACAAGAGTTAAAACTTAGTCTCAAGTGCCTGACTCAATACTATTGCACAAGAGATGTAAACCGAGTTTGTTGATGAATGAATTTGCCCTAAGGGGCCTTCTAAAAAAAATTGATGGGATATATAACACAATGAACTACAGTTAAAAGCTCTAACTACACTAACAGAGCTGATCGATCGGTAATGCATATTGATGGAAAAAAGTTAGTTAAATGTTGTGCAATTATACTCTTTTTTTTTGGGCTCCATGGGCTTATGCAACGGGTGTAGTCCATCCCCCAAATCCATAATTCCCAACCGTGATTCTGGTGGGATTCCCAGGTCTCCGCTATAACCAGTTGAAGACCTTTACCAACTAGCAGGTTGGCTCCTTGCGTTGTGTAATTAATTATACTCTGAAAAAATGGAAATTACTTTCCAATGTATCATCTATAAACAGCCAATGGGCCTCTAGCTTAGTTGAAAGAATGGGCCATTGGGCTTCTTCTACAAATGAGCCATACAAGCCCGATGATGTGGCTACCCTTCCCTTCCAGTCCATGCCGGCTTTTTGCTACCATTTGTTGGGCTTTTTTCAGTCGGTTAAATCCTATTTTTATTTTGAAAATTTTCGAGAAAGGTGGTGTTCATTTGGTGGAAAGCAAATTCTTTGCTGTTATGGGCCCGAGCGTAGGATCGTGTCACGGGTCGTTCCGCCGTCAGAGCCTCGGACCTTTCCTTGCCCTTGGCCTTGCGTACAGGCCCTATTTTGACTGTCGTGGGGGGGTGATTTGTCCAAGAGATCACCAAACTCTCCTTACTCCCTTTCTTGACTGCAAAATTCGAT
Source organism: Nelumbo nucifera (assembly GCF_055504915.1). NCBI lineage: Eukaryota > Viridiplantae > Streptophyta > Magnoliopsida > Proteales > Nelumbonaceae > Nelumbo > Nelumbo nucifera. Next base: position 53,334,907 of record NC_142654.1, read on the forward strand.
GCTTCATTCAATAATAGCGTCTCCTTAAATAGGAGATTACAAGAGGAGGTTTCCTTGTTTGGATTCGGCTAGACTAGTCCTAACGGACTCAAACTCCTACTCCTAATTAAACTACTTGCTTTTAATGGTACTAAAAATCCTTCTAAGAAAAGGGGATAAGATAAGGACGAATGGGATAAGGGATGAGGGAAACATGCGTTCTCTTGACGTTTTTGGATAAGGGTGGGCCCACCCTATGAGCTGTCGTGTGGGCCCCGCTCTGCTGCTGCTGCGTGCGCGCGGTGCCGCGCGCGGCTCATGGTGCCGCTGCTGCGCGGTGTGTGCGCGCGGTGCCGCTGCTGCGCGGTGCCGTGCGCGGCTCATGGTACCGCTGCTGTGCGGCGTGTGCGCGCGGTGCCGCTGCTGCGCGGTGCGTGCGCGCGGTGCCGTGCGCGGCTCATGGTGCCGCTGCTGCGCGGTGCCTACCGTGCGCCTGTTGCTGCCTCAACTGCTGCCGCGTGGTGTGGGTGCTCATAACATCACTCCCCTCCTGGACTACGAGCTTGTCCTCAAGCTCGAGGTTTGGATAAGCGTTGTGGAGGTCGGTCCAGGGGATCCAAGTTGCCTCTGCTGGGGGAAGGTCCTCCCATTCGACCAAAACCTCGAGGGTGCCTTGCTGGACATGGGACCCGACGAGGGCGCAGGGCTGGAGGATAGGTCTGCCGTCCTGCAAAGGGGGTAGGGGAGGTACATGGTCGGGTGGAGTGCCAACGTAAAGCTTTAAGAGGGATACATGGAAGACGTCGTGGATCCTGTTGTGCTCCGGAAGCTCGAGTTGATAAGCTACCTTTCCTATCTTCCTTAAAACCTTGAAAGGCCCGTAGAATTTGGGGGCCAGCTTAGGGGGCCCCCGGCGCCTGAGGGACAGCTGCCTGTATGGTCGGAGTTTCAGCCAAACATACTGCCCTGGTTCGAAGGTGACTTCGTGGTGCTGCTGATCATAGGCGTTTTTCATACGCGTCTGTGCTTGCTGTAAGCGCAAGGAGACCTCGGCTAGGAGGGCGTCGCGAGCTTGCAGGCTGCGGTCCACTTCTTCCAGCCGCGTTGAGCCCGGTTCGTAGGACAGAAGGCGCGGAGGGTCTCGACCATACACCACTCTGAAGGGGGTCATTCCAAGGGAGGAGTGATAAGATGTATTGTAGCAGTATTCAGCCCATGGGAGGTACTCCACCCAGCGCCGCGGCTGGTCTCCCACAAAGCAGCGAAGGTACATCTCAATTGTCCGGTTCACCACCTCTGTTTGGCCGTCTGACTGTGGATGGTAGGCTGAGGAGAAGGAGAGGGCCGTGCCTTGTAATCTAAAGAGCTCCTTCCAGAATGTGCTTGTGAAGATGGGGTCCCGGTCACTGACGATGGACTCGGGGAGTCCATGTAAGCGGAAAATGTGGGTGAAGAACGTATGGGCGACCGAGACTGCGGTATAGGGATGGGATAAAGGGAGGAAGTGAGCATATTTGGAGAACCGGTCTACTACCACGAACAGTACTGACTTCCCTCCGACCTTGGGCAGCCCTTCGATGAAATCCATGGCAATATCGGCCCATATCTGTGTTGGGAGGGAGAGGGGTTGGAGCTGGCCTGCGGGGTGCAGATTCTCCCATTTTTGTTGTTGGCACACCGCACAGTTCTGGATAAAGTCCCGTACCGAGGCCCTCATGGCTTGCTAGTGGAAGTCAGTGTGAATGCGATGCAACGTTTTCTGAATGCCCTCGTGAGTCGATTGGTGTATGCTGGCGATGATGGAGGGGATGAGGGGGCAATCGGCTGGTAGGTATATCCTCTTTTTGTAAAATATCAGCCCATCGTGGAAGGCCCAGTTTGGGTTAGCAGACCCTGACTGTATTTGTTGGACTAGGTCGTTCCATTCGGAAGACTGCGGCAGTGCGTTCCGGATGTCTTCTAGCAGGGTGGCTCTTGGTTGGGAGATTGCATGGAGGACCATACTGTCTTCCTCTCGTCGGGACAGGGCATCTGCTGCGCCGTTCAGGGATCCTGCCTTGTAGTCCACTCGGAAGTCAAACCCCAAAAGTTTGCTGACCCAATGTTGCTGTGGAGAGGTGGTCAGCCGTTGTTCTAGCAAGTACTTGAGGCTATAGTGGTCTGTCTTGACGACGAAGGGTCTGCCCCACAAGTACGGCCTCCAGTGTTGTACTGCCTTGGCCAGGCCAATGAGCTCGCGTTCATAGACGGGTAGTTTGAGATGGCGGTCAGCTAGCTTGCGGCTGAAAAAGGCTATCGGGTGCCCTTGCTGTTGAAGGATGGCTCCTATGCCCGTGCCAGAAGCGTCACACTCGACTGTGAACTCAAGGTCGAAGTCCGGTAGCTGGAGGACTGGTGTGGAGGAGAGGGCTTCCCTTAGGCCTACGAAGGCTGCCTCGGCTGTGCTATCCCAGTGGAATGCGTTTTTCCTAAGCAGGTTGGTAAGCGGGGCTGCTAGCAGGCCGTAGTTCTGGACGAACTTTCGGTAATACCCTGTTAGCCCTAGGAACCCGCGGAAGGCCTTGGCGGACTGTGGCCGGGGCCAGTCCTTAATGGCCTGCACCTTGGAGCTGTCTACCGATACACCTTGTCCGCTGATTACATGTCCAAGGTAAAGGACTTGGTGTTCCCCAAAGGAGCACTTGGATCTTTTAAGGAAGAGTCGGTGTTGCTTAAGGAGCTCGAGCACGATCCTTAGGTGTTGTATATGTTCCACCCACGACTTGCTATAGACCAAGATGTCGTCGAAGAAGACTAGTACATACTTTCGAAGTTGAGAGTGGAAGACTTCATTCATCAGAGCCTGGAATGTGGAAGGGGCGTTGCAGAGGCCGAATGGCATAACTAGGAACTCGAAGTGGCCATGATGCGTCCTAAAGGCTGTCTTCTCTACATCCGCAGAAGACATCCTGACCTGGAAATAGCCCGATCTGAGGTCTAACTTTGAGAAGAACTGTGCGCCGTGGAGTTCGTTCAATAATTCATTTGCGATGGGGATCGGGAACTTATCCTTGATGGTTCGGCTGTTGAGTTCCCTATAGTCTACACAAAATCTCCAAGTTCCCTCCTTTTTGGGTACCAACAGAACTGGGGAGGAAAAAGGGGAGTGGCTGGGCCGAATGATCCCCTGCTGTAGCATGTCTGCGCATTGCTTCTCTAGCTCATCCTTCTGCCGGTGGGGGTAGCGATAGGGTCGCACCACGACCGGGTCTGTCCCTACAATTAGAGGGATCCGGTGGTCGCAGGCTCTAGGAGGGGGGAGGCCCTTGGGTTCTTGGAAAACAACCGAATAATCGGTGAGAAGTCTCTCCACATCCGTGGCGTGCGAATGCTCCCCCTGGAGTGCATGTAATTGTGTCTTGGTCCTTGTCCTGGTTCCCTGCCAGGTAACTGGTTTGCCCTCCAAGTGGAAAGTCATAGTCAGGGCAGCGAAGTCCCACAGGATTGGGCCTAGGGTGATCAGCCATTTGACGCCTAGGACGATGTCAAATTCGTCCAAGGACAGTACAAATAAATCTGCCCGGAAGGATTCTTTTCCCACCTGAATTTCGGTGTTCCTGCAGATACCGGGGCTGTGCACTCTTTCCCCATTTGCCACGGCTACCTGTAGTTGTGGCCTGGCTTCCATGGGCAACTCTAGCTCGCGGGCCGCCTGATTGCTGATGAAGTTGTGGGTGCTCCCGGAGTCCACCAGAATGCGCACGGGTCTCCTCGTCACTAGAGCCTTTAGCTGCATTGTCTAGGAGGTTCTGATACCCGTGATGGCGTGGAGCGAGATCTCTGGTTCAGTTGGTGATGGCTCTTCCTCATCCTCATCCGTCTTGTCTACTAGAAGGCAGAACAGTTTCTTGCATCTATGCCCTGCGGAGTATAGATCATCACAGTTGAAACATTGTCCCTTCGCGTGCCGTTCTGCCATCTCGGCTCGGGACAGGCGCCTGATGGGGGGTGACACCCTGCTGCTCCCTGTCTGTGATACCGGTCTGGAGGGGTAACCCGGGTGGGTCCTCTGTTCTCTGTTGGGCGCAGGGGTAGACACTCCCGCTGGTCTCGACGGTGCCCAAGTCGTGGCTGGCCGTCTAATGCTAGAGGGTCCCTGAGCGAGCTGCATCTTTCGCTCAAAGGCGCGGGCGAGGTTCATTGCTGTAACCAGATTAGGGGGATGCTGCATCTCAACGTCTACCCTTAGGGGCTCTATCAGCCCTGCTGTGAACATGTCCACTTGCTGATCCGGCCTAACTGTGGCTGCTCTGGCAAGCAGGGTTTGGAACTGGCGTTGGTATTCAGCCACGGTTCCCCCTTGCTTGAGATTGATGAGCTCTCCCAGCGGGTTGCTCGTCATTGGGGGTCCAAACCTAAGGAGGCAATAGGACCTGAACTGCTCCCAGCTGAGCCCTGGTTCTTCTTGCTCCACGCGGTAGAACCAAAGTTGTGCCTCTTCCGTAAGGTGGAAGGCTGCCAAGCTGACCTTGTCTCTGTCATCCGTGCGCTGGCTGCGGAAGAACTGCTCGCAGCGGTACAACCATCCTAATGGGTCTCCGGTGCCGTCGTAAGATGGAAAAATAAGCCGGCTGTATTTGGGAACAACTGCAGCCATCGGTGCTGCGGCTTGATGTTCGTTGGCTGATCCTGTCCCATCCGTGCGGCGACTGCTGGTAGAGGCTAGCCCTTCCGAGTTCTTATCTTTGTTGGAGAGGAACGCTTCTAACAGGCGACGTAGCTCCCGAACGTCCTCCTTGACCTCTCGGACCTCCATACTGGTTTCAGTGAGCCTATTCTCCAGTTCATGGACTCTGCAAGACAGCGGCTCCTGTTCTCCCATGACGGTTGGCTCTGATACCAAGATGTTATGGGCCCGAGCGTAGGATCGTGTCACGGGTCGTTCCGCCGTCAGAGCCTCGGACCTTTCCTTGCCCTTGGCCTTGCGTACAGGCCCTATTTTGACTGTTGTGGGGGGTGATTTGTCCAAGAGATCACCGAACTCTCCTTACTCCCTTTCTTGACTGCAAAATTCGATGCTTCATTCAATAATAGCGTCTCCTTAAATAGGAGATTACAAGAGGAGGTTTCCTTGTTTGGATTCGGCTAGACTAGTCCTAACGGACTCAAACTCCTACTCCTAATTAAACTACTTGCTTTTAATGGTACTAAAAATCCTTCTCAGAAAAGGGGATAAGATAAGGACGAATGGGATAAGGGATGAGGGAAACATGCGTTCTCTTGACATTTTTGGATAAGGGTGGGCCCACCCTATGAGCTGTCGTGTGGGCCCCGCTCTGCTGCTGCTGCGTGCGCGCGCTCGTGGTGCTGCCGCCGCGTGGTGCGTGGTGCCGATGCCGCGCGGTGCCGCGCGCGGCTCATGGTGCCGCTGCTGCGCGGTGTGTGCGCGCGGTGCCGCTACTGCGCGGTGCGTGCGCGCGGTGCCGTGCGCGGCTCATGGTACCGCTGCTGTGCGGCGTGTGCGCGCGGTGCCGCTGCTGCGCGGTGCCTACCGTGCGCCTGTTGCTGCCTCAACTGCTGCCGCGTGGTGTGGGTGCTCATAACATTTGCACACACACACCCTGGAAGCAAGAATGGGCGTCTCTATCTGAGAACATGTATGGCATATATTTCCGATGTGTGTGGCTGGATGCCATGTACACAGAGTTTTTGCTTTCAATAGATTTTTTTTTTTTTTTTTAAACGGCTGAAACTTGGCCTATCAGTGGAAGGGTGTAAACTTGACTTAATGACTGAAGGAATTTTACACCCCTTCCCCCTGGTATGCCAACAGGTAGGATGGCAATTTTCCCCATAAAATCGGGGCCCCACCCTGTCCTGTTCTGAATAAGGCAGGTTTTCCCCGATCTTAAATGGAGCGGGGCGGGGTGAAACGGAAAAAAAGTATTTTTGCCCTGGATCAGGGACAAGGCAGGGACAGGGTTTGCATATAATTCCCTGAATTTGCCCCAAACCTAGTAGCAAATTATTAAAGTATTTTTAGGTTTAATATTAATTTTTAAAAATCCTTTTATTTCCCTTAAATTCCAAAAAATCTAGAATCCCATAATTATATTTCTAAAATACCCCAAATTCTCATAGTCCAATATCTAAAATTTCCCTGAAATTTAATGTATTTTTAGGTAATTTCTTCGGGGCAAGGAAAAATTGGGGATTCCTCGTCCCCAATAGGGGAGGGGTGCCCCGCCTGCCACCGGGGACAAAGTGGGGATGGGATAGAGGATTTTGGCTATGGAGTGGAGATGGGGAGAGGGGTGCCTCACCTCGAATCTGCCCCCATTGCCATTCCTATCAATGGGGCACTCCACTTATGACATGTAAATCTCCTTTTGGGCTTGAATTTGCTAGTTTTCTATATCAACTAGAGAATGACTCTCCATGCTAAGTTTGAGGCCAATATTTTTATATTTTTTATTTATTTGTCCTAATAAGTTTTGTTTGACACCCAATTTCTATGCTGTAAATTTAGGTTATTATTTTATTTGATTTTTTTATGTATGATTTGTTATTTAATACTCCACTTTATGTATCCTACATAATGAAGGAAGCTTTTGTTTGAGAGTGGGAATAACCACTTTTGAGATGCTCTTTCTAGAGAAAATAAAATGCCACTTGTTTGAGAGAGAAGCTCTCTAGTTATATACTATTAGTTGGGACCCATGGTTTTGTTAAGTGAGAATGAAATAATAGAAATATGTGGGAAAATTAAAAAAAAAAAACAAATGAAACGTACCAAGTCCAATAAGTTGACAAAAATTTAAGGTGATCTATAATAAAAGTTAATATGATAGGTTGATACCGTTTTCTCAGAAAATGATGCTGTATGGGGTGAGGTTTGTTGTACCGTTTTCTGAGAAAACGACTTATTTTTTGTTTGGTATCGGTGTTGCCCCTTAGGATGTTTTATGGGGAAACAACACTACCATTTTGTTTGGTACTAGTGCTCTATAGACATTTTCAGCATTGATAAATATTATCTAATGCTTCTAAGGCCTTTGTACTATCTTACACCCAATGGTGCAAAAAATCCCATAGTTATCATACGGTCCCAATTACAGAATAGCACATAAAGTATAAAGAAATTAGAAAACTATAGGGAAAATGGAAAATAAATAGTAAAAAGCTAGAGGAAAATCATAAAAAATGTAAAAAACCACAAAATAGTTTTCAAAATATGCATAATACCATAGAAAAATTCAGAACAAATACAGAAATAATAACTTGCAGAAAATGGATAAAATTACAAGAAAATTGACAGAAAACCAAAGAAAAAGATGCATAAAATTAGTAAAATTCACAAAATTTTAGAAAATTACAGAAAATTGAAGGAAATTGCATGAAAATACAGAAAAATTTAGAAACTAACATAAAATTGCAGAAATCTGTAGAAAATCATATGATGACTGTGGTTAAAATGAAAAAAAAAAAAACAAAAATATTACAGAGAAAACATAGAAAATTGCAAAAAATAGGAAAATGCAGAAATTAAACTCTCACTCTAATATTAGAGGAAACGTTTAGGGATAAGCCTCTTTGATCTTACCTTCTTTGGTAGATTTAGGAGGCAACATTTAGAAGTGCCTTGGACCCATTAACATTGCTTATTAAAATTCATGGACCCATCATTCTTTATGTCAAAAGTTCACGTTTCATTTCTATTGATTAGTTTGTACAAATTTTGGTTTGTTGGAACCTCCATACTGTATTGAATCCTGATCCTTTTCTTAGCAATAAAACAAGTCTTGTCTTAACCAGCCAAAGCAAAATCTTTGGAATTGGAACCTTTTATTAGAGGGACCAACGGAACAATTATATATAAATAGGATTCTATTTGTAGCCATAGTTGTAGTACATAGAAGTAGAATATCTCAATAAAATAAGCATGGTAGCACAAAATTTCAACAGTTACAGCTCGAGGAGTACAATCTTAATTTGTACTAGGTGAGATCCCAAATGCAACCTCCTAGGCATTGTTGGGCATATACTAAGTAGTTAAAATGAGTAAAAGCACCCTATGAAAAGAATAAAAATACTGAGAGGACCCAAGAGTTAGGGCTGTTCATATAATTTTATAACCAGCCAAACCGAACCAACTCGACCCGAAATAGTTGGTTTTAAAAAAGAGCCAGTTGGTTTCAGTTTGATAAATAGTTGGTTTTAAACCGAGAACCGACCGATATATTTCACAAGAGGAACATGGGATGCCGAATAGTGGTTTGGTTGGCATAGATAAATGAAACCGAACTGAACTGACCCATGTACAACCTACCAATAATGTTGTGCAAAATTAAAAGAAATCTATACTCTTGGTTATGTGTAGTTATATACATAAGGAGTTCAGGAGTAGGGGTTGCAGAAAACTTTATGATATTGATATATTATTATCTTGTTAATGGCTTGCTAACTGAGTTTTGTATAGTCCATAGTGGGTTGGATAATATTAAATTGGATTGTAATCTCTTTGTTTATAATACAATACATTGCCTTTCAAAAAAAAAAAAAAAAAACAAAAGAAAAAAAATCATAGGTTATGTTTTTCACTATGTTTGTTGATTATTTGAACTCTCTAAAGTTCTTACTAATCAATTTTCTTGGTAAATTCAAGCTAAATCTTGACGTAACAAGCTGTGGGCTTTATGGATTGATTCTAGATTGCTTAGGTCCATTCTAGCCACATAATTAGTTGCTATTTGGATTGGTCCTACATCATCCCCTTTCCCTCTTCTAGGTTAGAATCTTTTGCTTAATGTTTTTTGAAGAGGGGAAGAGGGGAATTTATAATATAAGAAAAGAAATCAGGGATTGGTACAATGCTTAAGGAAGCTCTAGCTTATATCTTTTGTTCAACATTTTATACATAATAGTGTGACCAAAACAATTCTTTTTATCCAGCACTATATTAGGGGATTTAAATAAGAGTAAGATAAAGTTAATTTAGTAAGATTAGCACTCCACGCTACCAATCCCTCACAAATTTTGACAAGCAACCCAAAAATTCATGAGCCACAGGTTGAATCCAATGCTCTATTCTTAAATATTAGTAAATTCTTCTGAATTCACATATTCTTCATATTCATCTATAAGTTAAGATGGAATTTCATATCATAGATAATTACTAAAATTCTTGATTAAAAATTAAAGGGAAGAAGGAAATGGGAAATGGGAATGGATGAAATTCTACTAATCACTATAGGAATGTTAGCTAACCTAGTTACCCATAAATTTAGAATAGATAACTAATGAATCTAACTTAAAGTCTAAAGCACCAAAAAGGCTTCCTTTGTAGTTTTGGATAGATACAAGGGTGAGGAGCTTGTAGCATTATTTAACCCAACAATTGCATATAAAGTATCCAACAAAATCATGGGGGTTCTAAGAGGAACTCAGATGAGGGTTTGTTAGAAAAAGGAAAGAAAATAAAAGCTTATTTCAAAAGGGAGGTTAACTGTGAATTCCCCTTACCACAAAGAACAATACATTTAATTGTGAAAAACAACCAATATAGCTAGCTAGTCTCTATGTCCATTATTTTAAAGTTTACCACAATAGATTTTTATTTTTTTGTTCTTTGTTTGAAAACAAAGGAGGAGAAAAGCACACAGGCAAATAACATTAACCAATAAAGGTTGAACTTAGTGCTTCCACCTCGAACCTTCCCCAATTGCTAGTTTAGGGTTTTAGATTAAAATCCTAATAGGACCTTTGGCAGATTTAGAGGAAAAGTTTAGGGATAAGCCTCTTTGATCTTACCTTTTTGGCAGATTTAGGAGGCAACAATTAGAAGTTTCTTGGACCCATTAACATTGTTTATTAAAATTCATGGACCCATTATTCTTTCGGTCAAAAGTTCACATTTCATTTCTACTAACTAGTTTGTACAAATTTTGGTCTACTGGAACCTCCGTATGTGTAAAATCCTGATCCTTTTCTTAGTAATAAATGAAATATTGTCTTAACTAGTCAAAGCAAAACCCTTGGAACTGGAACCTTTTATTATAGGGACTGAAAAACAATTATATGTAAATAGGATTCTATTTCTAATTGTATCCATAGTACATAGAAGTAGAATATCTCATTGAGATAATCATGGCAACATCAAATTTCAACAGTTATAGCTTGAGGAGTACAAGCTTAATTTGTACTAGGTGAGATCCCAAATGCAACCTCTTAGGCATTGTTGGGCATATACTAAGTAGTTAAAATATCCTATGACAAGAATAAAAATACTTAGAGGACCCAATAGTGTTGTGCAAAATTAAAATAAATCTATACTCTTGGTTATGTGTAGTTCAATACATAAGGAGTTTAGGAGAAGGGGTTGTAGCAAATTTTTTGATAGGGATTATTATCTTGTTAATAGCTTGCTAATTGAGTTTTGTATAGTCCATAATGGGTTGGATATTATTAAATTGGATTGTAATCTCTTTTATAATATGATACATTGCCTTTGAAAAAAAAAAAGAAAAGAAAAGAAAAAAAACTCATAGGTTATGTTTTCACTATTTTTTGTTGATTATTTTAAATTTCTTAAGTTCTTTCTAACCAATTTTGTTGGTAAATTGAAACTAAATCTTGATGTCACAAGCTTTGGGCTTTGTAGATTGATTCTAGATGCTTAGGTCTATTCCAACCACATAATTAGTTTCTATTTGGGTTGGTCCTACATCATCCCCTTCCCCTTTCATGGGTAGAATCTTTTGGTTAGTGATTTTTTGAATAGAGCAATATAAGAAAAGAAATCAGCAGAGATTAGCACAATGCTTAGGGAAGCTCTGACTTGTCTCTTTTGTCGAACATTTTATACATAATAGTGTAACCAAAACACTACTTTTTATCCAACACTATATTAAGGGATTTAAATAAGAGTAAGATAAAGTAATTCAGTAAGATTAGCACTCCACCCAGTTAGAAAGAATTCTTCCACATTACCAATCCATAACACATTTTGACAAGCAACCCAAAAATTCATGAGCCACTAAGGTTGAATCCAGTGCTCTGCTCTTAAACATTAGTAAATGTCTCTGAATTCACATTTTCTTCATTTTCATTTTCAACATCCTTTTTAACTAGGTACAATTTCATTTTTTTCTTTAGACCTGTAAGTTAAGATGGAATTTTATATCATAGATAATTACTAAAATTCTTGGTTATAAATTAAAGGGAAGCAGAAAATGGGAAATGAGAATGGACAAAAAACTACTAACCACTGTTGGAATGTTAGATAACCTAATTACCCATAAATTTAGAATAGATAACTAATGAATCTAACTTAGAGTCTAAAGCACCAAAAAAGCTTCCTTTCTAGTTTTGGATAGCTACAAGTGTAAGGAGCTTGTAGCATTTTTTAACACAACAATTGCATATAAAATATCCAATGAAATCAGTGGGGGTTTTAAGAAGAACTCAGATGAGAGAGTACTAGAAAAATGAAAGCAAATAAAAGCTCCTTTCAAAAGAGAGGTGAAAAAACAACCTATGTAACTAGCTAGTCTCTGTGTCCATTATTTTAAAGTTAATTATAATTGATTTTCATTTTTTCATTTTTGTTCTTTGTCTAGAAATGGAGGAGGAAAATAACACACAGACAAAAACATTAACCAATAGAAGGCATAAGCCACTAGAATGAAATAGAGGTAAAACTACAGAGACTGAAACAGGTAACCAGAAACAGTGTATATCTCTGACAGTGTAGATCCTTGCTCCTTCTAGCCAAAATAGGAAAGCCCATTTTCAAGAAATGGAGTTAAAAAGATAAATGAACGGTTGGAAGAAAAAGGGTTCCTCATTGTAGACTGTTGATAGTGTGGATCTTTGATGGTAATGACACACCAATGATGACCTCTAGCATTTGGGTTTATTTTGTGCAAGTTCTAGGAATGAAAATGAGATAGATTTGTTTAGGGTAGGGTTTGTTTTCCCTTTCAATATCAATAGTTTTGGTGCATTGTGATGCACTGTAGCAATTCAAAATGATGCCACACCAACACCCATGTAATGGCCACATCATATAGCCATTCCTAGCAATGGATGTGAAACTGGGAAAACGTTCAATTTAATATTTTCTTAGACCATGCATTCTCAAGTCTTGAGGTGTGGTCATTGTTGCCCAACTTTTTGGAAAAACGGTTACCAAATAGAATGCATTTTTTCCAACACATTTTTTCTATGTGACACAATTTTCTGAGGAAATGACATTGATGCCAAACACTGCCATAGTTTAAGGAAATAGCCATCAACAACATAAGTTATATAAATAAAGTTATTGTTGTTTACTATTGTGAAAAAATTAAGTTAATTAAGTTCTAAAGATTAAAATGATGTTGAACCATTCTAACTACCTCATCTATGTTATTGAGCTTGCTACAAAATTATTACAAATTTTTATTTTAATTTATTAGCATGGACTAAAATTTATGTAAATATAGTTTTAATTTAATCAATATAACCAAATATAATGTTCTTTTGCAATGTAAGTATTGAAAAATTACTTTGTGCTCTTGATAGAAGTAAAAATAAGTTGTCTTATTGTTATGTTTTTTCATGCATATGTAATGGATATATTTAAAATAAAACTGATAATGTTAAAAATTAAAACTACTTTTATAATGCTTCACTTTCATACAAATTCCAACAATGGTCATGGTGTTTTTTTTTGTCAATTTTGGAATGTGTAAATCGATAGCATGTGTGATATGACTCCATAAAGTAAACTTTATTGATACTAAATTGTTATGTATAATAAATTGTGTTAAAATTAAATAAAATAAATATTATTGATGCCATGTATAAGCATAACATCATATACATATACCTATTGATGATTTAATAAGAGAATTTCTTTCTTTTTTGCATTTGAATACATTTCAAAAGTACTACCCACATTAATAATTACTTTGATGGTATCTATATTATGAATAGTAAAGTTAGGATAAAACAATACTTAAACATATTCATAACAATTTTGTAAAAAGAGACAAAACTATACTTATAATATTTTCTATAATGCTTGCAAATTGCAACTATATAATATTTTTTCTTATAGTATACTCAACATTAGCACATCAAATCATCAAATGTGTGATATATATAAAAGCAATTGCAAATTTCATTAAGCAATTGCTAGAATTTGTTAGTTTTTGTAATATATAATTTAACTTCTATGTTATCATCCTACAAAAAGAATTAGATGCAAATTTAGTATTTATTTTTAAACATATTGCATGCCATTTAATAATTAAAATATATTTCAATATACTTAGAAGTATAAAGTTATCAAGGAATTAAAAAATTGTAAAACTTTTTTTTTTTTTTTGTATTCACTACTAGAATGATTTGCTTGGTAGGATTGCGTTGGGGCAATTAGTGATACACATATACCAATTGAGGTTCTCATCATAGATGTAGCTAGATTTTGTGTTCGTATGTTTTATACAACACAAAATATTCTTATTGCATATTCATTTGACTTGTATTTTACAATGTATTGTCGGGATGGGAGAGTGTTGCATGAATAACAATAGTGGTATAAACACTATCTAAGAGGATAACTGATAGCCATGCATGCCATGCATGCATCAACAGTTAGGATAAGCACTACCCCTTGACATCCCCCTCAATGTCAACATGGGTTGACAAATGTTGAGCTTGAGAATGAGGTCTTGAAACCATGAAGAAGGTAATGCTTTGGTGAGATAAACACTATCTAAGAGGATAATGTGATAGCCATGCATGCATCAGTAGTTAGGATAAGTGCTATCCCTTGACAGCCCCCCAATGTCAACATGGATTGACAGTCATTGAGCTTGAGAGTGAGGTCTAGAAACCATGAAGAAGGTAAGGCTTTGGTGAGGATATAAACCACCTGATCAGAACTGGAGATGTAGTGGATGATAATAGATCGGTCAACAACCTTCTCTTGGATAAAATGAATATCAAGCTCGATGTGTTTAGTGTGGGAATGTTGAATGGGATTAGAAACAAGGAAAAGCCAAGCTCAGAGAGGAGCATCTTCAACAAGAGGACTTCAACAACGGTAGAAGCAAAGTATCGATATTCAGCCTCCATACTAGAACGAGAGACAATCGACTGTTTTCAAGAACTTTAGGAGATAAGATTAGGACCAAGAAAAATTGCATAACCACTTTGAGAGAGGTAATCAACAGACAACCAACCTAGTCAACATTAGGGAAGCCAGAGAGAGAAAGAGAATGCAAGGGACAAAGAAATAATCCATGGATAATCGTACCCTTCAAATAACATAGTATTCTCTTTACGGTGAACTAATGTTCTGAAGTGGGAGATTTGAGGAATTGGTAGACTTTGTTAACCGAATAAGAAATCTTAAGCTGAGTTAAGGTAATGTATTGTAGAGCATCTACAATACTACAAAACTGAGTGGGGTTGGTCAATAAATTTCCACTATCAGCAAAACGTCGAGTAGAGGAAGCCATCAAAGTGGAGGCACATTTTCCTTCATGCATATGAGCCTATACCAGTAAATCATGCACATACTTGTGTTGAGAGAGATGAATACCATCTCGATTGTGATACATTTCAATACCCAGAAAGTAATGAGCAGGATCAAGATCCTAAGAGCAAACTGAGATAATAACGTAGAAATGAGAGAAGAGATGGTGGTAAAACTAGAGCCAGTAATTAGTATGTCATCGACATACACAAGTAAAATAAGCACTATAGTGTTAGATTGCCTAATGAAGAGAAATGTATTAACCCTTGACTCAATAAACTAGAGAGAGGAGAAAATTGCGAAGTCGGGTGAACCAAGACGATAAGTTGTTTTATAAATACTTCATCAAGGACGTCATGAAGAAAGGCGTTACTAACATCCAATTGAAGAATGTTCCATTGAAAGGACAAGGCGAGTGAGAGAATGAGCCAGATAGTTGCGAGCTTAACCACTGGAATGAACATTTTAGAGAAATCAATTCCTGCTTCTTGTGTAAACCCCTTAGTAACAAGTTGGGCTTTAAAGCACTCGATAGATCCATTAAGCCACCATTTTATTTTGAATACCCATTGATTACCAATTATATTTTTATTAGGAGGTGGAGGGACTAAGGTCCAAGTTTGATTAGCCATTAAGGCTTTGTATTCATCGACCATAGGAAGTATGGTCTCTAGAAAAAATAGTATGGGAGGTTGGTTAAATATCTATGGTAATCGACTTGCTTCTAGGGAATAGCGAGGGTTAGGTTTGAAGATACCATGGCAAGATTTGGTTTCCAAGTTGTGTGTGAAAATCGATGGAGTGGTGGAAGTAGGTAACGATGCAGGTAGTGAGTTGAGAACTAGGTTAGGTATTGGTTCAAGAACTGGTGCAGTAGGCTATTGGGTAGAATGTGTAACGTAAGTAGCTGGCCATCCAATCATTGGTTCCGGAAAGATACACTATGGTGATCCAACAAACTGTTAAGTTTTATATGCATTTTATTAATTCACTACACAACGTGATTATTTTTTCTTGTTATGTCTAACTAAAGTGCGAAGAGGCTAAGAAAAGGTACGATTTTCCTAAGGTGGTCCACTATGCTAAGTAGCACTGATATGCGATTTCAAATTACTAGGCAACACTAAAACACAATTTTACATCATAAAACTAACAACTTTTAAACTTCCAAGTCTTAACAATGCACAACATTTAGGTGTGAAATTGAGCCTAAACACTTTAGTAAAAGTCCTAACATAGTCCCCAATAGAGTCACCAGCTATGAGCTTCGAGAAACTTATGACCAACTTAATAAAATGGAATCGCCACCCATTTTTAGAGGAAATGGTCCATCATTTTTAGATTCAAACATTTGATTTTACATTTTTTATAGTGGCTCTATTTTTTACCGGGAGAGGCACATAACCAAGAGACTTTAGGTTCCAAGGGTTAGGAAAGGGGAGGGGTTAGGCACCCCTTTCTCCAAGTTGCAGTAGCACCCCAATATGGAAATTGTTTAGGCTCAAATTTTAATGAAAAACTAGAAAAAAAAATGATTATTAAAAATTCTTGCAATCTTGTGAAACACTTGTAGTTTCTCCAAAAATTGATTTAAGGTGATGTTATCACGTCTTAGGTACTAATTTCTCTAAGACCCCTGCCTTTCTACCTCTTTTTCTTGGTATGGAGAACGTTGGGAATGCAGGTTCCCCATTGGTTTCAAGACCTCAAGCAACTCTGAATTAGATGAAAAACAAATATTACAAATTCAAATTTAAATTAAAATGAGAGACTTACCTCTTGCATGCAACCTTGACAGAACTTTTCCAATAATTAGAATAACTTTAAATAAATCTTGACTGAGGTATTGAGATGGATAGTGTGCTTTAGGTTTCAAATCTTGAAGTTGAGGATAAAGGGGTGGATTTGAGGCCCAAGTTAAAAATCCTTTGGAATTTCAGGTGAATGCGAGCACCACGACAGTTGGAAAATGCTTTTTTAGGTTTCTCCTCTTTTAAATTTGAGCTAGGTCTCTATTTATAGAGAAATGGGGAAGAGCAGGTCTAAATCTCGCCCAGTTACAGAGCTTGGAATCAAGATAGCTCTTTTCTTAAAATGGGCAAAGATTTTGTGAGAAAAAGGCCTTTACTTGACATTTCCTTCTTTGTGCAACATTTTACCTCGATTTGGGATGGGTTTCTATGTATTTCTACGTCTAATGAGAGCTTGGGGTGTGCTAGACGTTGCAATCTTGTATTTTGGGTTGACAATGGCAAAAAATGTAAATTTGGCTTACCTATAAATGCTCTTTTATCTTTGCTTAACTCTAAGGGCCTATTCATTTCCTCTTAACTCTTATTTCTTAAGAGGAATCTTTTAACTTTAAGTGAAAAATGGGTGTTCGTTTCCTCTTATCTCTTATTTGTTAAAGTGCAAGCATACAACTTTTTGTTTTCCAATGATACCCCGAAAAAGACAAATAAAAACTCTCATATATGGGGTCAAAATGGATATTCGGTAATTTTCTAAATTCAGAATTCAGAACAACATTCTCTTTATTTAGAGTTCAAAGAAAAGAAAAGTTCACCAATACACTTTCAAATGTCAAACTTTATAGCAAACAAACAAGCCTTATGTGGGGATATCTTTGGATTTTTTAGCTTTTTAAGCTTATTTGGATCAATTTTATTAGTCCAGGTGTTTTAATAGGTCAAGTAAGGGGCTGATGTTAGTCCCGATCCTCTTGAGGTTCCAGGTTGGAACATATGATATGGCAATTTAATCTAATGCGTCAAAATGGAAACTTTCTAGTTTAACAGTCAGACAAGTGAATTAGGCTATGAAATTTGAGATATAAGGGCTTTTTTTGGTCTCTAAACAAGGTGGTGGGGCTCGATTGGTCAAATAAAGCTTGGATGATGGTAATCTATGGCTGGTATGCTCTTAGCTAGTGAAATCTGCTGAAACGGAATCGTAGTTTGGTGAATGGTCAAATGAGAGAATTTTGGGATGAAGTTTGCTGGGTAGGCATTTTGATATGTCTTGAATCTGATGGAAATGATGTATCTTTGATTAATAGTGTTGATCAATAGATTTGGTTCAAATCAGGTCTAAGCTTATAGTTCATCAAGTAACGTAAGTGCCCAAAATGGAATCTTGCTTGTTTAATAGTAAACGGAGGAGTTTGGTCATGATATTTGATGTGCTAAGGATTTTTGGATTTTGTAACATAGTCGTAAGGTTTGATTGGTTAAAAGAGGCTTGAATGATGAAAATCCATGGCTAGTATGCTTTAATAAATGAGATTTGCCAAAAAAAAAATCTTGGCTTGATTGAGGGTCGAATGAGAAAATTTTGAGATAAAATTTAGGGGGGTGGCATGGATTTGGATTATGAACCTATTGGATCACATCAGGGATGTATGGATCATGGGTTTTAGGCATGAGAAGTATCAAAGTGTCAAACATGTCAAAAAGGAATCTTTGATGGATAAGTAGCGAAATCAAGGAGTTTAGATCTGAAATTTGGTGAGGTTGGATGTTTAGATATTTTGTCTCACGTGATGGAGTTTGGTCGAGGATCAAGTGTGGTGATGTGGCATAATCATGATTGTTAGAAGGGAATCATGTTGATTTAATAGTGGATTTAAGGGTATTTGGGATAAAATTTGGTTTCTTGTGATTTTGGCACATTATGAAGAGATTTGTGTGGTTTGATTAGGCATATAGAATGCGGAAGGTGGGTTAGAGAAGGGACCGAGCAAAAATCGGGTGCTAACAGCTATGTAATCCCATACAAAATTAGGTTTGTATTATAGAGTTAGAAAGTGTATCGATTTATCAAAGTGAAATGAAATCAAGAAAATAAGAAAATGTATGGATTTATGTAATCCCATAAAAAGTTAGGTTTGTTTTGTAGGATAATTGGTCTTAGCAACTAAACATGGGATACCAAAATAAGAAAATAAATTTTCCTTTCTCATCCTATCCTTTTTCATCTCATTTTATTTTAGCAACCAAATGGACATTTATAGATCTAATCACCTTACTTATATGTATAAATACCCAATTTTTTTATAAAGTACCCCTTAAGGTTCCAATATGAAACCCAAAGGTGTATCTTCAAAATTAATGTAGGATGGAATACAAAATGTGATCAACAAAGCTAAATGTTCACACAAATCTAAAATTAAAATTTAAACCCTTATCAACTATCTTAAGAAATGTTGTAAAATATCATTAACATTTTTTCTTACTAAATTTTAACATTAATTATTTTCATTCTTTAGTGACATAATACTCCACATATACTGTATAAAATTTTTAAGTCATTGGCTACAGTCTAAAAAAATTAAAATATTAATGTGTTATAATCAATGATTTAAATATCGATAAAATATATCCAATACGGGGAATACCATATCAATATTGACTAGGGGTGATACGGATTTGTATTGGCCTATATCCCTTGAGTCATGAATGGAGCAATACACATCCATATCGGCTTGTATTGTGGTCCATCAACCGATATACGCTAATATACTAATCTATATAAATGGGATTTGCATCCGTATTAGCCCAAATCACATAGCTCCTAAGTTTTAAATACACCCTTGAACCTCTAAGACAACCTTCAACTAATGCTAATAAGTGAAATAAAATAACCTTTTATCAATTCTAATGCCCATGTGTAATCCAAACAAATAATATATACTTATATTGAACAATTCTAACTAAATAAAAACAATAATACTCAAAATCGATATTTTGTAAACTAATTGAATACATAATTTCTCAAATCCACATTTATATCAAAAAGTGGTTTTAATCTCAAGAAATTTAAACAAATAAAAATATTAATAATAGAACAATTATTTTTATAATTAAAAATTAAGAATTTGCATATGATATGCATCTTAGAAATTTTAGTGTATTCTATATATGATTATATATATATTTTTTAAATTATTAATTGATATATTTATTACATTTTATAATAACATGTTTATTGTTTATAAAAATAAGAATATTGTTTAGCATATATTTGACAATTAATTTTTGGTTGAACTTCAATAGAAAATAACATAATAATAGTTTTGTGCATGTATTAATTTATAAAAATATATATAATCTGTTCTAAGACTCTTGATTGATACATTATCAATAAATATGTATGATTTGTATGCATTCCACTATATTGATTGTAATAAATTTCTTCACAAATACCATTAGAATATACATTTCCTATGTATTTATATACTAATTATGGCAATTTTGACATTAAATATAAGTTCTTGATATATTTATGAAATTTATATGCATTTTCTAGCATATCCAAGCATCTCTATATTTTTTCTTCATGTATCTATGTGTTTCTAAAGCATATCAATATTTGTATCCATATTTGAGTGATCCGATATGATATTTGATACCGATACTTTAGTCCTTAGTTATAATAGAAAATAGGTACATAACGGTTTACAACATTCAATGGGAGGAATTTACTTAATTAGTAAGATTTAAGTTGTATTCCATTTCTTCAATTATAGCAACCATAATGAGATCTTCCTTGTATGCAAGCATTATATTTGGAAATTTAGTAAAATTGTACAATATATATTTCTTAAGGTATTTTAAGCCTAATTCTGATAATTGTTGTGGTAGAATGGACATGTAGGAATAATAAAAGATCGAGTAAATTTCTTAAACTACCCTTATGGTTTAGCTAATTGACTAAGTGTACCCTTACTGTTTCTGATAATTGACTAGCTCTACCCCTACCGTTAGCATCCGTTAATGCTTCGTCACGATCTATGCACATGTGACCCCATGTGACCTATAAAATTTTTTAAAACCCAATATTACTCTCGTCCCCTTAGCCCCCACTCAACCACTCTCTCTTCATTCTAAGACCTCCCCTCCACCTCTATCTCTCTCCGGTCTCTCTCTCTCTCTCCATTCTAAGACCTCTTCCTCTGCCTTTGGTCTCTCTTCATTAAATGGTGTCGCTGGTTCATCACTGCCCCTCTGTTTTCGTTTGAAGAGGGGTCATTGCCACCACTGGAGCGAGAAGGCAATCTAACCTTGACCGACGGGATAGGAGCACCTTGCATCGCACCCTCCTTCCCCTGGCGTGCCAGAGGGGTGCCACTGGTTCACCGCCGCCCCTCTGTTTTCGTTCGAAGAGGGGTCATTGTTGTTGCCGAAGTGACAAGGCAATCTAACCTCGACCGACGGGACGGGAGCACCTTGCGTCGCACCCTCCGCCTCTATTTTCGTTTGACAAACCTACTGCAAAAGCAAAAAAATAACCCTACAAAATCGACAAAGAACACACTGTGTTCTGGTCATAGATTCCTTCAGTAAAAAACCCTCACCGTTTTGTTTAGGGTTTATTAAAAGGGTGTTCAGAAAAAAAAAAACTCACCGACCTCCGTCAGACCTCCACCGTTCGGCATTTGCAATGACCATCGTTGGTGGCGATGGTGATGGTGATGGCAGCGTCAATGGATGGCGCTCCTCCCTCTTGTCTTTCGATAGATGGGGTGAGTGTCTGAGAGGGATAGGGATGATGAGTTAAGTTAAAATCAAGGACAAAAATGTAACTTCGCATAGGGGTAAAACGAGCATTTGACTTTTTCCATCCACGTTTAACGGCCAAGGGTACACTTAGTCAATTGTCAAAAACAATAAGGGTAAATTTTGTCAATTTTCAAATAGTAAGGGTGCACTTAGTCAATTAGCTAAACCATAAGGGTAGTTTAAAAAATTTACCCTAAAAGATATCATTTATCTCCGAAAATCCACATTTCCCTAATTGATGGTATAAATCTAATTTCATGTTGAAATGGTCTTCAAGAGATGCATTTTCATGTTTTGGAGTTTGCTTAAATTTTATGCATAGCTTATTAGTATTACGCTTTTCTTCCATCAAAATATCTATTAATTGTAGAGATGCTCTACATTTATATAAAAGAATATATTTGAAATTTTCTTCCATTTATTGTAGTTCTAGAGTATTTAAAGCAATATCTATTATGGACCTATAGGATATGACAAATTTGCATTTCATTAAATTTAAGTTTAATTTATTTTTTAAAGCAATGGTTCTTTATTGGTGTACCCTTAATCAACATCTCGTGTTCGAACTCCCTTACGTAATTGAGTTTCATTCTAATCTTTAGAAGAAAAATAAGTATTTAATGATAGAATATGCATATATTAAAATTTATAATATAGTGACATGTTGATACAGATAAATGATTTATAGTTCTATGAATAATGTGGGATAAAATTATGTAATAAAGAATGAAGTGTCAAACTATATTAACAATTATATATGATATAATACCTAGAACATTTACAAATTTGAAATAAAGACAATGGAAAAGTTAAATGAAAATAGTATATTTATGTTTTACTCCTAGAAATGTTTGAGGTTGTGTTTGTTATTGTTGTTTTTACTAGAAATGTTTGGGGGTTTATCAATACAGTTTTTGGTGAAATTTTCTTGTTACATTACATTAGATAACCACTTCCACTAAAAATTGTATGCATGGCTTTCGTATTTATAATAGAAACATCAAATTTGGCATTTTATGAAGAAGCGACAATGGTATCTACATTTAATACTATACATTCCCACCTTGTCCAAAATATTCTATACAATACTATTAAAGGATCTTAGATAGATGAAGACAGCATATCATAAAGATTTGTAATATGATAAGTGTGTAGTAAGGTGGACTATCAATTTGAATGACAAACACCAAGGATTTATAGCAAAATATGTAAGGCTTGAATAAGAAAAGGTAATCAAGTTGCTTTGCTTAAAGCAAGTTTTGTAATGGGTTTTGATATCTTTTGACCTAATATATCAAAATTGATCTTAACTGGGTCAATCTTTTTGATTCACTACCCCATTTAACTTTCAATTTCTTAAGTCTAGAGACTTTATTCCTTTTTATTATTTTTAATCTCACATAGGATAACAAAGTGAATTTACGTCAATGCAACCAAACTAGGAATGAAGTTACAAAGATTGTCCCTTTTACTAGTTCAATGAGTTGCGAATAAAGTTCTATCTCTCTCAGTCAGACGATTTCAACAGGCGTGGTTTCTATGGCCTGAGAAGCCACAATAACTGAAGTTATAATTTTCTCATTATGATTTTTTTTAACATGGACTTTGTTACTTTATTCATACCAGTGAATAGGCACAGACATTTGTAGTGCACAAGAAAATAAAATAAATAATAATTGATTGGGGTTATACATAAAAAAAAAGATTAAAATAATACTAAAAGAAAACCGTTTGGCAAAGACAAAGAGTTACAATCACACAGATTTCGAAAAATAAAATAATATTAAAACAGAAAACCAAAACCAAAGACTCTTTTGCATAAACATAACGACAATATATAGATTCTAAATTCATTGATGCATTAAACAAAAAAAAAATATTTTGATGTCAAAAAGAATAACATAACATATAAAAAAAAAAGAAAACTGAAAGACCAAAATCAAAATCCCTTAATACTTGGACACTATTCCTCCTTTCTTCGATTCTATCATTTAAAGGCCAAAGCTTTGGCTTGCCAACTATCGCTCTAATAGCGATATGTGTTTTTTTCTCGTTGATATGGCTGAAGTAGATAGTGAATAACACAAATCAGGGTGGTATACAAAAGAAGGAGAGGGAGAAGAGTAAACATGTTGGTTTTTATTGGGTTAGAGAGACATAGCATGTACGATTTGAAATTATATGTATTATTAAGGGTATTTTAGTACTTTTATAAGCATGGTTCTTCACAGTCGGGGAGTGCTATCCTTGTCCACGCATGATCCCCACCAATTAGGATGAAAATTTTTCCATCTCTGTTCACGTGGGGAAAAAATCATCTCAATCCTTGCCCCATTCAGGGTGGATCCCCATGGGGATTGAGGAAATGGAGAAAATTGCCATTCCTACTTCAAAACCAAAGAAAAGTGCATTAAAAACACATAGGGTGGAGTTCCCAATTTTTTTTTTTTTTCTTTTTGATATTGGATTTAACACAAAAAATGGAGAAATTTTAAAAGAAAATATACATGAGTGTACCTAACTATGATCCAAAACATTTGCTAATTCATATGCAATATCAATTCAAATGGGAACCTAGTGGAAGCCATAGAAACATCTATTTGTTTCAAAAACCGAATTGTTATAAAAAACAAATGGGTATAGTTTGTTTGGAGGAACAGTAATTACAAGTGGGTGTAGTTTTCAAGGGCCCATAATTTTGGCACCCATCCATCATTAAATCCCAGGTTTCACCATGGGATGTGTTGTAACTAGACTTGTTCATGGATTGGGTAACTTGATGGGTTGGTCTGGACTGGCTCATTATTTTTTGGGCTTGGACAAGACTTTATGCCCATGGGCTTGGGATCAGGCTTTAAATACCAGGCCCAACTTTTTTTTGGCTGGGCTCGAGCCTTCTCATACTCAGGCATGGACATTTTCAGTTGATAAAGAGGGAAAGCCAACCCGCCCGTGAACAGATATAGTTGTAAATGCTTGTTCATGTGGTCAAAGTGTCAAGGAAGAATCATCAAGTAGTGGTGGCAATTGGGTGGGTAGGGTTGGGTTTGGTTTGAGTTGAGTTTCAACCCAACCCATTTAACCTGCCAACCCGTTAATGACCCAATTATATAAAATTAAAAGGGTTGGGTTCAACCCAAACCCACTTTGACCCAATCTAACCCATCCAAACCCATTAATCTTATATTTATGTATTTAAAACAAAAAGCTAACTCCTTAACAAATAAGTTGGTCATAGCTTAGTGGTAATAGTAGTTTCTATTTACACAAGTGGTGAAGGTTGAAATCACATTACATGCATATTATTTTTACACAAGCAGTAGAGCCATTTAACTATGTTTGGGTTTCGGATTTGATGAACCAGTTAGGTTAAAACCGGTTGGGGTCTGGTCCAACCGGACTGATTTGGATCTAAACGGTTCAACCATTCTTAATATGGCTAGCTTGAAGACAATCTGACCAGACCGGATTCAGCCCGGTCGAATCAGACCAGATGATCCAAACCGGGCAAAGCGCTTGGGTGGGTTTAGGGTTTGGACCCCACCTGGTCCGACCCATTTCGTATTTGAATGAAGAAAATAAAAAAGGCTAAGGAATTAATACTTACGTCTGTAATGGTTAACCCAACGGTTATTTCCAACCCAACCCATTTAAATGGGCGGATTGGGTGATGGGTTGATCACACAACCTGCCAAGTAAATGAACGGATTGGGTGGATTCAGTGGATTGCAATCCCCCTCAGAAATTTTTTTTGTAACCCCCTCCTACTCTACTAGCAGCACCCCCCCCCCCCCCATAAATTATATCCTACCCATAAATTTGGCATCAATCCACGCAATCCACCCTTAGTAAATCCTAGCTCCACGTACGGACCTACGGGTGGACTGAATCATAAAAACCCACTGCAATCCCCTCAGATTTTTTTTTTTCAACTCCCTCCTAGTCTACTTAGTAGGTCTGCTAGAATATTAAAAACAAGGGACTAGTGGCAACTTATGGGGTCCTCAGACCTACTTGCAGGTCCTGTTTCCCCAGATGTCCAGCTCAGAGGCAATCACCTAAAGACTCACCTTCCGAGTTCTGATCATGGGCTTCATCTACAGTAAGAAAAAGGCCCATAACGGACTCAACATTGAGAAGGCAAGGACCTAGGAGGTAGGAAGGAGACAAAACCAAAATTGAGAATTGGACCTTTGAAGTGTGAATGGACTATGGAGAAAGACGTGATACGAGGGGGGACTTGAGGTGTTGGAGAATTGATGCTACACGTAACGTAAGATCCTTTCCCATCAGCATAATTGAGATGTCTCCTCTTTCTCCATCTGAAGACAGTTCCTCAAAGCTAATCCAATGTCTACATTGAAAAGTTGACACTCAGCTCATTTCCTTTCCTTAACATTAGCAAATTGATGTCTTCACTCCTCATTGCATGAGGCAGAGACTCTGCCACTTGTAAGAGACAGAACTGGCCGGTTCTTATCGTTTCCAGTCCACCATCACAACCTTGATTGATTGATTAAGAACCCAAATTTGCATACAGAGATGATCTCTATTCTCTAGGCCAAAGACATTACATGTATCCGGCCACCGTCTCCCACGTACTAAAGTTGACTACTTGATTCCTCAAATTTCTGTAGAGAAAGAACCAAGCATCGACGCGTCAAGAATTACAGCAACCCCAGACAAGAGTCAATTGAATTGGCCTTTAGCCATGTGACGATCGAGGGGATTCACATGCACATATATATACCACCAGGCCACCACTGCAAGTCTGAAACTGAAAGTGAACCGTGAACCATTCATCGATCCTTGAATCGTTCACCTACCTTGTGCCCAATCAAGCTCTCACATATTTTATATATGAATCCCATTGCTGCTAATTATCTGTATATTTGCCTCTATCTTGTTTATTTTCAACAAATGGAAGCGTCACGTAACAAACCATACAAGTAACGCTTTTTTTTTCATCATGCTTTCAACTGTCTATTCATATGTGCATCACCTTTTTTTTCTTCCTTCCTTAATTCTTTTCTTCTTCTTACTCAAAAACTTAATTAAATTATTAATTTTTTGGAGA
The DNA here is from genome assembly GCF_055504915.1 of Nelumbo nucifera. Taxonomy (NCBI): domain Eukaryota; kingdom Viridiplantae; phylum Streptophyta; class Magnoliopsida; order Proteales; family Nelumbonaceae; genus Nelumbo; species Nelumbo nucifera. Next base: position 53,361,029 of record NC_142654.1, read on the forward strand.
ATGACCGTTCAGCCCAGGGTCAGAACTTATGGGCCCAAAGTACAGTTGGAATAGGTGTCAGTTTGGAATTAATGTCAATTCACAGGCGAATATGAATGCATAGAGTATGGGTTTTTGACCTTTTAAATGTTTATAGATTTATAGCGGAATTCAGAAATCTGCATTAGGCATATACATACTTTTTTCATAATTTTTTTAAGTTTGGATCAGATTTTTTCAACCAATTCTAACTCCCAGTTCAACTTTATATATCATTTTATCATTTTTGAAGTGGGGTTTGGCATTAAGCCACTTATTGTCTCTGCCCATATCAATTAAAATGTTGCCAATTAATAAAGAACAGAGTTGGCTTTGAGAAACTCCTATGATACGTACCTTTTCTGGCTCTTTGATCCCCCGAATATATAATAGCTGGCTATAATATAGCATGTGGGGGTATCAATTGGACCGGTTTATCTATATATATTTACTGAAATTTTTTTGAGGACAAAAATTATCCTTTTACATTTAAAATTATTGATAAAAAGTGAGCGCAAATAGGGTAATTAATGGGTTATTGATATTAAATGAGTTGAAAAGAGGTAATTTTATGATATTTAATGCATTCAATTCTCTCTCAATAAATCCAATATTTAATTTATTAACTTGCATTTATGTTCAATAATTCTTATATTTAAGTCATTTTTGTTTCTTTTCATCTTTAAGTTCTATTAATTAAATCCATAATAAATTAATAATTCCAATAACATAAAATCTTATACTTTTAAAATCTACATAGAAAAAAATAGAGTTTTCATTTAGGTGGAGGCAAGAAATTAAACCATTTTGGGTCAAATGGGTTAATCAATGTTGCCACAATTAAATAATAAAATTCAAAAATAGATCAAATAAAAAAATTAAATTAAAAAATTGGGAACATTTTTAACATACATATTAAACAATAATAAGCATGATAAATAAGAAATGTTTTTATTAATGATAGAAATTGAATGTAAAATTTAAAACCAATTGGAAATATAAATGTTTTCCTATTCTCTCTCATTAAATCCTATATGTAAGATATATTTTTCTCATCATTAAATTCTTGTAATTAAATTCATAATATTAATTTTAATAATATAAAAATAAATATTTTGAAAAGTAATTTAAAAACAAAATCATTTTCTTCCCACCCGGTGGTGGGCAAGGAATTCAATCATTTGGGGTCAAATGGATTAGTAAATAATTCCATAATTAAATAATAAAAAAATTAAAATAAATAAATATGATATGTAAGGAGTATTTTTATTAATGATAAAAATGGAATGCTAAATTTAAAGTCTACCTAGAAATGAAATGATGTCATAGTCAAATAATAAAATTTTTAAAAATAGAAAATACAAAGAATCAAAAAAATAAAATAAAAAAAAAAGATAGAGAAAATTTTGGGCACATATCTAATGTTATATATTTATAAAAAATAAAATATTGGGTATCTTTAATATTATGCATTCATTATATTGAATAAAAATAAGTATTATACATAAGAATTTTTTTTTCAATGATGGAAATGTAATACAAAATTTAATGTCAACCTAGAAATCAAACTATTTTTCTTTTTGAGTGGTTGGTAGACCTGTTCATGGGCCGGGTAGCCCAATGGCCCGACCCGGCCCGCACCTCGATCGGGCTTGCTCATGTAATTAGGTCCGCGGGCCTGACCTCGGACCTAACACAGAAAGCCCGACTGTGTTTCGGGCCGGGCTCGAGATTTGTCAAAAAAGCCCGGGCTCGGGCCCAGGCCCAGGCTTCGGCAATAGTAATAGTATGGGCTAAATTTCGGGCTCGGGCCCAGGCCCGGGCTTCGGGCTTTTATGTGGGCCGGGCTCGGGCCCAAGTTGTAGGCCCGATGGTCGGGTCGAGCTCGGGCCTTAGAAAAATCTGTTAGTACAGAGTGAAAGCTCGGCCCGAGACCGGCCCGACCCGGCCCATGAAGAGGTCTAGTGGTAGGTTAGTTGTTAGGGTCAAATGATATCATAGACAAACAAAAATTAAGTGTGATAAGTAAAAATTTTTTAAATAATGTAAATGAAGTATATAATTTAAAGGGAAAATTATAGTCAAAGCCGGTTATACATTTAAAATTAGGTTATAAGTAGGTTCAAAAACCAACAAAACTTTGATAACCTATACTGAAAATAGGTTTTTAATTTCTCTCCCGCTTCCTTTTTCTCTCAATCTCCCTCCCTTCTCTCTCACTCTCGTAGTCACCTCTCGATCTCTCACTCTCAACTTTGGTATTTAGCCAAATCAAAACCTCGGTTTCTCTCCCATTCTCTCTCTATCTCTCAATCTCTCTCATTTTTCTTCCTCACTCTCCCTCTCGGTTAATATCTCCTTCTCCCTCGGTCTTTCTTCCGCTACATTTCATTCCTTTTTATTTTTCTTACAAATTTTTATAATATTAATTAGACCATATAAAAGAACTAAAGGAACCAATCACTTGTATAATCAACTTATAAATTTCTATCAAGTTGGTGTAAATTTCATAGCCAAGAGTTTCTTGTGAAATTTTATCAATGATTTTTGAACTATACCAAATTGGTCTTATATTCTTTCATATGGTTTGATTAATACCATATAAGTGTGTAAGAAAATAAAAAAAAAAGAACAAGAAAATGAGTGTTAGAGAAACTGAGGGAGAATAATAGAAATTACGAGAGAATGAAAGATTGACCGAGAAAGAGAATGAGAGAGATTGGGGAAGAACGAAAAGTAGAGAGAATGAGAGAAATTGATAGAGAGAACGTAAATACAGAAATCGAAGTCCGTTTTTATTTATTTTCAAATCACACAGTCATTGAGCAGAGAGAGACAATTGTGAGAGTGTGTGTGTGTGTGTGTGAGAGAGAGAGAGAGAGAGAGAGAGAGAGAAAGACAAAACCATTTTCTTATTTTCCAATCACCCAGCATTAAAAGGCAATTACAGTATAAGCTATTTGTTGTGTCTAATATGCATTAAGAATCCCATGTTGGTAATAACTACATAAGCCTCTGATGCATGGTTGGGGTTTTTGTAATTTGAAAAGTAGGGCCCATTGTTAGAGTTTTGTTGATTTCTAGACTAACCTATAGCCTAATTTTAAATGTATAGCCGGTTCTGACTATAATTTTCCCTAATTTAAAAATAATATAGAAGCAAAGCTATTTCCTTATCTAAATGGTGGATCAACAATCCAACTTTTCTAAGAAACCCATGATGTCATAATTGAATAATAAATATTTAAAAAATGATAGAGCACTAAAAATGAAAATGTACAGAATTTTGTCAAAAACATTTGAGAACATTTCTAATGTTATATATTCATCATATTAAGTAAAAATAATTGTTAAAATAAGATATTTTTATTTATTATAGAAATGGAACACAAAATTTAATAATAATAATAATTTTTATTTGGTAGAAGCATTTAAGTTTATTTTTAATCATGTTGTTACTTTTGTTAATTTTTAATTTCTATCTTAACTATGATATATCTAAAATTTAAATAATTAATATGAAAAAAAAGTTTTTACGTGCAACACATGTGCTTAATGCTTTGGAGTCTAATTCAATATGCCTAATAGGTCCATTCAATCCATCCAAATTGACTTTGATTTGGACTATGTCCAACCCGAAACCAATCCATTATATTGGTAAAATGGGGTTTATTCATGTTAGTGCACCATACATGTTTGTATTTATATAGCCTTAATTTTTCTCACTATATTCAACGTGTGCACGAATGTATGTATGCATGTGTTAATCGTTATTAATTTGCTTGCTTGCGTGACAAAAAAAGGGGCCAAAAGTCCATATCGTCATTTGGGCGTCATTTGCATTGGTGGGGATCTGAGTGCAAAACTGTCTGAGACAACACAAGCTAGGATGAAAATTTAACTCTCATATACCTGTTTATTTGATTTTTGATCTCATAACTGTGTCGCTTGAATGTTTAATTCATTAAAAATGGGTTCTAAAAATTGATATGGTATAGAAAGAGTTTTGACCAATCAAAATCCATCCAAATTTTGATAAATAACACGTTATTGGCTACAATGTTTATAAATCCAGTTGAAAAGTTTTACAGATATCATATCTTTTCCATATCATAGTCGAACCCTTTGACAAATTGTCCCCTTTGATGGTCATAACTCATAACTACCTCTAAACCTACTGTACTACATAAAAGATGGAGCAAGTGAAAGGGAAAGGCCAACCCACTCTGATGTGAGCGTTGTTGTAAAACCTAATCATTCTGTCCCACTCGGCTACTCCCACTTATGGACGGACATATGGAGAACAAGTTCCACTGCCTTTCCATCGCCAACTTAAAGAATACATTAACTCCATGTCATTTGACAATATTTTTGTTGTGTCCAAGGATCCATTTGGTTTGCAATTAGAATCGAAATCAAAATTAAAATCTTTATAAATCAAAATCAGAATCAGAATTGGAATGGTTTATTCTCTTGTTCAGATAGGAATCAGAATGAGAATCGAAATCAGTTGGAATGAGATTTTATTATCAAGGGAGGGGGAGGGAATGTCCATTCCCTCAAATGGGGGAATGCCATTCCACCAGGAATGGAAATGGGATTCCAATTCCTCTCAACCAAAAAATAGTTGGAACCGGAATGGCCTATTCTAATTCCGATTCCAGATTTCTATTCCCGTGAACCAAATGGGACCTAAGTTCTATGTGCGAAGCATGTTTGGATCACTTATCCATAAGAACCCTATTCACACCTACCCCCACATCACTACAGCTGCACATTGAGAACATCTCCCATATTCACATGTTACCATTCATGAGGAGATGTTCACCATGTACAACTGTAGTGTCCTGTGAGTAGGATTGTTGTGGGTAGGAGATCTGAATTGGTATGAAGAAAGCTCCCTACTATTTTCCACCTAAAATGTTTACAAGGTGATGGGAATAGGCCTGTAAAAGGATTGGATTCAAATCAAAACAAGCTATATTCAAATTTCAAAACCAATTATGAATATTAATATTCAAATTCGATTTTGGTTATTAAATTGAATATTTGATTGATTTGAATTCAACTGATAAAAAAATCTGTAGCATGATCATAAACCATTATCTAAATCACCATAAATCTGTAATCTATTCTATAAGAAAATGAGCTTTCTTCAGACTACTTCAGCATTTAGAAATCAATTGAAATAGCTCTTACCTCAAAGCCAAGAGAAATAGAGAAAAGAGGCAGGGGACTGAGATTGGGATTATAGACTCTGTGGGCGGTGGGCCAAGTGTGATGGTGGCAATCTTGCATCTCGCCGGTGCAAATGTAACGGTAGTGGTGGCCGGTGATTCTGAACCGTTGGCACTCTCGCAGTCTTGTTGGTGGTGGTATTAGCTTGGGTTGAGCAACGACGAAGATGCTGAATCTAGAGAGGAGAGACAAAGGATGAGACGAGAGGCGGTGGCCAGTGACCAATGCTCAACCGCTGAGTCACTAACATTGCCGTCGGTGATGGTGATTGCTCGCGCAATGACAAAGGTGCTAAGTCGAAAGAGGAGAGACAAAGGAGAGGATGAGAGGCGAAAGAGGAGAGACAAAGGATGAGAGGTAGTGGCCGGCGACTGGTGCTCGACCGCCGAGTTGCTGATGTTGCCATTGGTGATGGTGGTTGCTCGGGTGGTGGCGGTGGCAAAGGAAGGGTTAGGGTTTTAAAGTGAGACTGAATGAGAATGAGAGAAATGAGAAATGGAGAGATTCAGCTGAATAGAAGGAGATTCGAGATAAAGATTTTTTTTTTTTTACTTTTTTAGCCCTCTTTAAAGTTTAAACTTTAATAATATATATATCAAAAATCGGATCAATGCACATTCGAATTTGATCTGATAATTTAATCGATAAAAAAGTTAGATTCGAATTCAACTGAATATTGAATTCAAACTATCCAAATACAATTCAATTATACCAAATCTCATATTTGAATTCAGATTTTTGGATACCGTTTACAGGCCTAGATGGGAAACCCACCCATCCAATGTATTAATAAGGTCTGTTCCTTGATACAATTTTGTTTATAGCGTTATTCTCTCATCGTTGGAAAGGGGCCCTCAAAATTGCTAATACCCTGTGAAAACCCAGCCTAGCCAATGATCTTCCCTTTCCCTAGCTTGATGGGCTTCGAGTCCGCGCCTAACCAATTTATTAAACAAATAAGTTGAACTTGAACTGAAGATGATTAACCTAAATCTAATTGGGTGTAAAACTAAAATATTGATTAGTTTTTAATCTCTGGGATTTGTTGCAGAGCCCAAGAATGCTGCTTCTGCCGGTCGAAACTTCGTAAGAGTGGCATTGTAATTTGATTGACCCGAATCCATCAGTCGCTTTCCTGGACTAGAGTTAGGTAATCCAACCTGAATATGCAAATGGGTCGCTTTAGAGAAAAGGACCACAAGAAATACCGAGAAAGCATCCACCCTTCTCACTCTCTCTCTCTCTCTGAACATTTGTCACCAGGCAGGTTTGAGAGGGGGAGAAGGTGTCCTACATTCTAGAGATCATGTTTGGTTTAATTCTTGTTATTTTTCATTTTTATTTAAGATGAAATTGTAAAAATGGACAAGAATGGATAAAAATAGGTAGAAATGGGAAAATATTGCTATGAATCAAATGTTTTCTTTTCTAAAAATGAATTTTTTCCAGACTAACAAGTGTCCTATGTAAAAATACTTTTATAAAAGTTATTTCATAAAAATACTTCAATAAAAGTACTTTCACAAAAATGATTTTATAAAAGTACATCCATAAAAGTACTTTTATAAAAGTGCTTTCATAAAAATGCTTTTATAAAAGTATTTCCCTAAAAATGCTTGTACAAAAATGCTTTCATAAAAGTTCTTTTATAAAAGTACTTTTATACAAGTGCTTTTGTGTAAAAGTACTTTTAGAAATGTGCTTTGTAAAGTACTTTCATGTAAAGGTGCTTTTATAAATGTGCTTTTGTAAAGTGCTTTTGTGTAAAAATATTTTTATAAAAGTACTTTTATTAAAGTGTTTTCGTAAAAGTGAGTTTATTAAAGTTCTTTCGTGTAAAAGTGCTTCTATAAAAGTGCTTTCGTAAAAGTACTTCCACGATAGTCAGCTAGTAAACATTTATGGCATTAATTTTGTAGGCATAGTTTCTTCAAAGAATGAAAATGAGCAAGATGGGGCATGATTATTTTTCATGTTGTAGGCTATCTCAATTTTTGTGCTATGGGCTGATTTTTCATTTTGAAAAGAATGAGGCCGATGGCAAGAATTTTGTAGCCAAACACTCTAATGTTATCCATTAATTCTTGCTCATTCTTTCCTATAATGAACAAGAATTAAAAAAATGAAACCCTAAGTAGTGAACCAAACATGGCCTTAATTGAGCCAACTAGGCTAGGCTTTTCGTTTCAAACTTTGGTGGTTGATGGTAAGTAGCGGTGTTTTCAAAACATACCGAAAAAACCAGGAACTGGTCACCTCTGTTTCACCTTAAAACTACCTTTTGGCCAAAAAACCGTTGATTTGGTTAGTAAATCACTGACGCAGGTGGTTGAATCGTCAACCCAAACAACAATCTTTGACCATTTTTTGTTTTTTTGTCAAAGCAAGCCATCCATTCAAACCATTCGACTCGGGAACTAGACCCCAGAATGGTTATGATGATGCGCGATCTAGAAGCTCCTATCTGGAGAACTACCTGGACGTACTCGCATGACGAGCTGGATCAATCTGCAAAACAGTGCTCAGAGGGATCGGGGTGGAAGACCCGGGGAACTTGCTCCGATGCTTAAGTCAGTAATCTGTGTGTTTGCGAGCTAAGTATGAATGCTAAAGAGCTTAAATGTGAGTAATTGCGTGTACCTCTCTTTTTTCTCCTCCCCCCCAAGGTCTTTGGGGTTGGTGTTGATGTTGCGCAATCCGAGCACTCCTAGTTGGCTGCTGACTAGCTCCTAGCTAGCAATGGACGACACCTGAGAAGAAGACCGTGAAGAATTCTCGGGGGATTTTCCCGGTGGGAATACTCCGATGCTTAAGTTAGAACGCTGGGAAAAATAATGAAGAGTGTAAAGAGGCTAAGAGTGTAGGCCGCGCTAGATCACTGAGTTAGCTCGAGAGAGAGTTCGAGTAAGTTCAAGATAAGATCTCAGATGTTCGAGAGAGAGAGAGCCCTTCCCTTCAACTAGGGGGCTCTTATATAGGCGTTCTTGTCAAATCGGGCGTAACTGCCACTGGGCTTCTGTCACAGCCGTTATCTTCCAGGGCTGTGCAGGTCACCGTTGCAGGGTACTACCCAATCGGGTGAGTGACACATCCCGAGAGGACAGGCACACCACCTTCTGTCGAGAGACGTGGGTGCAGTCTATTTGAATTGGCAGGGATTGCGCCATCAGCCAGGAGACGTGGCACAGTCTGACGGGTACGGTCTTGTCAGATAGAAGCTTCTTGAAAGTATCACGTCGCTTAGTAGCGAGCTATCCTGTTGCGAGCTCCTTGGGGTACTTCGAGGTGACCCCTCTCAAGGTTGCCTTTTGGGGCAGTTTTTCTGTCTAAGTGTTGGAGCGAGCTGGTTACCCTAGCTTGAGAGCTGGGATAGACCTGTCTTGGAGTATTCCCTTTCAGTAGCTTGGGGGACCTCGAGCTCGCGTAGTAACGAGCTCCCCTTATAGCGAGCTATGGTGTAGCGAGCTTCCCTGTGGGCTGGTTACTTAGTCACGGTCAGGCTATGGTGCTGAGTTGTTGCTCATGCTGAGTCATGTCCATGTGTCATTGTCTCAAGGGGTCGGGTCAAATCACCCTCCATCAATTGCCCCCCACTCCTCAGGCTAAGAGTGTTACCTTAGCGTGAGGAGTTCATGAAGTGTGACGGGTGGATTTGACTGAAGTTCAAACTCGATTCACCGCTCGCATTAAATGCGTGCACAGAAGTCTGGGGATTTCTGACTTTTCGAATGTAGAGAAATGCGCCAAAGCGGCTCTTAACTCCGGATGTCATGCAGCCGTCATTACCTCAATCATGGGAGACGTGCAGCCAGTCACATTTCGGTTTCAGAAGACATGCGGTCAGCTTGACTACGAACCGTCAGATCTGTCTCAATTTGGGTTGTTGATCTAGGGGCACAGAGGCTATAAATAGGAGGGTCCCCGGGCCTCATTTTCTTTAATGCTAACTTGCTTTGTCTTCGGATTATGAGGTCATGCATCCATCTAGTCTGTCCGAGCTCTTCTCCTGTTCACACTTTTTCATCTTTTCCAGTGAGTCTAATCATTTTGTCAATCATGTCTGGGTATCCGTACCACGTTTATCCCTGGGGCGGTAACCAGGACGACACCCCCTCAAGCTCAGGGAGAGCTTGGGAGTAGGCTTCAGAGGCTCGGGAGGCCTCCGTCGAGGTGGCTTCTACTTCTCGGGACAGAGAGCCTGACACCTTCGGTCCCTCCTCTATGATGATGGAGAGACTTAGATCTCTAGTTCACTACTTTAACCTTCTCGGGGACCTCATCTACAGTCTCCCCTCTGATAACTTTCCCTGGGAGCATGGTCCCAATGAGATAGTGATTTTCCAGGAATAGCTCGAAGCTGGCATGTGTCTTCCTCTGCACCCTCTAATAGTGGAGGTGTTGAATTATTTCAACGTCACCATTGACCAGAATGTTGTTGGGACTATTTTTCTGTGCTATGAGTATTGTCTTCCCCTTGATCTTGATATCTTTTCTTCCATTCTCTACATCAAAAATGCTACTCCCGGAGCGCCTCCAGAAAGGCATTCCTACTACTTTTTTCCCCACCGCGGCTTCAAGCTCTTGCACGAGCTGCTGAACAGGATTCCAGCCTAGAAGCATGACTATTTTATGGTTTGTAACTCCGAGGGGTGGCCCTTCCCAACTTCTTGGAGGGCTGCCATCCAGGATTCTAGGGTTGAGTTGGAACCTGAAACTCGGAAAACGCTGCTATCCTGGGCAGCAGTAGGCCTTCTTTGTTCAGACTACTTGGCCAAGGAAAAGCTTGCGCAGGCTGGCCTGAGTCCGGATAGGTTGCCTTTAAGGTCGTGTAGTGCCTTGTAAAAACACACACACACACACACACACACACACACACATATATATATATTGGACTAATACCTTGTGGTTTTTTGGCAGCCATCATGTCTGGTGTTGACTCGCGTTGCCTTCTTTCTAGCAACCAGAAGTGTAAGGTGAAGAGGTCGCGTCCTGACCGAACTTCCACTTCTGGGGGCACTGAGTTCAAGTTTGTTGTGTCAGACTTTGTTTCTCCACTGCCTGAGGCTCCACCGGTCCCATCTGAAGGAGTTGCCGGGGAAGGTGGCCCCGAGGAGGGCGAGCTCCCAAGGCCAGGGCTGTTTCCTCTTGGGCCATCCTGTCCATTCCCCTACCCGCAGTTCCCGATAGGGAACTGGGAGGGTGTCAATGACTACATTGTGGCTGGGCGGAAGAGCCGAAGGGCAATCTGCCACGAGGAGGTTGCTAGGTGGGGGCAGATGGAGCCCAAGGCGCTTGCCGCGTTTGCCGCTTCTCACTGTATGGTGGTAAGTGGTCTTTTCTCTTTCTACTCATTTTTTCCTTTCTTTTCCTTTTTTCTGACCTTAGTCTCTTGTTGGCAGGTGAAGCCCGCCATCCACGCCATGGCCCCCCAAACCAACATCCACTCCGGCGACACTCACAATCAAAGGGCCAGCGTCCAAAAGCTCTAGGGCGAGATTGACTAGGCTCGAGGTGAAATCCTTCAAGCTCGCAAGGGGAGTAAGGCCCAGGAGATGCTCATCTGTGACCAGGAGGCACAGATCGCCAAGCTTTCTGAGGAGAGCGCGCGCTACAGGGAGGAGTCATCGAGGGTGGCAGTGGAGAGGGAGCTCCTTCGCTAGCAGGTTCGAGACTTGGAGTCTACACTTCTGGAACGAACTCGAAACTTCGACACCATGGTGGAGGCTGAGCGGGCTAAGGCGGTCTAGGACTTCAAGGACTCCCAGGAGTATCACAACCTCCAAGTGGAGTATGGCTCGAGCTCGTACCGCTCCAGTTTCAAGCTCTGCCGCTGGTTGGTCCGAAAGAAGTTCTCTGGGCTCAACCTTGATGGCATCACAATGAAGGGCTGACTCCCAAGATGGCGGACCAGGCAGAGGAGGAGCCTGACTCCCCGGAGGACGAGGACAAGGTGGAGGTGGTGGACCCTTGAGGCTGGCAGCTCTTCTGATTTTCTATTCTTCTGATTGACTTCTGGTGGTTCCCAGGTGCCAGAACCTAGTTTTCAAAAATCTTCTTCTTGGGCAGTTGTGCCCTTTTTTACTTCTTGTTAAACTTTCCCGAGCTTTTTAGCTCGATTTTTATTTATGAAATAGTAATGAAAATTTTCCTTTTTCTGCTAAGTATGGTGTGCTCTTTTATTTTTTGCCAAAGCGATCTCATCACTCGAGCTATTATAGCTACATACCCGAAATAGTATTTTTTGGTAATTATTACCCCGAGCTATCCCTTAGTGTTTTGAGGCATTTTTATAGTATACCTTAAAGTAGTTACCGTGTATGCCCGAACTGTATGTTTGTAGGTCGTTCCTTATTTGGTTCAACCGATGTACTGAGATGAGCTATGCTTCATAGGGTTCAGACCCGAGCTGCTTACGTCTCTGGTACTTCATACTTTGCCTTTACCAATGAAGTAGCTAAGTCTTTCACGGTGCCGAGGTCTTAGTTAGCTCGGTGTTTTAGCCCTTAGGCTGAGGGGGTGACTTATAGTCTGCCCTTGGAATTTTCCCATGCCATGGAGGCGACTGGGTCTTATTGCGCTGATGTCGTGTTAGCTCAGCATTATGGCCCTTAGGATCTGAGAGTGACGCATGGTCTACTCAGTAGTTCGCCTATGCCATAGAGGCGACCGGGTCTTATTGCACTGAGGTCATGTTAGCTTGGCATTTCAGCCCTTAGGCTCTGAGAGTGACGCATGATGTAGTCAATAGTTACATGTAATACTGCCTTAAGTTGATAATATTCCATGCCCGAGGTACTTGTTTCCCTTCAAGGATTTCGAGCTCATATGTTCCTTCCTTGAGCACCCGTTTCACTCGGTAGTGTCCTTCCCAATTCGGTCCGACCTTGCCAACGCTAGGCTCAGGTACCATAACATTACGAAGGACCAGATCGCCGATGCGGAGATTCCGCTTCTTGACCCTGACGTTATAGTACCGAGCTACTCTTTGCTGGTAAGGTGTGGTCCTGATATATGCGAGGTCCCTTACTTCGTCGAATAGGTTGAGGTTGGTATCGAGCTCGTCATCATTTACCTTGTCGCCATATGCTTCCAGTCGTAGCGAGGGAACCTCGATCTCAGCTGGGATGACTGCTCGGTGCCATAGGTGAGGTTGAAGGGAGTCTCTCCTGTGGCGATCTTCTCTGTGGTTCGGTAAGCCTATAGAACACTGGGTAGCTCATCTGCCCATAGTCCTTTAGCTCGGTCTAACCGTGCCTTCAGTCCACGGAGGATAGCTTTGTTCGTGACTTCTGCTTGATCGTATGCTTGAGAGTGTGTGATTGAAGTGAAGTTCTGTCAGATCCCCATGTCTTGGCACTAGTTCTGGAATTTGATGTCCTAGAACTGCTTACCATTATCAGAAATCAATAGCCGAGGTAACCCGAAGCGGCACACTATGTTCTTCCAAAAGAAGTTCTGGATGTTTCGGGCTGTGATCGTTACGAGAGGTTCAGCTTCTACCCACTTGGTGAAATGATCCACTGCTACCACTAGGAACTTCCACCGGCCTGACACTGGTGGGAACAGTCTGAGTATATCGATGCCCCATTGTGCAAAAGGCCACGGGCTGGTGAGATACTTGAGGTCGGCAACGGGCTGATGGTGGATATTGGCATGCTTCTGGCACTTGTCACACTTTCTGATGAGCTCAATAGCGTCTGCTTTCATTGTTGGCCAGTAGTACCCTTGTTGTAGTGCTTTTTGGGCGAGGGCCTTGCCCCCTAGGTGTCCGCCGCACCAGCCCTCATGAGTGTCACGGAGTACGAGCTCGACTTCTAAAGGTCGCAAGCAGCGCAGGTAGGGGAGCATGTAGGATCTTCGGTACAGCCGTTCGCCTATCATAACGTATTTAGCCGCCTGACACTCTACCCTTCTGGTGGCATTGCGATCTACTTGAATGACAGAAAAGACCTCCCCTGCCCCCGTGAGAATGCTAGGCCGAGGCAAGTTCTCTATGTACATGATTCTCATGGTGTTATCACTAGACGATTCTCTATGTATACGGTTCTCATGAAGTGTGACTGGAAATCGAGTAGAGTCTCTCTTACTTTGGCTAATTAAGCAATAATAGTCAGTTCGCGAGCTTCGTATTCTCCTATGACCTGATTAACCATGAGCTGGGAATCGCTGCAAATGATAATATGCTTGGCTAGCATTTCTTTGACTAGAGCTAGCCCAGCTATCAACGCTTCGTACTCTGCTTCATTGTTGGATGTCGCGAACTCGAAGCGTAGTGCGTACTCCAGTTTCGTGCCACTTGGGCCGTGCAGAACTATTCCGGCTTCACTGCCCTGCTGGTTCGAGGAGCCATCTACGTGAAGGATCCAGGGCTCCTCATCCCAGTTCGCGCTTGGCCTAACTAGGAGAGATATCACACTGGTTGCTACCTCACAATGCTCGGACTCAACTGGCTTGGGAGCTTTGGGCTCGCCAGAACTAGGGGCCTCATGCTCAACCAGCCTGGGGACTTCGGAGCTGAAAGTGCACTCCACGACGAAGTCTGCTAAGGCTTGGGCCTTAATAGCGGTTCGTGGCTTGTATTGAAGATCGTACTCGCTGAGCTTAATGACCCACTTCATCAGTCGACCAGAGACCTCGGGCTTAAGTAGGACTTGCCTTAGAGGTTTGTTAGTGAGGATGATAACAGTATGAGCCTGAAAGTACGAACGAAGCTTTTAGGCTGCAATAACCAATGCATAGGCCAATTTTTCTATCTCTGGACATCTTGTCTCTTCTCCCTACAACACTTTACTAACATAGTGGATAGGTCATTGGACCCGATCTACTTCTTTTATTAGTACCGGGCTGACCACTTCGTCACTTGCCGAGAGGTACAGCTCTAAAACATCGCCCTCTTCGGGTTGGGTTAAGATCGGTATGCTAGCGAGGTACTTTTTGAGCTCGTCAAATGTGAGTTGGCAGTCTTGGGTCCATTCAAACCCTTTGCTTTTAATTGCCTTAAAGAAAGGTAGGCAGTGGTCAGCCGACTTGGACATGAAGCGGCTCAAAGTGGCTATTCTACCGTTCAACCTCTAAACCTCCTTCATTTTCCAAGGTGGTCTCATATCTAGGATGGCCTTTATTTTGTCCGGGTTGGCTTCAATGCCGCATCGGTTAACAATGTATCCCAGGAATTTACCCGAGGTGACGCCAAAGACACACTTATTCAGGTTCAACTTCATATTAAATCTACGCAGAATTTCAAAGACTAAATGCAAGTCTTGTATTAAGTCGCATGAAAATTGGGTTTTGATGACAATGTCGTCTACATAACATTCTACTTTTTGGCCAATCAATGGCTCAAACAGTTTATTTACAAGTCTTTGAAAGGTTGCCTCGGCATTTTTTAGCCCAAAGGGCATGACCTTATAGCAGTATAGGCCAAGCTCGGTTATGAAGACAGTCTTTTCTTCATCTATCGGGTCCATCCTGATCTAGTTATAGCCCGAGTAGGCATCTAGGAAGCTCAGCAACTCATGCCCTGAGGTCGCATCCACCAGACGGTCAATCGTGGGAAGTGGGAAGCAATCCTTTGGGCAAGGTCGGTTTAGGTCGGTGTAGTCGACGCACATGCGCCATTTACCATTAGCCTTTTTCACCAGAACGGGGTTGGCCACCTAGCTTGGGTAATGGACTTCCTTGATAAAATTGGCTGCAAGGAGCTTCCCGACCTCCTCGTTGACTGCCTTTCGTCGCTCTGGGGGGCTAGGTTGTGTTTCTTCTGTCTAATGGGCCAAACTACAGGATCAGTATTAAGCTTATGAGTTATAATGGTAGGGTCTATGCCGGGCATTTCTGCTGCTAACCATGCAAAAACATCTAAATTTTCAAGTAAAAATCGTACTAGTTTAGATCGCAGAGGCTCTTCAAGGGAAGCACCGATTTGAAGCGTTTGGGTTGGGTCCTCCGTCGAGGTTGGGATGAAGACGACCTCTTTGATGAGCACAGCTCGCTCTTCGCTCTGCTCCAACTCAAGATCATTGGCCACCTTGGCTTTCCCTTTGAGGGCGACGACGTAGCACTTGCGAGACTCAAGCTGGTCACCTCGCGCTATCCCGATTCCGAAGTTTCATGGAGAAGTAGTAAGTGGACACCACAGAACGTAAGGCATGGGTAATCGGCCGACCTACTATGGCGTTATACGGGGAGGGGGTTGCGACCACTAAGAGATCGTGGTTGAGCCTCACTATGCTAGGCCAAGTGCCGACTTCCATGGGTACTGTAATCCTTCCCAGGGGCCTGACTTCCTCTTTGCTGAAGCCTACCAGGGGAGTGTTCATGGGCTTCAGGTCACTCTCTTGGAGCTAAAGTTGGTCGAATGCTGCTTTGAAGAGGATGTCCACTGAGCTGCCTGAGTCGACAAGGACGCGCCTGACTTCGAAGTCGTTGATCTTCATCTTTATGACGAGCGCGTCATCATGGGGGTAGTGGACCCTGCGCGCGTCATCCTCTGTGAAGAAGATGAGATCTTCCATCCTTGGCCGCGAGCTGATGCGTGAGCTGCAACTGAGGTGCAGCCTGCCACAATCGAACCGCCAACTATGACGTGGATGGTCCCCCGAACTGCTCTCTCCTCGGGGGGCTGCTTCTGTGGCTGTTCCGCTTGCCTGTTGGACTCGGGAGCGCCTCTACTCTGCTCCCC
Organism: Nelumbo nucifera; assembly: GCF_055504915.1. Lineage (NCBI taxonomy): Eukaryota > Viridiplantae > Streptophyta > Magnoliopsida > Proteales > Nelumbonaceae > Nelumbo > Nelumbo nucifera. The sequence continues at coordinate 53,376,966 of NC_142654.1, forward strand.
TTGCTGACCTGCTTTATTACTATTATTATTACTTTGTACAAAATTTCTCAGATACCCGCAATGGATGAGTTCTTCTATCTCATCGCAGAGGTTTTTACAACTTTCGGTGCTATGATCGTGATCTTTATGAAAGCTACAATACAAATTTTTATTTCTAACATTAGGGTCCGCCTTCAGCCAAGGTGGCCACTTCATGTACGGGGCGTCCTTGATCGCAATGAGGATCTCGGCATGCTTCACGTTGAAGGGCGTGTAATCCCTTTCTGCTGCCGAAGCTTGGAAGGGCTGAACCGGTTTTGCCCCCCGAGCTAGGTCCTTCTTCTTCTTGCTGTCGCCCTGAGATGGGGGCTCTAGTTCCCTCTTCCTTTTCTCAAGGGCCTGCTCGCCCTTCTGGTTGATTTCTTCCTCCGTCCCCATGAACCGATCCGCGAGCTTGAGGAACTCGGTCACGATTTTGGGTTGATTGACAACTACGTGCCACTCGAACTCTTTATGGGTGATACCTCACTTGGCTACGATGAGGCGAACTGCAGGATCCAAGTCGGGTATCTGCAGACAAGCGTCATTAAACCGCTTGAGGTAACTCCAAATGGACTACCCTTCCTTTTGTACTATACCGAGGAGGCATTCTTGAGTTCTCGGGCATTGCTTGGACGTACTCGCGTGACGAGCTGGATCAATCTGCAAAACAATGCTTAGAGGGACCTGGGTGGAAGACCCGGTAAGGTCGCTCCGATGTTTAAGTCAGTAATTTGTGTGTTTGTGAGCTAAGTATGAATGCTAGAGAGCTTGAATATGAGTAATCATGCGTACCTCTCTTTTTTCTCCTCCCCCAAGCTCTTTGGGGTTGGTGCCTTTATATAGGCATTGTTCAGTGTGGGCCTCCCGCATCGCATCTGAGATTTCTGGGAGGTCGTGCCTAACCGGTCCAAAATCCTTGGAGGTAAACATCATGCACATTGACCACCCTCCGGAACGTTCGGTACGTGGGCCAACTTCCAAGAATCGTGGGAGTGTTGGGATATGCATGCCGAATTTATTAGCAAGCACGTCTCGCAGGTCGCCACTTGGACCTTAGTCAAGCCGGCACGCCCTCGAGGGAGGTCGCTCCTCGCGTCAAGGTCACTTCGGCCAGTGACGAGGTGCTTCTAGCCGACCTAAGTTGTAGTCGAGGTTGCCAGGTTGGCGGTGAAGGCAAGTCGCCTGGTCAAGGCGAAGAGAAACCTCGATCTGGGACTCCAAGTCATTGTTTAGGTGGTGTCTATGTGTCAACCAACTTCCCAAGATGCCATGTGTCATGATGTCATTGGAGGGCCAAATCCGCCCTCATCAGGTTCCCTACCCGATCTGGTTTTGAAAACCATGGTAAGTAGGGGTGTCAATTGAATCAGATTTGCTCCAGTCCATTTTGAATTCATTACAGATGGACTAGGTGCAATCAGATGAATACTTTCGACCATTTTGGACAGATCCAATTCAATGTTTGAAACATTCAATCTGTTCAAATTTGATTTAATTTAGATTGTGATGTTGCACGATCTGGGCACTCCTAGCTGGCTGAAACCTGGCTCCTAGCTATGACAGACGACACCTGAGACGGAGAGGAACGTGAAAGATTCCCACGGAGCTCTCCCGGCAGGAACACTTCGATGGCTAAGTTAGAATTCAGAGGAAAACTCAAGGAAAGCACAGAGAGAGTTAAGAGTGCTGAAAGTGCTAGTTTCAATACCTCTTGCTTTGTGAGGGTCGGGGTCCTCATATATCGGAGCTCAGTCACATTAGGCGTAACCGCCACTGCCCTAGCCGTTATTGCCAGGGCTGAGATGGCGGGTGTAGGCTACTACTGCAGGGTACGGACCCGTTAGGCGTGCCATGCTTTTCAGAGATGGCAGGCACGACGCCACCTAGAGAGAGACGTGGGCACTGCCACCAGATCCGGCAGGTACGGATGTAAGGCGGATCTTCCCTATAGGTTGCCGAGCTACTTTCCACCGAACCGCCTGGGGCTGAGTTACCTTGCATCGAGGTGCCGAGATACCCCGAGGTGCTCACGCTAGAGGCGAGCCTTGAGCAAGTAAGAACAGGAGTGTCAATTGTGCTGTCCCGAGGTGTTTCTCCCTTGGGACACTTAGCCAAAAGTCGAGGTGCTCCTTTCTTAGGAAGGAAAAGCTCAAAACTTCTTAGGAGGAGCTCGGGTCCCTTTGCACGAAAGGAGCTCGAGGCGCTTCACCCTTAGGGCTTGGGGTGAGCTGGGCCCTACTTCCCGGCGAGTTGTCACACTCGCCGAGTTGTTCGGTCGGGCTTCGGCAAGCTAGCTACGCCGAGTTGTGGCTATGCTATCATGTTGAGTTGCCACTTATGCCAGGTCATGTCCACATGTCCCCATGCTACGAAGTTGGGCCAAATCACCCTACATCAATTGCCCCCCACTCCCCATGCTGGGGGTGCTGACCCAGCACGGGGAGTTCGCGATCTGCCGGGTGGATTTGGCTTGGGGCTTAAGCTTTCTTGTCCGCCAGCTCATTGGTTGGACCAGTTCTCTACTCGACTCGACTAGGCGTAGCCCGGGTCGCATACGGTCTACGCGCGGAAGTCATGCGACTTATGACCTCCGCGGACGCCAAAAAATGCAATAAACCGATTTTGCCTCGGGGGTCGCACAACCGGTTTTCATGAGGACCGTCAGATCGTTTCGATCTCAACCGTTGATGCCCGCATACAACAGCTATAAATAGCAGGGGTCCTGGCCATTTTTCCTTTGCCACAAATTCTTAGCCTTAGTCCTGAGCTCGCGTCCAAAGCCTCCAGCTCGGATCAGTTCTTCCCAGTTCGGTCATCTTCCTTTGGTGAGTCACCCTAGTTTTTTTTCCTTCAATTTCATTATGTCTAGTTTTGATAGCAAATTAGATGAGCCCGACGTGGGTACATCGGCTTAGGGTGACCTCGCTGGAGTCCAGTCTCCCGAGGTGCGGGAGGCCTCGGGTAACTTAGCGTCCACCTCTCACCGAGTTCGGATGCCGGACAGGTTCGGACCCTCCTCCATGACCCTGGAGAGGCTCCGCTACCTCATCCGACAATACAATCTACACGGGGAGTACACCTACAATCTACCTACGGGTAACTTCCCATGGGAACACGGTCCTGACGAGGTCGTGATCTTCCGGGAGCAGCTCATAGCCGGGCTGTCTTCCTTTCCATCCACTTATTGTTGAGATCCTGAATCACTTTAACATTACAATAGACCAACTCCACCCGAACTCGGTCCGTAACGTGGTCGGGACCATCTCCCTTTCGTACGAGTACGTCCTCCCCCTAAACCTGGACATTTTCTGTTCCATTCTCACCATAAAGAAGAGCGCTTCATGCGTTCTCCCCGAGCACAGGAGGGCCTATTACTTGTCCCCTCGCCCAGGCTTCAAGTTGCTGCACAAGCTTACGAGCAAGATCCCGACTTGGAAGCAGGACTACTTCATAGTTTGGAACCCTGCGGGGTGGCCCTTCCCTACTCAATGGAGGGCGGCTATCCAAGACCCCGGCATCATCCTTGACAAGAAGACAAGGGAGACGCTCCAGTCGTGGGCCAAGGTCGGGTTTAGTTACAAAGATTACATCACCGAGAGCAAGATCATTCAGGCCGGCTTGAGCCCGGGTAGGTAGTCTTAGTACCTTAGTCACTTGGCTTGCACCTTCTCTTTTTTCTTTTACTTTAGTACTAGTGTCAAGCTCTGTTGCAGGTCTCATGGAAGCGGATAAGCTCAAAGGGGATAAGCTCTTCAACCATATGAAGGGGAGGAAAAAGTGGGCTGCTAAGAGAGCTCGCGTTGAGTCACCGCTGGCCCCCACTCCAGAGTCCAAGCTTCCGCCGGCTCCCTCTTCTGAGCCCGAGCTCCTTGACGCTCCTCCGATCATCGACTTGGAGGAGCCCGTACCACCTCGGGAGCCCGAGACCTCAGTTGAGCCTACTATGAAGGCAGCAGCTGAGCCTAAGATCATCACTAAGTCTGCCGACATAGCAACTGAGGCCTCTGTTGAGCCCATCCACACAGCCGAGACGGTGGTTTCCAGCTCGGGAAGCCCAAATAGAGCCCGAAGTATCTTGGTCCCCCAATGCAGCCTTCGTAAGAGCGAGGGGGCTGTTTACACTGAGGAAGTCTCATCCTGGGCCGAGCTCACACCTTCCCAGCTTGGAGCCCGAGCTGCTACCTACACCATGGTGGTAATTTTTCTCCCTTCTCTCCTCTTTTTATATGTATATATACATCTCTTCGGTGCTAACCAACTTTCTTCGTCAGGTAAACTCCATCGTGCATGCCCTGACTCTTCAGTTTGAGAGGAACCTGAAGCGGGCTATGAATGCCGAGGAATCGTCCCGCGTAGCCCATGCCGATCTGAGGGCAGCTCGCGGCCAAATCCACCAGCTGGAGAGCGACCCCGTGGCCCAGAAGAACGTCATCACGGCTTTGACAGCAGAGAGGGATGAGCTGGCACATGAGAAGGACGCACTGAGGGGCGAGGTGGACGCCCTCAACGCAGAGCTGACACGTGAGAAGGGCGTGCTGAGGGGCGAGTTGGACGCCCTCAGGGCAGAGGCAGAAGGCCTTAAGGAGAACAAAAAGGCCCTTCTGCACGAGGTGGAGTTCCTCAAGGCTGACATCGAGGAGAAGACCGAGATCTTTTCTCAAGCTCATCAGGTGGCTGAAAAGGCATACATACCCCGAGCTTGACACCAACGCCATCACCACCTCACGAATCACGGATGAGATAGCCCGTCAAGCCACAGAAGGCCCGGATTCCGAGGAGGAGGACGGTGACATAGAAGCAGATGTCACCGATCGGCTTGAAGCTTTTGAGGAGGTCCCGTGCGGAGATGACGAGCCCCCGAAGTAATTTTTTTTGTACTCCAAGCCTGCGAGCTCAGTTTTAGTTTCTTTTTCCTTTCCCCCCCCCCCCCTTTTTTTTGTCAAGCTCATTGTACAGAACTTATTTGTTAATGAAATCAACTTTTTAATTGTCAAGTGTTGTTACTTGCTAAAGCATCTGTTTTGTCCAAGCTATCGTAGTAAAGTGTACAAAGTAGGGTTTCTCAACCGTTGCTGCCCCGAGCTCTCCTAGTACCTCGCGGGTGTGGATCTTGTGACGTACACCGAGGTGATTGACATAGTAAGGTATATGCCCGAACTGTCTTCTGGTTGTACGCCGAGGTGAGCTAAACGTCGTGGAATCTACCCGTCTGCTTGCACCCTTGACACATTATGTACTGTGGTGTCGAGCCCCTTGGTCAGCTCGGTATTTTAGCTCCAGCGCCGCCATCTTCTTCCATCTTCTTTAATCAAGAAAAATAACAGAAATCCTATTTCTATTAATTACATTCTTGATCAAATCCTATACATTCAGTCTAAAAAAAATAAAAAAAAAAAAATTATTTACAGACCGAATTGAATGAAATAAATAAATAGAAAAGAAAAAGGGTGCGCAGACCATCTGCGCTAAAACTGTACTGCGATCTCCAGGTTTGAACAGTCCATTAAATCAAAATAAATAAAGAACAATTCCAAATAAATTTTGGATTTAATAGAAATTAATTTCAGATCAATCGCCCTTAACAAGAAACAGTTTCTTGAAAAAAAAAGAAAACAATCTGCGCAAATCTTGAAAGAACACCTTCTATCCATCTGCGCAGGGTCAGATCTGATTTTCTTTTGGTTCAAGATTCGAACCTGTGGCTCTGATACCACTGAAAGAATGGTAGGATCCATCTAATGGACGCCATGAAGGTTGCGGAATGGGTGGGGCGAATTTCAAAAATTTCCTACCTTCTCCCAACTGGGAATCATATTCCCTGAATTTAGAATACAATATTCAAGGATCTACTTGAACCCTAATCAAACCAGATCTGTACCAAAAGATAAATGGGAGGATTATACCTGATCCGGAGAAGCAGTATCTCCCAAAGTTGGTGTTCACGCCCAAAGAATGCTCCAAGATCTGTCCCTGCTGAAGATGACACAGCTGTGGATGGAACAGAACCAGCAGGGTGCGTCCTACACACTGGATCCTTCACAAGAATCCCCTGGATGTACTAAACACTGAATTCTTTCAGTCTTTCTTGCAAGACTGATGTCAAGAACTGGTTTCTTGACTTTCTTTTCTGCAAAGATCGAATCTTGCAACAATACAGATGGCGGCGGCAGGAGGAGATCTCCAGAAACGAAAGGGCTGAACTGTTTTCTTTTCTGGAGAGTATGAGATCTAATCTCAAATCGCAGGAACCCTTCTTGCTTACCAAAACCCCTTGGATCGAAATCTGATTTCTCTCCCTCTTGGTACATTCGAAATCTCCTCCTTTCTTCTTGATTAAGAAATCTCCTAATTAGGAGTTATCCCAATCCAAATCAGTATTTGGATAGGGGATATTCTTAATCCTTTTCCCAGATAGAGTTAGCTTACTCCTGATCTTATCAGGAGGTTACCAGATTCAAATCTGATTTGAATTTGGTCTCTAAGAGTGGATAAGGCTAAGAGCCCAATCCTTTTTGCTAACTTCAATCTCAAATTCGCCCCATTGATGGGTGATCATATCAGCCCACTTCGAAATGGGCTTTAGGCCCATTAAGTATTCAGTGTTTAATTAGTTTCCAATCTGCTGCCCAGTTGGGCTTCTTTGTATGGCGTGGGACCCAAGCATTGATCTACACACCAGCCACATGGGTTCGGCCCAGCCTTTAATAGAAGGCCCAGCCAAATTCACTGAAAATCTCAATGAACCCCTTGAGTCCATCGTATGAACCCTATGGGCCCAACACTTACATTAAGTGGTCCCTGGGCCAAGCCATCTTATAAAAACCCAGGGACTGTGGGCAGGTGCAAGATTAGCCCATCAGGTATTGTCCTAAATGGTCTTACACTTAACCTCTCAGCCCTTAATGATCAAGCACTGCCCGACAAGAGAGGACCTCTCCCTCGGCTGCAAGGAACAGTGCCGCACTCTCCTCTCACATGGATCCCGGGAATTAAAACCATTTGCAAACATTTTGAAACCGTACATATATATGTAAATATATTAATTTTGCAAAAACAAAATTCCAACGATTGAAATCAACTGCCGGCAGTTTGGTTTCCATCAGAGAGAGTGCATTCCCGATCATTACCCTTTGTCCGACAAAGTGGCTGATTCTGTCACTATGACCACCCACTCAGATGAATTCTCAAACTGCCCCAACATACCCAGGTTTTGATCCCCACTAAGGATCTCACTGATTGGCATATCAAAGGCAGCCTGATCCAACACCTAGTGAAGTGTCACAATCGAGTCTAGGGGTCAGGTGTAACTTTCCAGTTTTGCCCATCTATCTCCAAGGTCCAGGGCAAGACTGGAAATCTGGTCCGGTTCAAGGATTCAAGTAATCCCATGCTGTATGTGCCTCGGGTCTTACCCTGATGGCTGAGACAGGCCATCCCAACACTTGGTGGCACACCAGTATCAGCCTTGGCAGGATAAATCTCCCCAGACTTATCCAACGGCTGTGAACATTTAAAACTAACATGAGTCTCTACAAATGTCCAGTTTTAGGGTTTTACACAGAATTAAACCAAACAACATGAATCAAACATGCACTTTATTTATTTCCACTAAACAACAAAAGTACATCAAAATGATTGAAGCTAAGGGCATACAAAACTGTCTAACAGTTATCGCTAGTGCTGTCTAACCAGGATAGTGCTTCGGCCTCAGCGTTCTCTGATCTTGGGATTTGTCGGATGAAGTGTGACTGGAAGTTGAGCAGGACCTCGCTTACTTTGGCTAAGTAAGCTATCATGGTTGGTTCGCGAGCTTTGTACTCACCCGTAACTTGGTTGACAACGAGCTGGGAATCACTACAGACGACAATGTGCTTGACTTTCACTTCCTTTGCCAGATTAAGACCGACTAGTAGCGCCTCGTACTCTGCTTCGTTGTTGGATGTCGCGAACTCAAAGCGCAGTGCATGCTCCAGTTTCACACCGCTGGGTCTGTACAGAACAATCCCAACTCCGCTGCCCTACTGTTTTGATGAGCCATCTACGTGAAGGATCCCGGGCTCCTCGTCCCAGTTCGCGTTTGGCCTAACTAGGAGAGATGTTGCGCCAGTTGCTACTTCACGGAGCTCGAGCTCAACCGGCCTGGGAACCCCGGGCTCGCCCATACTAGGGGCCTCATGTTCCACCGACCTGGGGACTTCGGAGCTAAAGGTGCATTCTGCGACGAAATCCGCTAAGGCTTGGGCCTTGATAGCAGTTCGTGGCTTGTACTGGAGTTCGTACTCGCTGAGCTCGATGGCCCACTTTGTCAACCTTCCCGAGACCTCAGGCTTGAGAAAGACTTGCCTCAAGGGTTTGTTCGTAAGGACAACGATGGTGTGAGCTTGGAAGTACGGGCGGAGCTTTCGAGCTGCTATGACTAGTGCATAGGCTGACTTTTCTATCTCTAGGTACCTTCTCTCTGCTCCCTACAACACTTTACCAACAAAATAAATGGGTCGTTGGACCCGATCTACTTCTCTTATTAGTACCAAGCTGACCACCTCGTCACTTGCCGAGAGGTATAGCTCTAAAACATCACCCTCTTCGGGTCTTAACTGGGATGCTAGCGAGGTGCTTTTTGAGCTTGTCGAACGCGAGTTGGCACCCTTCGGTCCATTCAAAGCCTTTGTTTTTTATGGCCTTAAAGAAGGGCAGGCAGTGATCTGCTGACTTGGACATGAAGCGGCTCAGAGTGGCTAACCGACCGTTCAACTTCTAAACCTCCTTCAATTTCCGGGGTGGTCTCATTTCTAGGATGGCTTTAATTTTGTCCGGGTTAGCCTCAATGCCGTGCCGGTTAACGATGTACCCTAGGAATTTACCTGAGGTGACACCAAAGACACACTTGTTCGGATTTTATTTCATATTAAATCTATGCAGAATTTCAAAAACTGAATGTAAATCTTGTATTAAATCATGTGAAAATTGGGTTTTGACGACCATGTCATCTACATAACACTCTACTTTTTTGCCAATTAGTGGCTCAAACAATTTATTTACAAGTCTTTGAAAAGTGGCCCCGATGTATTTCAACCCAAAGGGCATGACCTTGTAACAGTATAGGCCGAGCTCGGTTATGAAGGTAGTTTTCTCATCATCAGCTAGGTCCATCATGATCTGATTGTAGCCGGAATAAGCGTCCAGGAAGCTCAACAACTCATGCCCCGAGGTCGCACCCACTAGATGGTCGATCCTAGGATCCTAGGAAGTGGGAAGCAGTTCTTTGGGCAAGCTCGGTTCAAGTCGGTGTAGTCGACGCACATGTGCCATTTACCGTTAGCCTTTCTCACCAGAACGGGGTTGTCTACCCGGCTCGGGTAATGGACTTCCTTAATAAAATTGGCCGCAAGGAACTTTTCGATCTTCTCGTCAACTACCCTCCATCTCTCTGGGGCTAGGTTGCGTTTCTTCTGTCTAACGGGCCTAACAGTTGAGACTGCAGATGTTCCTCAATAGAAGCGCCGATCTGAAGTACCCGAAATGGGTCCTCTATCGAAGTCGGGATGGGGATGGTCTCTTCGGTGGGTACGGCTCATTCCACGAACTGCTCTGCGGGTCGTTCTAGCTCGAGGTCGTCTACTACCTTGGCTTTTCCTTTGAGGGCGGCTACGCAGCACTTGCGGGACTCAAGCTAATCCCCTCGTGTCACCTCGACTCCAAAGTCTGTAGGGAACTTCATCGCCAGGTAGTAGGTGGAGACTACTGCTCGTAAGGTGTAGGTGATGGGCCGACCTACTATTGCGTTGTACGGGGAGGTGCAAGGCCAGGTGCCGACCACCAGGAACTCATGGTTGAGCCTTACCATGCTAGGCCAGGTGCCGACCTCCATTGGTTTAGTGACTCTCCCTAAAGACCTGACCTCCTCTCCGTTGATTCCCACTAGTGGAGTGCTTGCGGGCTTTAGGTCGCTTTCCTGGAGCTGAAGTTGATCAAAGGCCGCTTTGAAGAGAATATCCGCCGAGCTGCCCGAGTTGACGAGGACACGCCTGACCTTGAAGTCGTTGATCTTTATCTTTATGACGAGCGCGTCATGATGGGGATAATGGACCCCTCGCGCGCCGTCTTCCGTGAAGAAGATCAGTTCCTCCATCCTTGGCCGCTTCGGGGAATTCTGTTCTTCCCTGGTGGCCTCACGGGCTGATGACCGAGCTGCAGCCGAAGTGCAGTCCGCGACAATTGATCCTCCAACAATTACATGGATAGTCCCCCGGACTGGTCTCTCATCGGGAGGCTGCCTCTACGGCTATTCTGCTTGTCTGCTGGACTCAGAAGCATCCTTACTCTGCTCCCCCTGCCTACCTGCTTTATTATTATTATTGTTCTGTACAAAATTTCTCAGATATCCGCGACGGATGAGTTCCTCTAGCTCGTTGCGGAGGTTTTTACAATTTTTGGTACTATGACCATGATCTCTATGAAAACTACAATACAAATTTTTATTCCTAACATTGGGATCGGCCTTCATCCGAGGTGGCCACTTCACATATGGGGCATCCTTGATTGCCATGAGGATCTCGGCCCGCTTTGCGTTGAGGGGCATGTAGTCCCTTTCCGCTGCGGGGGCTCGGAAAGGTTGAGTTGGCTTTGCCCCCCGAGCTGGGTCCTTCTTTTTTTTGTTGTCGCTTGGAGCAGGGGACTCTGGTTCCCTCTTTCTTTTTACAAGGACTTGCTCCCCCTTATGGTTGATCTCCTCCTCTGTCCCTATGAACTGATCTGCGAGTTCGAGGAACTCGGTCATGGTCTTGGGTTGATTGACAACCACGTGCCACTTGAACTCCTTGTGCGTGATTTCCCGCTTGGCCGCAGTGAGCCGGACTGCGGGGTCTAGGTCGGGTATCTGTAAGCGAGCGTCATTGAACCGCTTGATGTAGTTTCGGATGGACTCTCCTTCCCTCTGAACTATGCTAAGGAGGCTCTCTTGGGTCCTCGGGCAGCTTTTACTGGTGATGAAGTGGGAGGTGAAGACCTGTACGAACTGCGCCCAACTCCTTATTGAACTTGGTGCGAAGTTTCGGTACCAGGTGCGGGATACTCCTTTGAAAGTGGTGGAGAAAGCCACGCACATGCAAGATTCACTCACCCTTGCCAGGTGCATCTGGGACTAAAAGGTGTCCATGTGGTCTTTGGGATCGAAGGATCCATTGTACTTGTCTAGTGGGGGGAGCTTGAAGTCCCTTGTTATGGGGACAGCAAGGAGCTCTGGTGACAGGGGGAAGGAACTGAAAGAAGCGGAGTAACTTTTACCTCACCCAAACTTACCTCTACCTTGCCTCCGAGTTCGGGCAGATCACAGGTGGCAGTTCGGCGAGCTCGGCAACGCCTTCGCTACTTCTTAGTCGGCTCGACGTTGGTGTTGCTGGCCTTAGTATTGCTGAGCTTGATTGGCCCAGGGAAAGGCTCTGACGGTTGTCGATAGCTACGAACAGAGGGACCTTGTCCCAGGTCGTCGGCCAGCACTTCGAACCGGTTTTCGGCAAGTGGAGGTCCGAACTCCGAATGCTGAGGTGATATGGGCCTAACCGGCTTGGAAGCCCCCGACCTAACTACAAGCCGCGAGGCGGGGGTAGGGGATCTTTCCTTTTTTCCATGAGACGATACCGAGGTCTCTCCTCAGCGGGAAGGAAGTTCGCTTCGGCGGTGAGGCTTGGTTGGCTGTGTAGCTGGATGTCGAGGAGGGAGTGAAGGAAACTGTTGCTGATACTGGTATTAGGAAACCTGGTGCAACACTTGCTGCTAGTGAAACTGGAGTTGCTGGAACTGTTGCATCTGAGCCTGCATGGCTCGCATGCATTGCATCAGATCCTCACGCTGACCTTGGTTGGCCACTGGAGGGAGGATAGTGGGTTCAGCGAAGGTTGTTCCGAATGTAGAGGGAAGTGGAACAGTCACGGGTGCCATTGTCTGAGGCACATTCAAACTAGGAACCCCGCTCGCAGAGAGGGGGATGGTGAACTGTCCGATGCAGACGGTGGGTAACTGGGGTTGTTCCTCAGGGGTGTTTCGGCATCCGGCGTTGTTGGAGGAAGCCATGGGTGTCGGTGATGCTGATGAGTTCTTTGGAGAAAGTTGCACAGAATTTAGAGGAAGGCCTTTTGAAGTGGTTCCCACAGACGGCGCCAAATGATGCTGCATGATCTGGGCACTCCTATCTGGGTGAAACCTGGCTCCTAGCTGTGACAGATGGCACCTGAGACGGAGAGGAACGTGAAGGATTCCCGGGGATCTCTCCCGACGGGAACACTCCGATGGCTAAGTTAGAATTCTAAGGATAACTCAAGGAAAGCACATAGAGAGTTAAGAGTGTTGAAAGTGCTAGCTTCAATACCTCTTGCTTCGCGAGGGTCAGGGTCCTCTTATACCGAAGCTCAGTCACATCAGGCGTAACCGCCATTGCCCTAGCCGTTTCTGCCAGGGCTGAGATGGCGGGTGCAAGCTGCTGCTACAGGGTACGGGTCCGCCAGGCATGCCATGCTTTTCAGAGATGGCAGGCATGACGCCGCCTGGCGAGAGACGTGGGCGCTGCCACCAGATCCGGCAGGTATGGATGTCCGGCGGATCTTCCCTGCAGGTTGCCGAGCTACTTTGCACCAAACCGCTTAGAGATAAGTTACCTTGCACCGAGGTGCCGAGGTACCCCGAGGTGCTCACACTAGAGGCGAACCTTAAGCAAGTAAGGACAGGAGTGTCGACGGTGTTGTCCCGAGGTGTTTCTCCCTCGGGACACTTAGCCAAAGTCAGGGTGCTCCCTTCTTAGGAAGGAAGAGCTCGGAACCTCTTAGGAGGAGCTTGGGTCTTAAGGGCAGCTTGGGTCCCTTTGCACGGAAGGAGCTCGGGGCGCTCAACCCTTAGGGCTTGGGGTGAGCTGGGCCTTTCTTCCCGGCGAGTTGTCACACCCGCCGAGTCGTTCGGCCGGGCTTCGGCGAGCTTGCTACACTAAGTTGTGGCTAAGCTGTCTTGTTGAGTTGTCACTTATGCCAGGTCATGTCCACGTGTCCCCGTGCTACGAGGTCGGGCCAAATCACCCTACATCATATTGGTTTCAATTCAAACTCAAAAGATTTAATTTTGATTGATTTCAATTCAAACCTAATGTATTGACACATATATGATATATTCTTATCTTCTACCAAGAGATCGGATATCGATTCAATCCGGCCTAATCCAATATAAATCCATTACAGATGGACCATTAAATCTAAATTGATCAAGTTCAATATCGGTTACTATTTAGCTTTGCCATATCCCAGTCCCCTTCCAAATTAGTGCAGAATTGGGTCGATAACATGGTTTTCAAGCCATTGTTGACCCGGACGGTCGGACTGTTTGACCCGGGAGCCGTTCAGGCAATCAGTTTCATTCTACCTCAAATCTGGTTGTTGGCCAAAATCATTGATTTGATCAACAATTCATTGATTCGGGTGATCGAATCGTTGACCCATTTAACGGTTTTGGTCATTTTTATTTTTAAAATTTTTTTATCAAAATGACCATCTATGCAGACCGGATGATTAAACCGTCAACCCAAAAACTGATGACTAGTATGGTTCGGTCGTTTTTTAATATCAACTATCAAGCCGGACTTTGCGAAAATTTCTCCTTTGGGTAGCCACCCTAAAAACTAAATTCAGAGTCAGAGACGGGGAGAGCTCTTAGGGATCACAAGACTCGAGAATCTTTTGACCGGAGCTGGCCACCTCCTATTTATGTTAAAACTTAAAACACTCGTTCTTGTATAATAGCGTCTGGCACAAGCATGTGCATGGGCCTACTTTGGATATCATTTTATGGCCCATTTGGTTCGTGGGAATAGGGGTCTAGAATTGCAGTGGAAATGGATCTTCTAAAATGAAATCCCAATTTCAGGCTATTCCAATAGACTAAGAAAATAGACCATTCTCATTCCCGATTCCTTTAAATCGTTGAATCCTATCAATACTTGATTTAGTTGTAAATCAAATAAAGCTAAGTTTGTTAAAGCTTAAGGCAATTTGATACGTACGTTGAACCAAAAAAGGACCCCAAAAGAGCAAAATCAACGACTAAAGTCTAAAGCTGAATGGCGATTCAATTCAGTGCAGTCTGTCAGGAGACTCAGGAGCAAAGCAACACAAACAAGATCGTGGTGTAGATCCACATGTCCACAGATCTTGACCGTTAAATCTAGAAAGTGTATGTAATCTAGGTTTACATAGCCCATGTCATCGCCCATTCAGGACAGTACCACTGCTTGGGCCAAAAAGGCCATCCATTAGACCATTACTCTGCCTCCCCACCATTTCAGGGTTGCCCCCATTTCAATATTCCAACCACGTGAAATTCCTCTGACCATAACCAGAAGAGAGAGAAAGAGAGAGAGGAGAGAGAGGGTAGCTGGCTGCGAACTTCAGTTACGCAGAAAAAGAATTCAAATTTTTCTACAATTTCGACTTTGTTAAATCAATCAATGATAGAGATAACATAACAGGAGAGGAAGAGAAAAAAAACTAGCCCTTCTCTCTCTTCTCCTTGGCTTCTTACATGCATTTTCCTTTTTTTTTCAACTTTTCTCTGATAATTTTCGCCTCCTCCGCTTCGAACTCGGGACGACTCGGAGGAAACCCCTCTCTTTGCCATCTCCATATATTCTCCGGAGCAAAACACACTCACGCACCCCTTCACATCACAAGAAAAAGAAGAAAATAGAGAGAAGAGACAAAAGCAAAAGAATCCAGCAGCTCCCCCGCCTCCTCTACAGGAAGCCGAAAATATTAGCGCAACAAGAACATAATGAGCCCAACTCGGTAAACTCGACCGGGTTAGAAGATTCTCAGATCCACCTCTCCGTCCTGTTCTCACTAGGCCATATTCATGGAATTTGGCCGAGTTGATTTGTCAGCAAACTCGGCCGGGTCGCTTCTTAACCTACCAAATTGATTTGTCAGCAAACCCGTGAAGAAGCGGCCGAGATTCCGGCCAGAAGTCGAGGCTACTCCTGATCCCCGCGTGGCAGGATCTCTGGAAGTCCTCGAGGTTCACGCACCGAACGGAGTTGCCGGACTCGGACCTGGAGATGCATCGGAGGATTTCTTCGAAGAGCGACTCGTCGCATGGGATCACCAGAGGACCTTGGTTCGTGAAGCCGTATTCCTCCTCCGCCTGAACCAGAAGCTTCTTGAAGACCGGGTGGTTCAGGTACGTCGCTCGCACCACAAATCTCCTATAGTTACTACCCACACAGAGCGCCACATGTCCGGCCGGGACGTCGGAGGGGATGCGAGCACTGGCCGAGATGCGAGCGGCCAATGCAGCTTTTTGGCGCCACCTCTTAAGCATTTGCCTGAGTCTGACAATGTGCCGGATTTTGCTGCATTTTCCGATTCCGGCAGACATTTTCCGTCAAGAAAAAAGACAGAAAGTCAGAGCGGAGGAGTGGTTTTTGAGTTTGCTTTGTAATGAGTTGAGGACTTGGTGGAAAATGGGGGGTGAGGAAGGATGGCAAGATGGTTTTATAAAACAAAGAATACCAAAATGCCCTCCGTTTTGGAGATAACCACAAGATAGCCTTCTGCTGTCAGCGTCGCACTATTTGCCGCAACAATAACTCGTGCCAATTAATCTGTTAAAATATCGTGATATTTTGAGCTTACTAACGATTACAAATTTACAAGTTGAAAGAAACGGTCAAAGTAAAGAAGACAACAAGTACTTGACTAGAGTACTTACCGTGGTATGGAGTATTATGGACGGACTAGGGATTAGGGAAGTCCAAATGTCTCCTTAAATGGGTCGGGTCAATTCATCAGCGGATCCAATTAAACCCATATGCATGGCTGGCCTTCTGCATGAAAAAGCTGAAACTTTTTTTCATGTTAAAATATTTTCAGTTATAATTTTTAAGGGTTAAAACCTGAAACTTTACCTTATATACCCTTTGAATTCGTTTTGATATTTAATATAAAAGCGAAGACGGTACAACAATTGATGTGAAGCTCGTACATTCCGATTGTACATAGAAAAAATATATAAAGCGGACCGATCAATCGTCTTTTGGGGCAATTAATACCACATGCAAAGAGTGCGACTTGGGGTGAGCTCTAATTAAGCGTTTGTTAAATGTTTAATACCGCTGCTGTAAATGACAAGGAAAACAGAGCAAGCAGAGCTGAGAAGTGAAAATAGAGCTCAACTATTTCAGCATAGCAATACCCCCATTCTTTTTACATCAAAACAAGGAGAGCCTCGAAAGATAAATGAATTTAAGTGATTTCAGATTAGCCAAAATCAGTAGTTATCAAGTGGGGCCCCTATGTCTTTTCACACATGGCCCCTAAATGCAACTTGCAATATCTCAATCAGCTTAAATTTAAGTATAGGGGGTGGCTATTTGCACTTGTGATTCTTGTGAGTGTGGGGCATATATACACTAAAGCCATGTTCATTTTTTTGTAAGTTCTACTTCTATATTTGATTAAGTGTTTCTCAGGTAATATTTATTCAGAGAAATACATTTTACATCTATCTATCTATCTATATATCTATATATATACTAAAATGGTCTACTTCACCATGTCTATTCTTGCTCCAAACCCCCCTTTCTAATTTCATATTTTTTTGAATATTTTATTTCTTTAATTTTACATAATTACCCATTAAACTAATAAGAAAATAACATACGCTTAACTATTTCTAACAACCATAAAGAAAGAGGGATTTGCTTTTCTAATGTTTAGCTAAGTGGCCCCACTTTCTCTTAATTTCTCTCTAATTCCCATTTATCTCCTAAATTATTTGTAACTCCTATGTATCTCTTAAATTATCTCTAATTTAGTAGAGAGATTTTCTCCTGAACTATCTCTAATTCCTATATATCCTCTCCCTCACTTTTTATCTACACCCATATAAAGAAAGTTTTAATTAAAATTTTTAGAATTATTTAAATATTATAACGAAATTATATACTAACTTTAAAACCCAAATATTTATTCAAAACACAACAAATTAATTATAATAGATTTAATAATATACATACTATTAATAATTCTATATTTTTACAAAATTCATCATGAAATTATGTAGTAACAATATAAATTATAATTTTACAAATTACTCCATTTAAATGTTATTCAAATAATGAAAATAAAACATTATTTAAATATTTCAATAACTAAATATCTTAAATAACAAAACATAAAAATAGCTAAATAATTATATAACAAAATATTTAATATTACGCAATAACATTAAAATAAATAAAATTCAAATAATGAAAAATTTTAAATATTTTACATATTATTTAAATGTTTCAATAACAAAATATAACATGACTAAATTTTAAATAGCTAAAATAATAAAATTATGTAATAAATTAAAAAACTAAATTGTTAAAAGTAGAAAAATAATTATAATAGATTTCATAATATTCATATTAATAATAATTTATTCTTTTACAAAATTAATGACAAATTATGTAATAATAGTACGAATTATAATTTTAAAGATTATTAAATTCAATAAATAATTAATATTTTAAAATTTTAAATAACAATATTAGTTAAATAACTAAATAATATTGTAAATAAATAATTTCACTTATATCAATTAATAATTGTAGAAGAACATTAATAGTTATTTTATTTTCAGTAATTATTTATTGTATTTTTGATAAATATGTTTTCAATAATTATTTATAAATCTATTTTTGTTTTGCTATTTAACAGTAAATTGCCAATAATTATTGGAGATTAAAAAACTATTATTTAACTTTTGAAATTTAATATCGTATCTATTGTATTTTGATTTTTTGTTATAAATTTATTTTTATTAATTATGCATTTTTATAAATTATTGAATAATATTTATTAAAGATTAAATTATTATTTGAGATTACACTATTTGTTGACTAATTTAATATATTTTCAATATTTATTGTATTTTTATTAGGTACCTATTGTATTTTCATTATAAATTTATTTTCAATAATTGTGTATTTTTGCTATAAAATTTCAATAATTATAGGAGATTAAACTATTGTTATTTATTAGAGGTTAGACTATTAATTTAGCTGAAATTAGGAGTGTTCAAGGATTGGTTCAATTCGGTTACAGGTTGTTTTGCCAAACAAATTGGCATGGTTAGGTTGGGAGTTTGTCACCTGAAACAATTGACCATTAGTGAAAACCTGCCAACACGGGTTGTATCAGTTTGGGTCTATTTTCGGTTTGGTTTGTTTGTTTAAAAGATTTAAACTTAAAAATTAAATTTAAATTTACTAAATTACAATGGTATTATTAAAATATTAAACTTATGATATAAAATATTTTAGACTAAGAAATATGGGAATTTCTCACTTTTCTGTATTAAAATTTTATATTTAAAATATAAAATATTAATATATATATATATATGGCCGGGTCAGTTCAATTTTGGTCGATTTACTAATGGCCAAAGCGAAACTGGCCTAACTTGATCAAGTTGGAAAATTGCTAAACCAAAACTGATCAGAAAATACTAAAAAACCGACCAACTCGAGTCCAATTCAATCGGATTGGTTATTAAAAAGATAAAATATAAAACAATTATGTACTCCTATGTATTTCTATTGTCTAACTTTCGCTTAACAAAGCCTGTGCATCGCATGGGTTCCTGCTAGTATATATATTTATATCACTTTTATTTTTTTAAAACTTGTTTGATGGACACTTTTGTCAAATTAATTTTAGCATATTTACTTTTGAGATAAAAATTACTTGAGAGTTTCATTTTTCCTGGATCCATCTTTATTGAAAAATTAACACAAAATTATTGACCAACTCTCCCCGACCTTCTTTTACTGAAACACCTCAAATCAAATAGGTTTAAGTTGTGTTTGGCTTGAAGAAAAATGTAGAGATTAGGGAAACCTAAACATCCCTACCTTTCCAGAAACCTTTTTCCTTCAAATCAAACACATGCTTAGGTTAAAGCTTAATTGGTTTTTGTTGCCACATGGTAAATTTTGATTGGGCCATGTAGAGCCTAATGCTACAATATCTTTAATAGTAAAAATGAAGTTAATACAAGGAAGGAAACTTAGAAAAATAAAGGGAAATTGTCAAAAACTCACCATGAGTTTTCAACATTTCTCTTAAACTCACCACAACTTTTTAAAATGTCTAAAACTCACCATGTCATTAACTTGGCGTTAAAATATATACATATATTTTAATATTTAGACATGAAAAAAAGGAAAAAGTTCAAAAAATAATTTCGAATATAAAATACATAAAAACACAGAAATTACAAAAAATATAAAAAATTATAGAAATTGCACACAAAATAGAAAATTACTTTCAATTTATAGAAACTATAGAAATTGAAAAAAAAAATCAGAAAATAAAATTGTAGAAAAAACACCAAAATTATAGAAAAACGTAGAAATTGCAAATAAATAACAAAAAATACAGGAAAATTTATAGATGATAGAAAATAGAAAAATGTAAAAAAACAGAAATTATAACAAAACACTAAAAATGTAAAAAAAAAAAAGAAATTTGAAAAATGAAAAAGACGTTTTTCCTCTAATTCGCCATTTAAGGGTGATTTAGTCATAAAAATTGTTATTTATGATGACATAGACACCTCTGTCATGAAACATTAATACTAATGGAAGGTAAGTTTTGGAAAATAAAAACTTAACATGGTGAATTTTAAACATTTTGAAAAATAATGATGAATTTAAGAAAAATACTAAAAACTCGTGGTGAATTTTTGATAATGTCCCAAAAATAAATGAAGTGTTAACTTGGAGTTGCATGGTCCCAAATCCCAATACTCAAACCAGTCCTAACTCCCTATGGTTTCTTCTCTTGAAAGCAATCCTTTAATATGTAAAGAATCCAATAAATTGAAAAGCTTTATTATACGGTAAAACTACGAAGGGGGAGGGGGATGAGGTTGATGTTATTTTTGTAATTTGTTGATGAAAGCAAGGGCAATCTGGAAGCAGACAAACATTAAAGTGGAGTGAAGGACGAGAGATGAGACGGAGGCCATACGATTTCGGTGCGGTCCGTGCGAGTATCTGTGCACGCGAAGTCAAAAACCTATCACATGTGAAGCTAAAAACAGGATAAAAGAATAGAGTTATTCTTTTATCGAGATACACATGGAAACGGTTAAACTGTAGTTGCAATGTAGACGAGATACACTGAACTCCTCTCCAGGAGCGAGATACGATACGGGTTATTCACTTTCTCTTTCCTCCGCAACTTTTGCTTCCTCTGGCGATATTTGGGGCTGCTCTCCAATTGGATTTCTGCTTTTTAAAATTAGCTATTGCTGCTGCTTTTTTTAGGGCTGGTTGGTAACTTCTTTTAGTTAGGTAGATGTTTCAACAGTTTAGTAGATAAGAAGACTAAAGTTTAAATTGGGTTCGAAAAAGATATGATATTAAAAGAAAATTTTAATTGTAATTATAAATATGCAGGTGTTATTTATTAAAATTCATGGGTGGATTTTGATTGGTCAAAACTCTTTACTTATTATATCTTTATCGCATCATAAATTTTCCCAAGTTAAAAATATAGGTATATATTGAGTCCTATTAGTCAATACATATATATCTTTACAATGACTGTTTCGGGGTCTGACCTGGCTAAGGGGGTAGACGTCTTAAATCAGTTTAGTTGGAAAAATGCTAAAAAAATAAAAATAATCCGTGTATCGGCCTATATAATCCTGGACAAAGCGGAGGTGGAGGTATTGTTAGAAATGTTCAAGGTGTTTTCCTTTCAGCATTTCATAACTACTATGGCCATAAAACGGTCATGTTTGCTGATTTCATGGCTATTTTTTGATGGCTTAAAATGTTGTTTTGACCACGGCATTCTAGAGATTAAAGTTGAAAATGACAACAAGATTCTTGTGGACATAATGAAAGGTAGTGCTAGCATTCCATTAGGGGGATAAAATCCTTACTTTCTTCCATGACTGTTCAATTTTCCCACACAATAAGAGAAGGTAATAAATGTGCTGATTTTATGACTAACAAAGGTATTGATGAAGCGAGATATACCCAATACACATCCATCTATAACATTCCAAGGGACTGAATTTCAGCAGCTCCTTTTTGAAGATTTTCACAACTTTTCGTCGTGTCAGATTCCCCAAGGCTATGTTTGGTTTGAAGGAAAAGGTAGGGAAAGGCAAAAAAATCTATATAAGGTTTGTAAAGGTTTTCTTAACTTTCCTTTCCTTTTCATGCTTTTTTTTTTCAAACCAAACATAATCTAAGAGCTTTTTCTTGGTATGTTTTGCCTCTCCTTGATTTTCTTTTTTTTTTTTTTTCTTATATATTTATGAGATGGATTGAGAGTCTTAGGCTATGTTTGGTTTGAAGGAAAAGGAAAGACAAGGAAACCTATACAAGATTTGTACATGTTTTCTTACCTTTCTCTATTTTTTTCCTTCAAACCAAAGACAGCCTTAGGGAGAACAATTTGTATTTTGGGTATGATGGAGCAAGGCGGGATATGTCTTCCCCTGTTTTATCCTTATTTCTGCTTTTTGAAAATGGTTAACAAAATCTTAAGGTGGCCATCTCTCCACCTTGAGTAAAGTTTGGGGTCAAAAAAAAAAAAAAAAAAAAAAAAACCTTGAAAAAAGCTCAATGAGTTTTTAGTCTATTAAGCTGCTAAAAACAATTAGAAATCCAGAGAAAAAAGACCAAAAACTTCATTTAAAACTTCCTTATATTTTTGGTTTTTTAGTCTTTTTGTATGTTCATCTTCGGGTCTTTCGATTTAATTGGTGCTAAATGAAAAAAAAAAGTATTATTTTTTAATCTTTTTAACTTCCCTTAAACCGAAAATACACCGAAAAATCGCAACAAATACCTCTTATTCATTGACAATGCTTCTGACCATCACAATTCACAAAAGGAAAGGTAGTTGAAATAATGTACGAGACAAGATTCTCCTCTCTCTCTCTCTCTCTAAAATATATGCTATATTTTTTTCTCGGTTGAATGAAATTTATTTAAATTTAAAATCTAATATATTTCACTCCTTCAGACCATGACCCATGTGCAAGGATACCCCATTGCTTTAATCTTTTTCATTCTTTATGTATTTTAAACTCCCCGTTATGTCCTCCAGCTCCATGTAACGAAAACAAATAACTATCTGACTTATGACCGTGTAACCATATGAATCGGGTAAGTTAATGTGCTGAGTCGGATGTTGAATCCTCGGTCAGATCATGTGCTGATATCAACCTTCTTTTCTAAGGTGAGACCTAGGGCTAGAGGGTGTAATTGAGTCAAATCGAATCGAGTATCAAGTTACTCGAGTTCTTCAAGCTCGGCTCAAAAATACAGAGTTCAAAATTTGACTCCAGCTCAATCAAATTTTATTATAAATAAATTAATATATATTTATATTATAAATACAAATATATTAAAAATATTATTATATTATAAGTTTGATTAGCCTCATGAGCCACTCAAGCCAGTTATTGTGAAGCTCCAACTCAACTTGACCAAGTAAGCAACTGGAGTAAGCTCAATTCAAACTCGATTATTGTGAGCCAAGTTCAAATATTTAGCGAGCTGGCCTGAATAGCTCGTGAATAGGCTCAACTACCTAGGCTGTAAATGGTCATATTTGAATTTGGATACGAATTGGGTCCAAGTAAGCAATCCGGATTTGGTCCAAATATAACCCAATTCAATTTAATTCATTATTCTGATTATAATTTATTTTTAGGCTCCGTTCATTTTATTTACCTGAATAAGTTTGTTTATTTGAGAAACTTTTATTTGATATATTCATCTAGACAAGTATTTCTCAGGTAAAATTTGCTTAGATGAATCAGATTCCAGTATACTTCACAAATCATTCGAGTAAAGAGAATATTGGGAGGGAGAGATCTAGTGCTTATCGACGTACGGATAAATTGTTTATCCATCTTGCAGGAGGGCATCAGTTATCGGGATAACTGATACTCTTATGCTGCATTTGGAAATGATGTAAATTGTGGTTCAAGATAAATTTGCACTCTATTTTACTTTTATTTGTATTTGGCAATATTACATTTATGTATTGACAAATAATAGATCAATGTATATTTATATTAATAATAAGATGTAAAAGTACATCAATAAAAAAGAAGTAAATTTGAATTTAAGTGGGATTTTGATAAAAAAAAACATATGCTTTATTTGAATTCGTGTTTGCATCCATTACATTTAAAAGTTTGTTTGGTAAGAAGATAAATTTGTCAATGCAAAATTAACCCAACTTTATAATTTATATAAACCGTTTTACACTCCACATATTTGCATTCACACTTATTTACATAATTTACAAAGGCAGCCTCCTAAGAATCAAAAATGGATTGAGATTTATCAGATATTCAGATCTGAACCCCTTTGCAACCCTCAACACCCAACCATGACAAAGAAGGCAAGCATTTTTTTTTATTATTATTTTTTTGAGTTGGAACAAAGAAGCCAAGTTAAGGTTGGTGACTTTGGTGGACGCCTCTGGCATGTTTTACTGCGTGGGATCCTCTTAGGCAGCTGCGTTTGGCTACAATGGACGCCTCTGGCATTAGCCAGTTTGCGCCCAATTCCTTGTCTCCCCTTCAGCAATTTACAAAGAAAGTAACTCATGAGCTACACCAATAATGGCTGAGGTGATATGGTATTTGATGATGGACTTATGGTGCTGATACTGAAAAACAGAGAAAACAACACACCTGTGGCTAGCGAAAGGGACTCTGGTTGGGCCCAATGAAATGGCCTGGTTTTTTCTGCCCAGATGGCAAAATATCCCTTTCACCATGGATTTTGAGGCTACAGACTCTGACTGTGTTTTAAAAATTGAACCATCTCACAGACCCAGATTAACTGACGGTATTGTTGGGTTCATGGTTATGGTTGAACCAAACAATTAATTGGTGAAAACTCAAAACTTAAAATAATTCGGGGTATAAATACATAAAATATGTATATTTTAACATCACATTAGTGTGAAATAATATACTGCAATTTCAATTTGACACATCAAACAGACGTGAATCCAATATAATACTATAATTTCTGAACATTTATAATCAGTTTGGCTAATTAACTTATATAAATTTTTCTTGTATAAGCCCAATATAGGCATTAATCCCTTATTGTTATTGTATAAGCATAAGTTTGAGATGAAATGTGGTCAACATATTAGGTTCATTTATCTAAGGGAGAGAGACGGTTCAGCCCAGGGTCAGAATTTATAGGCACAAAGTATTGTTGGGGTAGGTGCCAGCATAGAGTGTGGGTTGTTGCCATTTTGAATGTTTAGATCTCTGCAGTGGAAATCAGAAATCTGTATTGGGTCTGT
The DNA here is from genome assembly GCF_055504915.1 of Nelumbo nucifera. Classification (NCBI taxonomy): domain Eukaryota; kingdom Viridiplantae; phylum Streptophyta; class Magnoliopsida; order Proteales; family Nelumbonaceae; genus Nelumbo; species Nelumbo nucifera. The sequence goes on from NC_142654.1 coordinate 53,401,370, forward strand.
CCGTACTTCTCCATTTATCTAATGGGTCTGTGATTTAGACTGACTTAGTTTGGAAAAGTGTATATATATAGTATAAATACATACAAAATAATATAAAATATAAGATTTTTCGCCTTACATATTTATATTTGTACTCCTTTCAAACCGAGCCGAATGCTACATTTGGTTGCAGTGCAATTTTATTTGTAATAGTACAAATGCATGAGAGTGCAAATGAAAAAAATGTAAATTCTCATTCAAGTTTGTTTTAGGTTTTACTTTATTCCACATTTCTAATTCATGTTTTAATTTACTTCTTTTGCACTGCAATCAAACAAAATATGTTAAAATTTGAAGCAAAAAAAAGTTAGAATTTACACTCAAATCATTTGCACTACAATAATTTTGCAGCAGTACAAATATATTTGCATACATCCAAACACAGCCTTAGGAAATACGTTGCAAGTAAGTAAGAAACGTCATTAATTGGATGATCAGTATGGTCCATTAGTGGCTTAGGATGTAAGATTATTTAGGACGGCTATGAAGAGGAGTGGGAAGGGAGAAAAGGCAAAGGACAATTCACGAGCTTGAGATAGATGGGGGGTGTATGGCCCACCATTGCATCGGAGGGTTGAGATTTGATAATTAGGTGCATGTGAGCCCCACTTGTATGGTTTTATGGTGTGGGAAGTCCCACTCCGGATCCGGAGTTGTTGAGGTTCAAAAGGTGCACAGCTCATTGTTCCTTGTTTGATGTTACTTAATTAATTTAGAGGATTAATTACCAACCCAAAAAGAAAAAGGATATAAAAAACCAATAGAATATAGTACGGGGAAGAAACAGGAATATCATTTGATCTCCCAACCATGACAAAGCAAAATGGTTATTTGATTTGATTGATGGAGGGGAGCAGCAGGACTCACCAAAAGCTATTGGATTTTTGAGTGTTTCTTCAAATTGTTGTCTCCCCCAATATCTTCTTCCTTCATAAAAGTAGGCTATATAACTAACTATCTTCTATAATTAAGGGCCTGTTTTTCTTTTGTTTCAAAGAGATTTTGATTACTAATAATTCAAGATTTGGGGAATATCCGTAACTACCAAACTCACTAATCAACTGAAGCCGTTAAGAGGGTATTTATTGCACATGATCATACAATGAGATGTGAGGTGGGAGATATTTGTAAACATAACACCATTTAGTTTGTCAAGATTAGGATTTGGGTAAGGATACGGTCATGGATACATGAATATGGGTTTTATAGGTCCAGATTCCACACGCTTCGCTCTTTGATTGACCGTGAGTGATAAATTAGTTGTCTTAATTGGTGTGGGTGTGGGTGTGTGTGAGAGACAGTAGACAAGAAGACAAAGAGGACAAAGTGGAAAGGAAGAATATTTAATTAAAGGGGGGTAATGATAGAAGGGACGTGTTGAATTTGGAAGGTCGTTGAGTAGTTGGTTTAAGGGATGAAGGGGAGGCGGTCCGCGGTCATGTTCTGTTATTAGTATTATAGTAATGACTACTTAGCTGGCGGAATCCACATACATCATATATGGGTGATGAATGATTAATCCACAAATTCTTTTGTTAATGATGGGGTCCAATCATACACATTACATTTCCCTTTCTATTAATTAAAATATATTCTGTCTAAATTTTAATTTCAAACATATATAATTGATTAATTGTTCGGATTATGGGAGTATATAACCAGTATATACTAGCTAGTAGTAGTAAACTAGGCCCGTGAAGCTTCTCTTAAAGCCTTTTATGGGGAACCTTGGAGGTGAAATGTGTTGATTCGGGATTGGTATTTGGAGTAGCTTCAGATTATAGTCGTGCTTGTTGCATGGTTTTTAAAATTGGACCGTACCGGATGGTTAGACCGGAAAAACGGGAATCAGTTAGGTGATTAATTCCGTTTTATCCTAGAACCATTATTTCGTTAAAAACCATTGTTTTGGTCAGCAAACCATTGATCCGAGTGATTGAATCATCTAAATTGTTCGAACTGTCCAATAGTTTTGGCCATTTTTTATTTTTTTTATTTTATTTTTAAATTTTTTATCAGAACGGGCCATCCATTTGGTTTGAACCGTCTAATTGTTTGACCTAGGAACCAGATCCTTGACTGGTTCGTTGTCCATTTCGGTTTTAAAAAACCTGGTTTGTTGTGCTAGGAATGTCAATATTGGCTTTTTGAATTTTTACCAAGTAGGATTTTTACAAATTTTGTGTGAGGCACAACTCGGAATGTGAGAAGTTGTATCGAAAACCCTCCAAGATAGGAATGGCAACGGGGTGGGTTTGGGGCGGGGCACCCCCTCCTCGTCCCCGCCCCGAAGTCAAGATACTTTGTCCCATACCCGTCCCGTCTCCGATGGCAGGGCCATCCAAACCGTTCGAAATGTCCAACAGTTTTGGCCATTTTTTGTTTTTTATTTTTTTTTAATTTTTAATTTTTTTTATCAGAACGGGCCATCCATTTGGTTCGAACCGTCAAACTGTTTGACCCGGGAACCAAACCCCTGACCAGTTCGTTGTCCAATTCGGTTTTAAAAAACTTCGTTTGTTGTGTTAGGAATGTCAATATTGGCTTTTTGAATTTTTACCAAGCAGGATTTTTATAAATTTCGTGTGAGGTACAGCTCGAAATGTGAGAAGCTGTATCGAAAACCCTCCTGATGGTGCGCGATCTGGTCACTCCTACTTGGCAGGGGCTATGCTCCTAGCTGGCACTGGACGAGGTATCTGCGAAGAAGAAGGTGAAGGATTCCCGGGGAGCTTGCCCGGCGGGAACACTAAGAGTGAAGATGCGCAATTTTCGATTACCTTTTTCCTAGGGGGTTGGAGCCTTTATATATTAATGCTCTGTCAAATCGGGTGTAACCGCCTCTGATTCTCTGCCGCAGCCATTATTTGCCAGGGCTGAGCAGGTGGGCGCAGGTAACCGTCTCAGGGTATGGCCTTGTCAGTCGAGAGACATTTTTCGGAGCTGGTGGGCACGACACCACTTGATGAGAGACGTGGGCGCAGTCCTTTGGATTGGAAGGTGCTGCACCGTCAAACAAGGGACGTGGGAGCAGTCTGACGGGCACGGTCTTGTCAGATAAGAAGCTTCCCAAAACCCTTGGATTGCTTAATAGCAAGCTGCCTGGTAGCGAGTTGTCTCGTAGCGAGCTGCCTTGTAGCAAGCTGTTAGGCTGGGTTTTAGCGAACTCATTACGCCGAGTTCTAGTTAGGTTGTCATGCTGAGCTGTCACTTACGTTGAGTCATGTCCATGTGTCGCCTAGTCAGGAGGTCGAGTCAAATCACCCTCCATCAATTGCCCCCAACTCCTCGAGCTAAGGGTCTTGCTCTAGCGCGGGGAGTTTACAAAGCGACGGGTGGATTTGACCCGTAATTTAAACTACCTTGACTGATCATGTGAGGTATACACGTAGATGTCACGCGACTTATAGATTCTGCGAGCGCCAAAAAATGCGCTAAACTGTTTTCGGTCTCGGAGGACGTGCAGCCGGTTTTATTATGAGCCGTTAGATTCGCCTTAATCGAGACCGTTGGTTTTTAGGCACAATGGCTATAAATAGGAAGGCCCCAGGCCTCATTTGTTTTTACCCCAACTTGCCTTGCTTTCGATTTTAAGGTCGCGCCTTCGCCTTGATTGCTCGAGCTCTCCCGTCGCTTCTTTCAGTTTACTCTTTCCGGTGAGTCCTCTGCCTTGCCAAACAATGTTTGGATATCCGTACGACGGTGTCTTTTCTCGGGATGGTAATCAGGACGAGGCCCCCTCGAGCTCGGGGGGAGCTTGGGGGTTCCCCGAGGGGCAGGCTTCGGAGGTTCTGGAAGCCTCTGGTAACTTGGCTTCCACTTCCCGGAGTCGGGAGCCAAATAGCTTCGGCCCTTCCTCCATGTCAATGGAGAGACTTCGGGCCGGCCCTGGTTTTCCAGTACGATCTCCCCAGGGAGCTCACTTATAGCCTCCCAACCGGCAACTATCCCTAGGAGCACGATCATGACGAGATCGTGATCTTTGAGGAGCAGCTCGTGGCTGGTCTTCGACTCCCCCTGCATCCTTTAATAGTGGAGGTCCTCACCCACTTCAACGTCACCATAGACCAATTGCACCCGAACTCCGTTCGGAACTTGGTGGGGACTATTTCTTTGTTTCTTGAGTACTGTCTTCCTCTATCCCTCAACACTTTTGCTTCCATTCTGTTGATCAAGAATGCCTCCCCCGGAGCCCCTCCAGGTAGGCACTCTTATTACTTTTCCCCCCGTCTTGGCTTCAAGCTTTTCCATGAGTTGCCTAACAGGATTCCAGCTTGGAAGCGGGGTTATTTTATAGTTCACAACCCCGAGGGGTGGCCCTTTCCGACCCACTGGAGGGCCGCCATTCAAGATCCGAGCGTTAGCTTGGACCCGAAGGTTCGGGAAACACTGCAGTCCTGGGCAGAGGTCCGCTTCCTCTGTTTGGATTACTTGGTTGAGGACAAGCTCGTGCTGGCTGGCCTGAGCCCCAACAAGTCACCTTTAGGTCTTTCTCCTTTTTTTTCCAAAATGTCAGGTGTGGATGCGCGTCGTCTCTTGTCAAGCTCCCAGAAGTGCAGGGCCAAGAGGTCCCACCTAGGCCGGGCGTCTACTTCTAGGGCCGTCGAGTTCGAGGCCACGGACCCGTCTTTTGTTCTGCTGCCGGAGGTCCCACCCACGTCATACAAGGGGGTAGCTGCGGAAGGTGGTGAAGAAGAAGAGGTCCCACCTCCGGGGCAGTACCCTCCGGCCGCGCTGTCCGACCCCTCTACCTTTCCAGCGTTCCCTACTGAGGGGCGGGATGAGAGCATCACCAACTTCTTGCTGGCCTCGCGGAAGGGCCGGGAGTCGATCTTCCACGAGGAGATCGTGGCATGGTCCAGGATTCACCCTAGGTGGCTCTTGGGGCTGGCCTCGTCCCACTGTATGGTGGTAAGTGCCTGTTTTTTCCCCTTCTCTTTTTGTTGTTTTTTTTTTTTTTTACTTACCTCGGTTTTCCATTGGCAGGTCAACTCCGCCCTCCACACCATGGCCTATCAGACAGCCATTCACTCCCAGGACACCCACCACCAAAGGAAGGAGGTGCGGAGGCTCCAACGCGAGCTTGACTGGGCTCGGGGTGAGGTCCTCCAGGCTCAGAAGGGAAGCGAGGTCCTGGGGCTGCTTGTCCAGGACCAGGAAGCGCGAATCTCCCAGTTGAACGAGGAGAGTGCCCGTTATAGGGAGGAGTCCTCGAGGGTGGCTGAGTAAAGGGAGCTGCTTCGTCAGCAGGTTCAAAGTTTGGAGGCCACGCTCCATGAACGGACTCGAACCTTCGATGCTGCTGTGGAGGAAGAGCGGGTCAAGGCGGTGGACCGCTTCAAAGAGTCCCCGGAGTTCCAGGACCTCCAGGTCGACTATGGCACGAAGTCCTACCGCTCAGTTTCTAGCTTTGCTGGTACCTGGTCTGGAAAAAAATTCTCCGGTCTTAGTCTTGACGGCATTACAATGAAGGACCTGGCCCCGGAGACGGCAGACGCAGCGGTGGAGGAGGAGGAGACTGATGAGGATGTGGAGGCAGTGGACCCTTGATGCTGGGGTTATTCTTTTTCTTTCTTCTAGACTTTGGAATGCATGTTCCCAGGTGGCTGAGCCCGGTTTTCTCTTCTTTTTTCTTTCTTTCTTGAAGTACTCTCCCGGGCCGTTAGGCTTGTTTTTTTTTTTATTAGAACCTTTGTTATGAAATGTTTGTTTTTTTCTTAGAATGGTTCCCTTTTTGATCCAAGTCATGTAGATAGGTTACCCGAGCTGTTGAGCTGGTAACAAGCAAGGGTAATTGAAGAATCGTTTCAAATTACACGAGCTACTTAGAGCGTCGAGGTCTTTTGTTAGCTCGACGTCTTAGCCCTTAGGCTGGGGGGAGTGACTTATAGTCCATTCTCCCGGAGTTCGCCCACACTGAAGAGGCGACTAAGTGTCAAGGTCCTTAGCTCGGCTTTTTGGCCCTTAGGCTAGGGGAGCGACTTATAGTCCACTCCTCTGGAGTTCGGTAATTACAGGTAATATTGCCTTAGGTTGACAATATTCCATGCTCGAGGTACCTACTTCCCTTATAGGGTTTCGAGCTCATACGTTCCTTCCCCAAGCACCCGCATTACTCGGTAGGGTCCTTCCCAATTTGGCCCGAGCTTACCAACACCGGGCTCAAGTACCATGACTTTACGAAGGACCAGGTCTCCGACGCGGAGGTTCTGCCTCTTGACCCTGGCGTTATAGTACCGAGCTTCTCTCTACTGGTAAGCCGCGGTCCTAATGTATGCGAGGTCTCGTACTTCGTTAAGTAGGTCGAGGTTGGTGCGTAGCTCGTCCCCATTTTTCTCATCATCATATGCTTCCAGACGTAGCGTGGGAACCTTGATCTCAACTGGGATGACTACTTCGGTGACATGCGTGAGATTGAAGGGGATCTCGCCTGTTGCGGTCTTCACTGTGGTTCGATAAGCCCATAGTACACTGGGCAGCTCGTCTACCCACAGTCTCTTAGCTCGGTCTAGGCGCGCCTTCAGTCTGTAGAGAATGGCTCTGTTTGTGGCCTCCGCTTGGCCATTCGCTTGAGGGTGTGCCACCGAGGTGAAATTTTGTTGCATTCCCATATCTTTGCACCGGTTCTGGAATTTAATGTCCTCGAATTGCTTGTCGTTGTCAGAGATGAGTACTCGGGGTAGTCCGAAACGACAAACTATATTCTTTCAGAAGAAGTTTTACACATTCTGCGCTATGATCGTTGCGAGGAGTTCGGCCTCCACCCACTTAGTAAAATAATCGACTGCTACCACTATGAACCCCCTCTGTCCTGTCGTTGGTGGAAATGGTTTGAGAATATCGATTCCCCATTGTGCGAAAGGCCACAGGCTGGTGAGGTATTTTAGGTCGACAACGAGCTGGTGGTGGATGTTGGCGTGCTTCTGACATTTGTCGCACTTTCTGATGAACTCGATCGCATCTGCCTTCATCGTTGGCCAGTAGTATCCCTGTCGTAACGCTTTTTGGGCGAGGGCCCTGCCCCCCAAGTGTCCACCACACAGGCCCTCATGAGTGTCGCGGAGCACGAGCTCGGCCTCGGAAGGTCGCAAGCAGCATAGGTAGAGGAGCATGTAAGATCTTTGGTACAGTCGTTCGTCTATCATGACGTATTTGGCTGCCTGACGCTTTACCCTTCTAGCAACATTACGGTCTGCAGGGAGGGTCCCGTGTAGCAGGAAGCTCACGAACGGATCGATCCAGCTCGGCTCTGCTTGTAGCAGAACCGACCTCCTCTGCCCCCCCCCCCCCCCCAAGAATTCTAGGCCGAGGCAAGTTCTCTATGTACACGGTTCTCATGGTATTATCACTTGTGCTGGCTAACCGGGATAGGGCATCGGCCTCAACGTTCTTAGATCTCGAGATTTGCTTGATGAAGTGGGATTGGAAGTTGAACAGAGCCTCTCTTACTTTGGCTAACTAGGTGACCATGGTTGGCTCGCGAGCTTCATATTCACCTGTGACTTGGTTGACCACGAGCTGGGAGTCACTGTAAATGACGATGTGCTTGGCTTTCACTTCATTTGCTAGAGCTAGCCTAGCTATTAACGCCTCGTACTCCGCTTCATTGTTGGACGCAGCGAACTTAAAGCATAGCGTGTACTCCAGTATCGCACTACTTGGCCCGTATAGAACGATTCTAGCCCCACTGCCCTACTGATTTGACAAGTCGTCCACGTGAAGGATCCAGGGCTCGTCATCCCAGTTCGGGTTTAATCTAACTAGGAGAGAAGCCACGCTGGTTGTTCCCTCGCGGTGCTCGGGTTCGTCCGGCCTGGGGACTTTGGTGCTGAAACTACATTCTACGACAAAGTCAGCCAAGGCTTGGGCCTTGATAGTAGTTCGCGGTTTGTACTTATGTCATACTCGCTGAGCTCGATGGCCCACTTCGTCAACCTACCAGACACCTCGGGCTTGAGCAAGACTTGCCTCAGAGGCTTATTGGTGTGAACAACGATAGTATGAGCTTGGAAGTACAGACGAAGCTTCCGAGCTGCAACAACTAGAGCATATGCCAACTTTTCGATCTATGGGTACCTCGTTTCTTCCCCCTACAACACTTTGCTAACATAGTATATAGGCCGTTGGACCCGATCTACCTCTTTTATTAGTACCGAGCTGACTACCTCATCACTCGCGGAGAGGTATAGCTCCAAAGTATCTCCGACCTCAGGTCGGGTCAAGGTTGGGATGTGGGCAAGGTACTTTTTGAGCTCATCGAAAGCGAGCTGACAATCTTCGGTTCATTCGAAGCCTTTGCTTTTAATTGCCTTGAAGAAAGGCAGGTAGCGATCTGCCGATCTGGACATGAAGTGGCTCAGAGCGGCTATGCAGTCGTTCAACCTCTGAACCTCCTTAAATTTCCGGGGTGGTCTCATATCTAAGATTGCCCTAATTTTTTTAGGGTTAGCCTCAATGCCACGTTGGTTGACGATGTAACGTAGGAATTTACCTGAGGTGACACCGAAAATGCACTTGTTTGGGTTTAATTTCATGATAAATTTACGCACGATTTCAAAGACAGAATGTAAGTTCTTTATTAGATCACTTGAAAACTGAGTTTTGATGACCATGTCGTCTACATAGCATTCTACTTTCTTGCCGATCAATGGCTCAAACAATTTGTTTACAAGTCTTTGGAATGTTGCCCCGGCGTTTTTTAGTCCGAAGGGCATGACCTTGTAGCAGTACAGGCCGAGCTCGGTTATGAAGGCTATTTTTTCTTCATCAGCAGGGTCCATTTTGATCTGGTTGTAGCTCGAATAGGCGTCTAAGAAGCTCAGCAACTCATGCCCTGAGGTCGTGTCCACCAAACGGTCAATCTTGGGGAGTGGGAAGCAGTCCTTCGTGTGGGCCCAGTTCAGGTCGGTATAATCGACGCACATGCGCCATTTACCGTTAGCCTTTTTTACCAGAACGGGGTTGGCCACCCAGCTCGGGTAATGGACTTCCTTGATAAAATCGGCTGCGAGGAGCTTCCCGACCTCCTCATCAACTGCTCTCCAACGCACCGGGGCTAGGTTGCGTTTCTTCTGTCTAACGGGCCTAATTACAGGATCAGTGTTTAGTTTGTGAGTGATGATGCTAGGGTCTATGTCGGGCTTCTCTATTGCGAACCATGCAAAAACATCTAAATTTCTAAGTAAGAAACTTACCAGTTGAGATTGCAGAGTCTCCTCGACTGAAGCGCCGATCTGAAGTGTCCGAGTTGGGTCCTTTGTTGAACTTGGCACGGAAACAGTCTCTTCCATAGGTGCAGCTCGCTCTTCGCAATGCTCCGCAGGTTGCTCCAGCTCGAGGTCGTCTGCCACCTTGGCTTTTCCTTCGAGAGCGGCGATGTAGCACTTGCGAGACTCGAACTGATCGCCTCGCGCTACCCCAACTCTCACGTCCGTGTGGAACCTCATCGCCAAATAATAGGTGGAGACCACCGCACGTAGAGCATGGGTTATGGGCCGACCTATTATGACGTTGTATGGGGAGGGAGTTGCGACCACCAAAAAGTTGTGACTGAGTCTCACTATGCTAGGCTAGGTGCCGACCTCCACATGTACAGTGATTCTCCCCAAGGGCCTGACTTCCTCTCCGCTAAAGCCCACCAAGGGAGTACTTACAGGCTTGAGGTCGCTCTCTTGGAGCTGAAGCTTGTCAAACGCGGCTTTGAAGAGGATGTCTGCCGAGCTGTCGGAGTCAACGAGGACGTACCTCACCTCGAAATCATTGATCCTTATCTTCACGACGAGCGCGCCATCGTGAGGATAGTGGACTCTGCGCGCATCGTCCTCGGTGAAGAAGATCGGTTCCTCTGTCCTTGGTCGCTTCGGGGGGTTCTGCTCTTCCCTTCCGATCTCACGAGCTGAGGTCTGAGCTGCGGCCGAAGTGCAGCCCGCAATAATTGATCCCCCGGTGATCATGTGTATGGTTCCCCGAACTGGCCTTTCTTCGGGGGGTGGCCTCTACAGCTGCTTGCCTTGCCTGTTGCTAGACTCGGGGGCATCTCTACTGCCTTTCCCGCCCTACCGACCTGTTTTATTATCTTTCTGTACAAAATTTCTTAAATATCCGCGACGGATGAGCTCTTCTATCTTATCGCGGAGGTTCTTACAACTTTCAGTACTATGACCATGATCTTTATGAAAATTACAATACAAATTTTTATTTCTAACACTCAGGTCCCCTCTCATCTGAGGTGGCCACTTCACGTACGGGGCGTCCTTGATCGCCATGAGGATCTCAGCCCGCTTTGCATTCAGAGGCGTATAGTCAGTCATTTCTGCTGGAGGAGCTCGGAAAGGCTGACCCGGCCTTCCTCCCCGAGCTGGGTCTTTCTTCTTCTTGCTGTCCCCATGGATCGAGGACTCTGCTTCTCTTTTCCTTTTTTTCAGGCAAACTTTCATTCTTCTAGTTAATCTCCTCCTCCGTCCCTATGAACTGGTCTGCGAGCTTGAGGAACTCGGTTACAGTCTTAGGCTGGTTGACAACTACTTGCCACTTAAACTCCTTGTGTGTTATGCCTCTCTTGGCTGTTGTGAGGCGCACTGCGGGGTCCAAGTCGGGTATTTGTAGACAAGCATCATTAAACCGCTTGATGTAGCTGCGGATAGACTCCTCTTCCCTCTGGACTATGCCAAGAAGACTTTCTTGGGTTCTCGGGCATCTTTTGCTAGTGACAAAGTGGGAGGTGAAGACCTGCACGAACTGCGCCCAACTTTTTATTGTCCCGGGCACGAGGTTCCTGTACCACGTGCGGGCTACTCCTTTGAAAGTGGTAGAGAAGGCCACACATATGCAGGACTTGCTTTCCCTTGTCTGGTGCATCTGCGACTGGAAGGCATCCACGTGATCATTCGGGTCAAACGATCCGTCACACTTGTCCAGGGGAGGTAATTTGAAGTCCTTGGACATTGGGACGACCAAGAGTTCAGGAGACAGAGGGGATGGTACAGAGAGAAGTGGAGTGGTTTTCACTTTGTCTGAGCTTACCTCCTCTTTTTCTTTGAGCTCAAAAAAGTGGTGTGTCGCAGTTCGGCGAACTCGGCAACGCCTCCTCTGCTTCTTCGCGGGCTCTGCATTGGTGCTGCTCGCTTCTGTGTTGTCAGGAACGGTTCTTGCGTGGAGTGGCTCAGATTGCTGATGACGACTGTGGATCGGTCCTTGCCTGGAGTCCGCGACCAGGACCTCGAATCAGTTCTCGAGGAGCGAGGCAACGAACTCGAAAAGCTGAGGTGGTGCAGGTCTAGGAGGCTGAGAGTTCCCCGACCTGACCGTGCGCGGAGAGCTGGGTGTGACTGGATTCTCCCTCCTGCCGCGGGACGAAACTTGGATCCTGGGAGGATTCTGGGCCTAGGAGGTCTCTCCCCGGCGAGAGGGGCGTTCATTCCGGTGGCGAGGCTTAGTCTGCTGCGAGGGCGGATGCCGTGGTAGCATTGGCCACTGGTTCAGAGGCAATAGGGGAAACTGCTGCTGGTAGACATGGTGCAGAGCTTGATGCTGGTATAGCTGAAGTTGATGGACTTGCTGCACTTGAGCTTGTATGGCTCGCATGCAATGCATCAAATCTTCAAGCTGGTTTGGTCCAGCTACTGGGGGAAGAGAAGGCTTAGTGAAAGTGGTGGCTACTGCGGGGGGGAGCCAAGCGCGCTCACTAGTGCCGCGGTCTAAGGCACATTCAGCGTTGGGACCCCATCCGCAGAGAGAGGAAGGGTGAACTGTCCGACGCAATTGTAGGGAGCTGAGGTTCAAGGGGAGCGTTCGCGCCTAAGTTGCATCTGGCATTGCTGGAGGAAGGCATGGATATTGAGGTCACAAAACTTGGTGGAAAAAGGCTTTTCGAAGCGGTTCCCACAGACAGCGCCAAATGATGGTGCGCGATCTGGTCACTCCTAGCTGGCAGGGGCTATGCTCCTAGTTGGCGTTGGACGAGGTATCTGCGAAGAAGAAGGTGAAGGATTCCCGGGGAGCTCGCCCGGCGGGAACACTCGGATGCTTAAGTTAGAACTCGGCGGAAAACTAAGAGAGTTGCGAAGAAATAAGGTCTAAGAGTGAAGATGCACAATTTTTTATTACCTTTTTCCTTGGGGGTTGGAGCCCTTATATATTAATGCTCTGTCAAATCGGGTGTAACCGCCTCTGATTCTCTGTCGCAGCCGTTATTTGCCAGGGTTGAGTAGGTGGGCGCAGGTAACCGTCTCAGGGTACTACCCGGTCAGTCGAGAGACGTTTTTCGGAGCTGGCGGGCACAACGCCGCCTGATGAGAGACGTGGGCGCAGTCCTCTGGATTGGCAGGTGCTGTGCCGTCAGACAAGGGACGTGGGAGCAGTTTGATGGGCACAGTCTTGTCAGATAAGAAGCTTCCCGAAATCCTCAGATTGCTTAATAGTGAGCTGCCTGGTAGCGAGTTGCCTTGTAGCGAGCTGCCTGATAGCGAGCTGTTAGGCTGGGTTTTAGCGAGCTCATTACGCCGAGTTGTGGCCAGGCTGTCATGCTGAGCTGTCACTTACGTTGAGTCATGTCAATGTGTCGCCTAGTCAGGAGGTCGGGTCAAATCACCCTCCATCACCTCCGAGATAGGAATGGCAATGGGGGTGGGTTTGGGGCGGGGCACCCCCTCCCCATCGCCGCCCCAAAGTCAAGATACTTTGCCCCGTACCCGCCCCGTCCCCAGTGGCGGGGCAGGGCATCTATTCTCCATTGGGGACGGGGAATCCCTAAATTTTTCCCACTCCAAGACAACTACTTAAAAATTATCTATTTTGTGGACAATGCATGGGGGATGGCAATTTCGCTCTCGTGAATAATAAGTTATAAGTACAGGAAATGTTCTCAATGCATGATAGGATGTGCATATGAAATCAGTGTGAAAAGCCCTGTGTGAGGAGCAGATCCAGTCTCCTATTTTGAATAAAATATAATGCTGGTACAATAAAACACTCATCCATATAGCTAAAAAACGCTTTTAAAATAACATTTTTCCAAAAAAGTGAATGTTTTAAAAAGCCCATTTAGATTTAGAAAAGAAAAAAACCCAAGCGTGTGGCCTAATCACTTGTTTGGATCAATCAAAATGATGCCCTTTCCTTTCGGCACCGAGGTGTAATAGTTGTTTGAGTTCGTACAACTCCAAAAACAGAAAATAACCTTTTATTAATAAAAATTCATGTATTTGTGCTGTGCAGCCTGTTCTTTCTTTAGTTTGGTAGCTTTTTAGACATGTTTGTTTAAGATAGTACTTGTGTGCTTAACATGACGTGTATGTGTCTTTCTCAGAATTGTTATTAATGAAAGCCAAAGATGCTTAACTAACACCAATTAAATATTAGGCTTATTACATCCAATTACTTTAATGCACATACAGTAAGTGGTTTGTTTCATAAACAGTTCAAACTATTCCACTTATTTACTAAATTAAATATATAGTACCCAGTACGAGTCCCAATTACCTGCCAACAATACACATTGCAACCTACCAACATGATTTAACACTCTACATCTTATAAGATGCGTGGTGTTAGATCAAGTTGGTAGGAGGTTGGAACACGTTTTGTTGGCAGGCTCAATTCACTTTATATTTCCAAAATGGAAGTTATATTTATATGTATTGTTTTTGATTTACCGTTGGATCAAAGTAATGTTTTTAAAACTGAACCAGGTTGGACGATCAAACCAGAATGGGAACCGATTGCTTGATCGATTCTGTTTCACCCTAAATTTTTTTTTCGTAAAAAATTGTTGATTTGATTAACGAATTGTTGACTCAGAAGATCAAATTATGGATGCGGGCAATAGTTTTTGGCTGTTTTTTGTTTATTATTTTTTTTGTCAAAACGGACTATTCATTCAGACCAGACAGTCAGACCGTTCAACCCGAGAACCAGTTCCCAAAACGATTTCCTCTCCGATCCGATTTTAAAAACCTTGGACTAGAGGACATCGTCTCCATTTGGGCTTGAATTTGAGTTCACACTTAAAAGATTCCATGTAAAATGTACCATACCTTCAACGGGAGGAATGGAGGTCATACCATTTCATTAATTTATGTATTTATTTATTGGGTTTTTCTGGTTTGATAGGATCATGATTTATAATTTTGATATCGGTGAATGCCATAATATTTTGGAGATATTTTACTAATTTTATTAAAATAGTTGAAAATCTAAAAAAAAAATCTAGAAATATGGAATAATTTAATAAACCTTCAAAAGATCATTAGAAGAAATAATTTCATATTTAAGGGTTAAAAGCATAGGAAAGAACTATAGAAATCAAATAGGAAAAATGAAGAGATTGTAATAGGTATATATGCTTCTTGGCTTCAAAAAATAGGTATGCTTCTCTTTGTTCCCCTTTTCTTCTTTATATATGTTAATTATTTGCCATTTTAACTTTTGATTTTATTGTTATTATATGTAAGTGACTTAATAAGTGAGTCATATCAAAATAGTAAGTCAATTATCAAATCACCAATATCCCTTAGGTCATTTTAGAAAAATATTTTTTAAAATTTATAATGATTTAATAAAATATTGATTAGTTTTTAATAATATCTTAAAATTTTAAATGGTAAATCAATAAAATCATATCTTATAGATAGGAGGAGGACAGATTTCCTACTCACTATCTCTACCCACACTACATTGTAGTCTCACATCTCATAATACAAGATGGCAATGTGTGGTTGCAATTTAAGACAGGAGTGTGGGTAGGAAATCCAGATTGTGACAGGAGCCTTTTGTATTGGGATGATCTAGTATATGAATGAAGAGCTCGGCTTCAGTCGATACAATGCCCATTCAAATAGCTTTTATAGCCTTGAATTGAGAATATCTCAGTACTTATGGGTAAATTGGGATCTGCTCCTCACATAGCAGGCTTCACACCAATCTCATAGAGCCACATTCCACCCTGTATTGGGAACATCTCCCCATAAATAATAAATACAAGTATGAAAGATATTCCTAATGTGCTGGAAGACATGCTATGAGATCGGTATGAGTAAGGTTCAAAGTATTGATATGTATCGACCCATATCGACTAATACGTATCATGCCAATGGCTTACCGATACGCCTCTCCAGGGGTTGTATCGGGTCAGCCACTGGTTCAGGGGGTAGCCGGACCTTAAACTGACCCCTCTAAACCAGTTTTGAAAAAAAATAAATAAAACTTGAAAAAAATGTACCAGTTTGGAACCTTGGGTATGAGGCGTGTGAGGAGTGTGACGGGATCTGCTCCTCACAAATGGGCGCCTCACAAGCACATCCACGGGAGATGTTCGAGGATGTGTGTGTGAGGTGCCAGGTGTGAGGAGTAGATCCGGTCTCGTGAGTGAGGAACAGATCCGGACTTCTTATACTTTGTTACACGGGGAACGGGATCTGCTCCTCACACAGGGGCGCCTCACATGCACGTCCACCGTGCATTGGGAACATCTCCCCTGAATAATAACTTATAAGTACGGAAGATGTTCCCAATGCATGCTAGGATGTGCATGTGAGGCGCGTGTGAGACGCCCTGTGTGAGGAGCAGACCGGTCTCGTTAGACAGGCTTGCACGGAGCGAAGCCGAACTCATCAATCATCAATGAAATCTGAAATGTCCCTGACGTATCCGCAAAATATCGGAGATATTTAACAAAATAAAAAATTCCTCAAAGATTTTGTATCGCCAGTTCGCCGGTGGCCACCTGGCAAATGAGAATATATTGCCAAATATCATCGATACTGGGAAACCATAGACAAGATGATATTTTCTATGAGACTATGGCCGACCATGGTTGGAGCGAAGTTAAAGCCTTCAACTCAACTCCTTGGCCCAACAGACAACAGTGACTGAAGCAGGTCCTCTCCTGGTCTCTGTCTCATTCCTAATACAATTCAGAGACGAAGATTTTGAATCATTGAGTAGGTCGAGTATGGGCATATGAAGACCGTCGATGCGTCGATACTGGGCGGAGGAAACGACCTTATTATAGGCTGCCTAAAGATCTTGAAGGCATTATCTTGCTGGAAGAGATGGGTTCATCAGCTGGTAGAGAATGAAGAAACACGAATCATTATACCAGTGCACTCGTCTCTCTCCTAAAGGGATTATTTTTGGTGAAATATGATTCCTTTAACCAGAGAAACCGAAGATATACAGACAGCATAATTAAAGAAAACTAACCAAACCAGTAGAACAGAAATCTGTTTTCAATAGACAGATATCCTGAACCATGTTCAGGGTTGCATCCACACGTACTGATTAGGGCTGACTATACACAGACTCTAGCTAA
This sequence comes from Nelumbo nucifera, assembly GCF_055504915.1. Taxonomy (NCBI): domain Eukaryota; kingdom Viridiplantae; phylum Streptophyta; class Magnoliopsida; order Proteales; family Nelumbonaceae; genus Nelumbo; species Nelumbo nucifera. Next base: position 53,417,718 of record NC_142654.1, read on the forward strand.
TAATAGACACATTGATCATCAGTTGCCGAACTAAAAATGTTTAAGATAATAATGTGTTGGCTTCGTTGTCTTTTTTAGGCTAATATTCGACTAAGCTTGATCATCAAAATGTTGGGCGGCAATCGGAAGATGCAGAATTTCTGAAAGAAAGCAGCCCAGCCGCCGGCTGTCCGGCAATCCTTGTGGTTGCCATAGATTTTACCAGGTGTCATGCACCAGATTGAAAACTACTCTACCACCTTCTCAATGTCAAAATCTTTTTGTCTGACAGAGAGTTGCACTGTCACATATAAGAAAGAAAATTAATTTTGCATTATTCATAAAATAATTAACAATGGAATAGTACAGAGTAGAGATCGGAGAACGGACGGCGGAGTGAATGTCAGCTCTCAGTGAGTAGAGCCCACAGGTTCTAATTGTAAAGCTGGGTGATGAGGTGCCTCTTTTAAGGGATGACCAACACCCACAGACCCACTCAGACAACGCACTAAGGCAGCCTGACCAACTCATATATTCTCCATCGCTCTGTGCCTATTGCTGGCATTGAATTGGAAGCCAGCCAAAAGGAAGTTAAAACTTAAAACACAGTAAGCAGAAACAATGGCCCGACGGCTCAGGCATAGCTTTATATATTTATTTTGATTTCTTTTGAAGGACTACACAATGGGGGTAGTACATCCTCTTTGTTACAATCAGCAATCAGCAGGAGACCTTATCAACCAGTTAATTGGTACCTTGTGGCTCAAGTCTAACTTAGATGGTAGACTCTGGTTCTATGGAGCAATTGATGATAACTTATTTGCATCTTAGGAGATTATAAATACAAATTTATACAAAATATGAGGTTTTGCACTCTACATATTTGTACTCCTTCCAAACTGAGCATTACCTTTTCCTCATTTTGGCTACACATACGTTCGAGCACTTCTATCGCTTGTTAAAGAACTATTAAGCTTGAACTTGAGTTTGAGTTCAATCTGAACCTGGTTCAAATTCGATTTGATTAAACTCAAAAATAAATACATATATAGTATATAATATATTATTATATTATATATAGATATAAAAAATGTATTTTACATAAAAATAAATTTCATAATATATATTATAAAAGACATTTTTATTTTCTATATATATCTATGTATATGATAATCGAGCCAAACTCGCAAGTTGTGGAGCCAAACATTATATCAGTTGAGCTTAAGTACAAATAACTAATTGAACTTATCTCAGGATTCAAAATTGATTAGAATCAAACTCGAACTAATTGATTAGAGCACAATTTGATTTGGCAACTCTATACTAAACTGTCACTTGTGGATTATTAGGGACTATAACCATTATAGCTCAAAAGGGAGGTTAATTGCTTCAAGAATGAATAGACCTTTAGAAGGGGTTTGGGATTTGTTAATATAAGTCAGGTTTGATAATCAGAAATTCCATTCTGCGGGTCCTTGGTGGTAGATTAAGTGGCTAATATAATTATAAATTCCTTTTTGTATCGAAAGAAAAAACTAAAAAGTACTTAATGCAATTAAGGAAAGCTACCCCATATATCAATGGTTAGTACAGAGAATCCTGGGCACCTAGCTCTAATCATAACCAAACATATTTAATTAAGCCATATCTTTTGAGTTTTAATATGATTGACAAACCTTCTTGGGTTTTAAACAACATGATTATGCCTCTTATATTCCCACTATTAATTAGAGACCATTTCATGACTTTTTTTTTTTCTTTTTTTGAATTTAGTTTGGTTTAAACAACAGCTGTTACACTAACATTCATAAAAGGAAATGGTTTCCTAATCGAGCCATTAGGGTTTAGGGCCCTTCATTCACACAAGTCACATCAGAGACAGTTAGAGCTTTATTGGATGGTGATGAAGAAAGTAATAATATAACAAATTTTGTATATATATATATGGATTTTAATTTATCGACTATGTGTGTGTTTGTTCCATTCAAACTTGAGTTTCATATATAATCAAACCCTTGATATTTTATTTCCTTTTCATATCATACTCATGTGATTCTGCAATTCTCCTTACCTATAGATCAGCAGATCACCAACTTAAATAACATAGCAGAAGAATATCGAATTTAAATTTTCAACTGCTTTCCACCAATTAAATTTTTAAAAACATCCCACAACCACTGATCTCAAGATCTTCTGGATCCCTCTGACCATCTTCATGGAGGCAAATATATATATGGATGAATGGAGAGATGTGGGTTAGATAACTGTGAAAGGTAAACCAAACAAAGATTCTAGTTCTATTGATTATATCAAGGCACACCGTCGAACATATATACCATAGAATATATACATATATAAAACGCCAAGGCCAAGATATACAGACTTTGGATTGAATGAACTAACTATTGTGACTGTGCAAAGAGAGCATGTTCTGAGCTGAACAATAAGCTTCACAGTAGTTATTTATGTGATTAAATTAATGAAGCTGCACATGGGAAGGAGAATCCAGAGAAGAAAGCATCTCGTCCAGTCCACCAACCAGAACTGAAAACCCTATCTTCTCCTCATCCCTGCCCCACACTCAATTTTCTGTTGCATTGATATTCATGAATTGTTTTATTTACTTTGCCTTGTAATTGTTATATGAAAAGGGGTCCAAGAAAGAATAAGAGAAGGTTGGGGTGTTGTTGAGATGAACTCTATAACTGATCATGATCATTCTCATAAGCATCTATCTTCATACTCATAACATTAAATAGAAACTTGGTTAAGTTTGGATTGGCAAATTTTTGTTTGGACATCAGTTTGGTTACATGCTAAGGTTCATATTTAGGTCGCCCTTAAAATGTTGTTTAAAATAGAAAATATGAGATATTCAGTTCATATTTAGGGTTGGTCTTGGATTTGCCCTTAAAAAGTTATTAAGACCCTGTTTGGTTCACGGGAATAGGGGTCTGGAATCGGAGTTGGAATGGGCTATTCCGATTCCAACTGTTTGGTTGGGTAGAATCAGAATTCTATTCATATTCTTGTTGGAATGACATTTCCTCATTTGAAGGAATCGCCATTCACTACCTCTCCCTTGGGAATGAAATCTCATTCTTGCTGATTTTAATTCTCATTCTCATTCCCGTTTGGACCAAACAAACTATGAAAATGGATCATTCCGATTCTAATTCCAACTGCAAAACAAACGAACCTAAGAAAAAAAGAAAATATGAGATATTTAGAAAGGATCAAAGTTTTGCAATGTATCCATAACCCACTGATACGATGCCATTTCAATTTGGGTTTCGAGGCCGGGGTTGGAATAGACAGGCCTTATACCAACCCCTTTGAACAGATTGAAATTTATAAGATTGAAATCATAGGAGATTAAGGTACTTAATTTAAATTTTTATTTTTTATTTTAATATTTTTTATTTTTTTATTTTTTTACATGTGTGAAGAAGGAAAGAAGGGGAAACTCATAGACTTTGTGGCGAGACACCCTTCACCTACCCCATACACTTCTTTCTTTATAGAATATGAATTTAGATTGTGAATGAAACCGTCCTCTCTCCAACAGTAGCTTTCAATTTCTCAATATTGGTTCTAGCTAGTTGCTGCCAAAGATGCCATGCCAATCATTTTGATACTCTGGACAAAGAGAATGAATTAAATACTTAACCCAAATCTTCTGTATAAATGATTGATGGATGCCGCCTGATCCCTCTCTCTATGGTCTATATAGTCTATATTTATACCTGGCTAAAGGACTTAGAATAGAAGCAGCTCCTCAGAAATCAAAATGGTCCCACCCAAAAATCTCCCAAGGACCTACATAATGAGCTGATTGGGTTAATACTGGCTCTATCAGACTGCATCCATATCTACCATCCAACAGAATCATCTTATCATATTGCCACTTGGCTTAATTAGGATATAATCCTTACAAGTGTCCCTCCATTTGTGGGTCCCTACTTCTTGCAATGTAATATACCACTTTAAGTAGGGTAGGCCCATCAGTTGAGGACAATCAGACAACTGTCAAGGTAGGTGTTTTAGCTTGGGAATCATGGGATATCTGTCAGACTTGACCTGAAGCCTACACAAGGTTTAAGACCCCACCCCCACCTTCAACAAGATTCCTGAACCAGAAGTCTTTTTCTGTCTTTATGCCTTCTGGCTGGTTCATTATAACCGTCCAAAACTAATTTCATTTTATTAAAGTTTTTAATATGTTAACATTTTAGAACTTCTGGTCTTTATGATTAGAAATGTTTTCTTATTAAAAATTAACATTCCAAGGGGCCACTGGTAATGGTTGAAATTGCTGGACTGAAAGATTTACTGCTTTATCTTTTAATTGTTAAAATAAATTATTATAAGTATAATATATAATATATAAATATATTGGTAGGTTCGGTTGGTTTTGGTTTTATGAACAAAATCATATATTGTTTGACACTTGAGCGAAAGTAATGAAATTGTGCACAATAGTGTCCTTTGAGCAGAACAAGATGGACAGAGAACCCTGGATTCCTTGGGACTGAAATTGAATAGTAGTTTAGGTTTGTCAATGTGCGGGTTTATGGTACCCAATAATGGCCCAAACTAGGCCCAGTACACCTTCACATGTCCAAGCCCAATCTGCAGGGTAATATTTGGGGCCCCGCCGGAATGTTAGTCCTACCTGTGACATAAACATTCTAGGGTCCCACGTCAGGCTAGCTGGCAGCTGCCAGACCCAAATAATGATGACGATGGCAACTATAGATCAAAACATAAGGTTTATGTAAGGCGCAAGGGCCACCTCTTTAGTCATTACAAACAAGGTGTGGTTCATGGGCTCATGGCTCATGCCTTCATGGTGACACTGGGCAACGGGGCAGTGGGGGTAGAGGTGTCAACGGACCAGTTTTAGGTTGGACCCGTCCAAATCAAAATCAATTTTGACGGATTGGATGGATCAATAAGTTATAATTGGGCCAATTATGACTTATTGATTTATATTGGATTGGGTCAATCTTGTTTAATGGTCCAAAATAATTATTGGATTGGATTGGACTGATCTATCCGTAATGGATTTATATTGGATCGGATCGGATTGAACCAATATCTGGTCCATTGATAAAAGATGCTAATACGGGTGTCAATGGATTAGGTTTGGTTTGGAACCAATCTAAATTAAAACCACAGATTGGACAGTCTAGACATTGAATTGGGCTTGTCCAAAATAGTTCAAAATATTCATTGGATTGGATTGGACCTGATCTATCTGTAGTGGACTCATTGCATTGGATTGGATTGGACCAAATCTGGTCAAATTGACACCCCTGAAATTTAGGGGGCTGGTTGACTAATCCATCTCCGAGTGTACTAGGCATCAACCCAGAAAAGCTTCTGGATTCCGGTTCAACTGGATTGACCATCACATGACATCATCACAACACCATAAATAAATTCATTTATATCTGTATCTATTTATACTATCTATAAAGTGCAAACAAGTGTCTCTCGATTCTGAAATTCCATTCTCTAACGTTTGAATTGAGAAACAATCAATGACAAAATTGTTATTTTACATCTTTATTTAGCACTGATTGGAAAACAATTTATAGCAAAAATATCATTTAAAATTTTTCATTTAATGGTTATTTATACTATTATTAGGATTGTGAATAATGGTGTGGAACTTTTGTTTGACTAAATTACCCAAATTTTTTAATTTGGTCATTGTCTAATTCTAAAAATGGAAGTATAATTTGAAAAACCACTTTTCTCCTCACTCAAATCCATCTAATTGAGTCTCATATTTAAAGCATTAACTCCCATTAACATTTATTAATTCCTTTTCTTGATTAGAATACCCATATTTTTGAATTTGGTCCTCTAATTATGAGAGTACAAAATGTAATTTGGACTACTACATTTCTCCTCATTCAACTCACTCTCATAAAGTCTTATCTTAGGGTATTAACTCGCATTTTTTATTGAATCCTATATTTAAGATACTACTTGCACAAAATAAAAATAAATAAATTCTATCAATTAGATCTACATTCAATACTTTTAACAATATAAAATACATGTTTTTTTTCCAAATTTACCAAAAAGTGTAATTGTTCTTCCACCATGGTGGCGAAGAAGCAATTCAACCATCTAGGTTAAGTGGGTTAATCCATGATGTCATAATAAAATAAAATAAAAACTTCTAAAATATAAAAAAAATAACAATTATATAAAAATTGGGCACATTTCTAATGTTTTATATGTATTAATCATATTAAAAAAATAAGTGTGATATATAATTATTCTTATTGATATTGTAATGAAATATAAATTTAAAACCAATCCAAAAATAAAAATTACTTTTGTGGTGGTGGGTCAACAATTCAAACTTTTGAGTCAAATGTTTCAACCATTGATATCATAATTAAACAAAAAATAAAAACATATAGAAATACAAAAGCATTATGTAATAATAGATAATTTTGTAAATAACATTTAGGCACCTATCTAATGTTTTGTATTAATAATATTAAAAAAAATTACATGTGATGAACAATATAATTGCTTTATAGATGTTAGAAATAAAATATAAAATTTAAAACCAACCAAAAAATGAAATTGTTTTCCTCGTGGTGTGTCAAAAGTTCAACCTTTTGGTCATATGTGTCAACCATTGATTTCATAATTAAATAATAAAAATACAAAAAATATGACAAAGAAAATCTATACAAAACATTTGGACACTCCTTTAATATTTTATATTAATCATATTAAAAATTTAGACATAATAAACAAGAATTATTTTTACCTTTTTTGATGATATAAATAAAATACAAAATTCAAAACTAAACTAAAAGTGAAATTGTTTTTCTATTTGATGGTAGTAGATCAATTCAACATTTCATGTCAAATGTGTCAACTCATAAAGCTATAATTAAATAATAAAATTTAAAAAAATAAAACATAAAAATATATAAATTATGTAAAAAACATTTGGCCATATCTTTATATTAATGAACCATAATAAGTGTGATAAATAAGAAAAAAATTTATAGACATAGAAATATAAAAAAAATTATGAAAAATTTAGAAACATATTATATACTATCATCATCATCAAAAAATCTATCAGGGAAAAGAACATACGCACATACTAGTAATAATGAAAAAAAAAAGCAAAAGATCCAATGATGGAATAACCAGTTCAACAATTTTAAATCGGTCATGGGTTGACCGAGGTCTGTGGATTTTACATATACTCTAGAGTCCAAACAATTTGACATGTCTGAACTAGAAGGGTCCCTTTCCTGTTAAACCAGTTCGACTAGTCAATCGGGTCTGAGTTTCAAAACATTGACCGTGGAAGAATTGGGGGTGGTTTGGGTAACTAGGTTAAAAATGTGTGCTGTTGATGTAGGGGGATTTGATGATTTGTAAACAAGGAACATTCATAAAAAATCAAGAATGGAAATTCTTGTAATTTTTGGACTAATAATTGCAATTTTACTTTGATGATATTCTTTTGATTATTGATTTTATTTCTCATTATGATGCTATGATTCTATTGAGAAACATCACAAAAATGATTTTGACTTTTGACAAAAAATGATAGGTACATCACATATGGAGCAATTTAATTTGATATGGGCAAATCAAAGGGTGATATAATTTAATATGGGCACACAGTATTTTGTATTTTATTATGTGCATGGTATTTGTGGAAACATGAAGAAGACTATTATTTGCGGTAAAGGTGCAAATCGACGATAAGTAGACCCACATTTTTCTATACCAGTGTAAGATCATGAACTTCATTCTAATTGTCACTATACAAGTTTGTACTTGCTATATGTTTTTGTTGAGGACTGAGATTTTCTAGAGGCTTGTTTTGTGCTTGGAAGGTGGACTTGAATTGTACCATTCAATACACTCACAACCATGTAACAAGAATGATCATTAAGGATCAGCCTCTATTAACATCATGGGAAGTAAGGGTGTCAATTGGATTGGATTTGGTCCAATTCAATCCAGTCCGATGTGAATCCATTATAAATGGACCAGGTCCAATACAATCCAATGAATGTTTTGGATCAATTTGGACCGGTCCAATTCAATGTCTGAACCATCCAATTTGTTCAAATTCATTTTGATTTAGATTGGTTTCAACCTAAACACGGTCCACTGACACATATTCTTGTCTTATATCAATGGACCAGATATTTGCTTAACCCAATCCAATCCAATATAAATTTTTCACAAACAGACCAGATCCAATCCAATCTAATAAATATTTTGGACCAGATTGGTCCAATCCAATGTCTTGTTGGTCCATCCAATCCATCCAAGTTAATTTTGGATTCCAGTCCATTGACACTCTTAATGGGAAGCCTTGTTGGTGTATGGATATTTACGTAGAGAACAAAGCAAAACATTTTGGAACAAAATAAGCTCATGGGAAGAACTAAATTAAAAAACATGCCCTGGATGCTCATGGTCATGGGGGGCCTAAATGATATTACCTCACTCCAAGATTAGTGTAGGTCAAGCATTAAAGGAACATACTATCCCCGTGCATTGGGAACATCTCCCTGTGCATAATATTATATAAGAATATGAATGTTCTTAAAATTCTTTGATCAACCACTTTGAATCGCAAGACTTGTGGTTTATTGGTCCTCCATACACTTGGAGTAATGGGCAATATATCTTGAATAGTAGGGATGCTCACAGTTAGTGTGGGTGATGAGATGTTAAATTCTTTGATCAACCACTTTGAATCGCAAGACTTGCGGTTTATTGGTCCTCCATACACTTGGAGTAATGGGCAATATAACTTGAATAGTAGGGGTGCCCATAGTTCGGGTAACCAAACCGTGGGCCTTTTTTTTGGACCGAACCGGTAGTACCGGTTTTTGGAACCAATAACCGGAACCGAATCAAAACCAGTCGGTTAACCGGTTGACCAGTTCGGTTAATCGACGGTTCGGTTTGTCAGTTTTTCAGTTTTTTTGGCTTTATAATATTTATTATAAAAATATATATAAATATATAATAACAATTATAAATATATAAAATATTATATTTTAAATAATAAATAATATATAATAAATTATAAATATATATTTATATATATAATGTGTATTTATTAATTTATATATATAATGTGTATTTATTATAAACATGTATACCGGTCGGTTTGGTTAACCGCTAGTTTTTTAAATTAGTTAACCGAAACCGAACTGGTATCTTTGGTTTTTTAAAATCACAAACTAAAACTGAACCGACCGATTCGGTTAACCGATTTTTTAGTTCGGTTTTGGTCGGTTTGATTTTTTAGTTTTTTTTGTTCACCCCTATTGAATAGAGCAATAGAGAGACTAAATAAAGCTTTAGTGTCCCCATCATGGCTAGATTTGTTTCCAAAGGCTACCATTATGCATCTACTAGCAATACAATTAGATCACTCCCCAAATGTTCTTAACCCTAGTCAATTGGAGAAGCCTATCCGTTGTCAATTCTACTTCCAACCATTTTGGTTGAGCCATGAGAGTTGTAAAAAAAATAATCAATAGTGTTTGGAGTGAAGATTGTTGGGCTTAATATATAGGATGAAAGATACTAAGAAAATTAAAGAAATACAAGATCAATTTAAAGAATTGGAATCATAATACATTTGGAAAAATTCAAGAAAGATTCAATAGCCTCTAATTCCAAATTTCTCATCTCCAATCCCAAAACCTAGACTCGGGAAAACTATTGCAACTCAAGAATTTGCAATCATAATATAATGAATGGTTGGAAACGGAAGAATAATTGTAGAGATAAAAATTGAGAGAATTGTGGTTTCTTAAGGGGGAAAAATACTAAGTTTTTCATAAAGTAACTGAATACAAAAGCAGAACGCAGGGTAGTGAGTAGATTAAAAAAGAAAATGAAAAATAGGTGACTGAGAAGAGGGATAAGTAAAAATTTCCGATCTTTCATTGAAGAGCACAAGAATGAAGAAGAAAATTTTAATTCTAGCCTCCTCGATCATTTGTTCCTTCCTACCTTGACAAAGGAACACATCCACAATCTTGAGTAGCCCCGCTTGTTTAAAGAAATAACAAATGTAGTACATGAAATGCACCCAAGTAAAACTCTAGGGTCAAATGGATTTTCTGCCATTTTCTATAAAAAATTCTGGACAATAATTGGTTTAGATATCTATACTTTGATATGAGATTTCTTGACACTTGCAAATTTCTAAGAGAAACAAACAACACAAGCATAGTCTTCATCCCAAAAAGAAAGGGACCCGAAATACCAACTCATTATAGGTAGATTAGTTTATGTAATGTTTTATACAAGATCATATACAAAATGGCTTGTAATGAGAATGAAACCTATTTCACAGGACACTATCTCTTGTAATCAATCAGATTGCCTAAATGATCGTATGATTTCTGACAATATCATCCTCACTAGTGAAATTATACATCATATGAGGAAGCAAAAAAAGACAAGAGATGGATAGCTCCTCTATAACTTGATATGGCGAAAGCATTTGATAGAATGGATTGGGAATTCTTAATAGAGATGATGAAGAGAATGCATTTTCTTGAACATTGAAGGAATTTGTGTTTTAGGGTATTTTATCTCCAACCTTCTCAATCAAATTGGAGGGGGAAGCTTATGGGCATTTTAAGCTAAAACAAAGGTTGCAACAAGGGGACCTAATTGAAGGGATGAGAGATCCAACATATGGATGGACGAACCATGTAGGGTGGCTGGGCGAAATTTCAAAAATTTATTTCTCCTATACAGGAATCCTATTCCCTGATTTATAAAAACTATATTTTACAAGGTTCGTTCTATAAACAAACTAAACCAAATCTAAAACCAAGATTAGGGAGAGGAATACCTGATACGAAATCCACATAAAAAGCTCATCTCAACGTAGGTGTTCACGCCCAAAGAGGATACCAAATCCTTCCTCCACTGAAGATGACATAGCTTAGGGTGAGGTAGGATCAGCTAGTGGATTCTTCAGCAAGAACTCCAATTCTTCAGCAAGAACCCCAATTCATGCCATAAATCTCCTCAGAAGTCTTGGGAGACATCTTCTTGGAGAGAGCGACTCAGATGAGAGTATGTTTGTTCTATTCACATATGGCTCCTTTGATCCCAGTCACATGAAACAAGAATTGGATTTGTTCTCAGGCATAACAACTCTTATTGTACACTTAAAACAAGAGGTTCATGTTGCCTAGGAGTCAGAAGCTATGATGCCAAAATTCGTGCAGTGATCAAGGGTCTTGAAATAGTAGTAGAGCACAATTGTGATCACTTAATGGCTTTTTTCGATGCTGAAGAAGCAGTTAACAAGTTGAACTTCCTAGTTAGCTAGAGAGTGTTCCCTTGTAAACTTCTGTTAATATATTTTAAGTTTTGTTGTTATCGAAAAAATGGTTAAAAACTTAAACATACCCTAAGTTTTCTTAAATTGACTTAAACATACCCTAAGGTTATAACAAGAACTACAAGATACCTTATAACTCTTTTATTTTTTCATTTTTTTTTTGAAAATTTTCAAAATCTACCCTAAAATTTTCAAACTCATGTGAGTGATTCTCTTTCTCTCTCTCTCATCATATTCTTTTATCAAACCATACCATTATTCATTCATACAGTACACTAAGTAGCAAAGCTTAGTTCATTGTTGGAACTGGGTATGTCCCTTATTCTTCAAAGCTACTTTTTACCAAGTAATAAAATTGGACACAATACAATATGCCCATGATTTCTATAAAATTCCACACAATATGCACCTCATCTCTATAAAACTTTATTATTAATTAATATCATCAACAAAGTATGCCCGTGAATCAATTGGCCCGGTATGTGACCATGTGATACTACTAACTCGTGTGGTCGTATGGTATCTGGATTGCTTGAAAACTAGATAAATTATACCCGAATTCATTGTCTCCTTCACCTGATAAATAGAACTAGTCAAACAAAACCCAAAAATCCAGAAATTATTCTCAAACACCATCCTTTCTGGTCGATCTTCCCCCATCAGCAAATGTTGCATAAATCATTAAGGATTAGAGCTAAGGTGAGCAGGAAAAACTAGAAAACTAAACTAAACCGATGATATCAAACTGAAAATTCCAGTTAATCAAATTAATCGGTTCAATTTTGTTTTTTGGTATTGTTAAAAAATTGAAGGTATCAGTTTGGTTTCAGTTAACCAATATAAAAAATTGGCAGTTAATTGAACTAAACAGTATACATATATTTCTATATATTGTTGTTAAACAGTGTATGCCCTTAGTTCCAATCAAATTAATGTACAAATACACTTATTGTAAATGAATAAAAGTACATTATTGTTTCATGTTGATATTGGTATATTTCTATGAAATTACCCCTTAAACTGGACACTTATGAGACTTGTGTTAGTTTATAATGTTCTCAGCCGTTGGATAAACTTGGGGAGATTATTTTGCCAAGATTGACACTGATGTGCTGCCAAAGAAGTTGGGGAAGCTAGTCTCAGTTGTTAGGGTTAGACCTAAAGCACATGCAATGTGTGTTTGGTTGAAACACTGAACCCAGACCATTTTCCAATTATGCCCTGAACCTTGGAGATTGATGGGCAAAATTGGAAAATGTACATAACCCCTAGATTTGATTATGATACTGCACTAGGCGTTAGATTGGGTTGTCTTTGATATGTCAACCAATGAGATCCATTGAGGATCAAAACCTAGGTATATTGGGACAGTCTGAGAATTCATCTGAGTGGGTGATCATAGTGATAGGATCGGCTCATTTCTCAAACAAAGTGAATGATAGGGCTTATACTCTCTCTAATGGAAACGTAAATTGCCAGCAGTGGATTTTAACTATGTTTAAGATTCAGTTTTAAAAAATATATTTATATGATATATATATATATCTTATGTTTTATGAAAAATGTTTACAAAAGGTTTTAATTCTTGGAATCCATTTGAGCAGAGTGTGACACTGTACCTTGCAACTAGGGGATAGGTCTCTCCCTATCGGGCAGTATTTGATCATTATGGGCCGGGAGGTTAAGTGTAAGAGACCATTAAAAACCAATTACCTAATGGGCTTTATCTATCTTAAATCTGTTATCCTTGGGTCTTCTTAGGATGGCTGAATTCAAAGATCACTTAAGTGTAAATACTGGGCCCATATTGAGCCCATAGTGATGTGCTTAGGGGTTTACTACCTTTAATAGTGAATTCGGCCAAGCCTTCACAGAGGCTTGGTTAAACCCATGTGAACTTATATGAGGTCATTGTGGGGTCCCATGCCATACAAATCAGGCCTAAGTTGGCCATGCAATTCCCTTGGGTCGTGAGCCTTATAGCTGATGGGCCTAAGTCCCATAATTAATATAATTAATTAAGTTGTCACATGATAGCTTAAGTTGTCATGTGACATGGGGCGAATCTAGGTTTAGATCTAGGTATGGAGCGCCTAATCTTATAAGAAGATAAGGTTCATCTCTAATTAGAGCCCATCTGATTTAGATTTGGATTATCTCCTAATGTAATTAGGAGATAGATCCATAAGATATTATAAAAGATGAGGGGACGGACCAATCCAATACAGCTTCATATTTTTGCAGTTTCTGGTTCTCTCTGCACCCTTTTGTCTCTCATTTTTTTACAGTTCGACCACAACTATTTTGTGATTGATAGAGATTACTTTTCTTCTGATTTTTGCAAGAAAAATCTAGAGTAATTTCATGCTCATCTTCCCCAGTTCGATCCTAGTAGTTGGGTTGTCGTTCTGCTGAAAACTGTGTTGTTGAACTGGCTTTAGGAGTACATTGTGCTATCTTCAATGAACGCTAGTTTTAGGACTTATTTGGGTGTGAACTTCCGCCTTGGGATCTGTATTAGGTATACATCTTCCTCTTTGTTTGGTTTCAAATCTGGTCCGGTTTAGTGCAAAACCGGCCTTGAAAAATGTAGTTTTTCAAAACATAGGGAATTCAATTCTTAGGAGGATTAAGAAATTTTTGAAAATTTGCCCAACCATCTAGCATGGTTCGACCATCTATATGATGGATCCTAACCCTTCATTCAATTATATGTATAGTTATGTATATTATATATATTTTATATTATCCATATATTATAAATTAATAAATATGAATACTATATTATATATTATAAATTAATAAATATGCATTATATATAAATATATTATTTATTATTTAAAATATAATATTTTATATTTTAAAAATAAGCTCATGGTTCAGTGAGCACCCCTAATCAGAGCTACTTTAAACCATACCATTATTCTAGATAGAGCTACTTCTTACTAGTAATAAAATTCAACACAATAAATGCATTGAAGATTCTTTAAATTAAAGACCATGCAAGTTCTTCTTCCACCTCACTTCTCTTTCGTCTCTTTCATGCTTAGAAGGACAAAAGTAGGAATTTAAAAATTTTAAATGAGTTGTTTCATTGATGGAGGTCTGTTTAAGTCAATTTGAAAAACTTAAGGTATGTTTAAGTCAATTTATGAAAACTAAGTGTATGTTCAAGCTAGTCTTTTACCCAAAAAAAATGTCAAGTAATATTGGATTTTAGATTTTATAAGAAGCTACAAAGCAAAAGCAAGGCCTTAACCAAACACCTAGTGTTTTACTACTAGTATCAAATCAGTGAGTCTACTACCTACTAGATGTGTTTTGGGTAGTGTTGTAGGAAATAGAAACATCTACATGGGATTTATGGAAGTGAATGCCTAAACAGTGTGTATCCTGTCTTTTTTTTTTGGTAGAAACCAGGATGAGCTACACAATCCAGGGTTAGTTCATCCACATACATCATCCCTACAAATACACGCTAAAGCTTAGGGGAGATTAAAGTTACAAATAGAAAAATAGTAATCTGGAATAGTTTGAGTCTCACAAGCATTGTTTGCTTCATGATACGAATGAAGATATTCCACCCCACTTGACAACATCTCTCTAGTCTTCCAACATTCTTCCATAATAGTCTTGAGTCTCCAAGGTGCGTCGATCTTCCTCTTGAAGCACGGAATGATAGGGAAGGAGTTTCCCTCTATAGTGATTGGACAATCCCCATAGTTAAGAGCTATGTTATGGGCTTCCCATGCCGCCCACACCTCTGCCACGTTGACAGAGGCACACTCAATAAAATATGCTTTCCCCCCTAAAACTTTCCGATAAGCCTATCTAACCACACAAGCAATAGCACAAGATCCATAAGCTCTTCTAGAGGCATCAAAATTTATTTTCACCTTGTTATTTTTTAGGAACTTCCAAGTGATATACTTTTGATTAACCCTTCTTGCTAGATCATCACCTGACTTAAAGACTTTTTTGGATGTCATTAAGAACAAATTCTAAAATTTGAGATTGGGGAAAGTTTTTGTTGTTCAAAGTTTTTTTCATTTCGGTTTTTCCATTTTTGAGCATTCATTTCCTTTGTTTGAGTTAACTTCTCTTTTAATTCATTTGATCTTTCCCACCAAGTTCTGATATTTAGATCATTATCAAAGGGCCTATATAAAGAGTTGTTTGTTCCCATCCAAACTTGTTTTACAATATTACAATTTTTAAAAATATGATCTATATCATCATCTTCCCCACAAAATAGTAGGCTCCATCTAAACGAAATCCTTTATCCACTAACAATTTTTTTAGGGGATCTTGTAATTTAGAAAAAAATAAAAATAAAAACATTTTAATTTTGGGGGGAATATTAAGTCTCCAAATTTTAGAATTTAGAGGTTTGTTTTCAATGCTTCCCCCATTATTTGGACACAAGGTTTCAAATTTCGATACTGATGTAGGCACATTCGGCTCGTCCAATGGCAGGCCTACACATGCCAATCAACGCGGCTTAGGGCAGAGCCAATCAGGGTGCATGCAGAGCTGAGCTCAGTGGGCCTTGCAGAACCAATAATGCGGGGTCACCTAGCGGCCTTAGATGGTCGTGCTCCCTACATACAATCTCCATCTCGACCACCTGAGCTTTGCCATGACCTGGCGGCCTCAAGTATAAATAAGTGGTGCCTCCCCGCAAGGTAAAGGGTCGCAGAACTTAAGACTCTCGAGCTCTCCTTGAGATTTTTTATCCTCCCATGTGACCTTGTTTGAGTCCTCGTACCTCAGACTTCAGTCACCTCGCACCAGTGTACTAACTTGACCATCGAAGACTCCGCCTCAGGTACCAACCTGGGGCCTCTGATGTGTTCTCTACCTTTACAGGGTCGATCTACCTGCCCTCGGCCACCTCAGCCACCTCAGCCACCTCAGGGTTCGGGCACCTCGCACCTCGGCTTGGGGGTAAAATGACAGTGTTGTCCTCAACCATTCCGAGATTCAACAGATACAGGGTGTATCGTATCATATCTTTAAAAGTCAAATATGAGATACGGTGTAAAATCAGTGGTATCATTTCTTTTCCACCGTATCAAGGGCATATGGGGGGTGTATTGGGGTGTATCGGAGATGTATCGACCGATACACTACGAAAAAGATATGGCCAAAAATTGAAAAAAAAGTGAAGGCTCCCCTAAAATAAACTTTCTTTCACCGCCAAATGACTCTGAAACTCCAAACCTCATTCCTAAAGTGCTAGATATGTAAAAATTTGCAAGAAACAAGCATGAATCATTAATATTTTTTTAGATTCTTCAAATTTTGAAAAATATGTAAGTTTTTTCAATTTTTTATAATATCTTGTATTTCTTTTTTTTCTTGAATGTTTAAATCTATGTTGACCTACATTTCTTACACTCAAAATCACAATTTTTTTTGTGTTATGAGTAGATTTATGGAAATTTCATGAAGATATTTGAGAAAAATATAAACTAATAAAAATTTGAAAATGTAATTTTTCTTTGCCTATAAAGACTTAATATGTTTTAGATCTACGGATTTATCTATCATATCCATAGAGTAATTGAAATTTCTTCTTTAATATATACTGTTTTGATTTTTCATAATTTTTCTCAATGGTTGAATATATTTTAATTCTATGATCTATTATATCCATAGAGTAATTGAATTTTTTTCTTTAATAATTATTTTTTTATTTTATATTTTTAGAATTAAAAATAAATATTAATTAATTATATTTTATCATTTGATCACAATGATTGAATATATTATAATTCTATGGATGATCTATCATATCCATAAAGCTATTAAAATTTCTTCTTTAATAACTATTTTTTGAATATATTATATAATTTTTATTTATTTTCTATAATTTTTAAAATAAAAAATAAATAATTATTAATTATATTTTCACTTAGAAGTTGTGCCAATGCATGTTTTATGGTTGGATAGGGAGTTGGGTTTTTCCATCCCACAAAACTTAAGAATTTTAATTTATAAATTATCGTTAAGCATAGGTTTTTTAATGAAATTATAATTAATTATAGTGTATTTCTTCATAAAACCATTAAATATATTAATTTAATGTATATATACCTCATTAAGGTCTTATATTTAGGGTTGTTTATATATTTTTATGATTTATTGAAGTATTTATAGTATTTTCGCGCATATCTTAATTTTTGTCCGATACATCTCTTAAAATTGCCTTTCTGATACACTTGGCGTTTTTTATACTCTGAACCTTGATTGGACGGGCCTCATTATAGGTTGATTTAACCGTGAAAGGTGCCCTTAGGATGCAACTACCAAATCATCCTATCATAGGATTGCATAGAAGGGATCGGGATAGGCTTAATTTTATGCCAAATGTTGGGGGAAACTAAAGTTCTAATAATTTCCTCATTCTACACTTTCCTACTATGATCAATTAAATCATATACTCTTAAATCATTTCAATGTTATTTGGCTGAATCATTTCATTTAATGGCTTCTCATCAAGCCATTGATCACTCCAGACATTGATCATCCTCCCATCGCCAACTCTCCAACCAATACCCTTCCTGAGGAGGTATCTAGATTGCAGGATGCCACGCTAGGTCCACGAAATGCCTTTTCTCTCTTTAGCATTCCAATGATCTTCCCTTTTAATTTTTTGCTTAAGACTAGTTGGACCCAACGATTCTTTTTGTCATTTAAAATCTTCCATCCTAATTTTGCAAGATTTGCATCATTTACCCAATGAAGATTCCTTACCCCCAAATCACCCCATCTCTTAGGGGTGCAAACTCTCTTCCAACTCATTAAACTAAATGTTTTTTTTTTCACTCTTGTTCGACCATATATATAAAAGCTCTAGGGATCTTGTTAAGATCCTCTATAACATTTTTTGAGACTTTGAAATAACTCATGATGAATTGGAATATCACATTTGAGACAGAGTTCACTAGAGTTAACCTTTCCGCAAAAGAAAGAGCTTTCTTTTTCCAATTTGCAAGTTTACTGATGTAATTCTGGTCACGTACCAATTTTTTGTGATGTATCAATTTTTTTTGGCTAAGTGCCTCATCATTTGACCTGCTCCCAAGAGAGGATGGTGGAGCTCCCTGGTGGTGAACTGCCTGAGGGAAGAGCTATGCCGAGCTGGGGAGAGCTATGCCGAGCTCCCTGATGGCGAACTGCCTAGGGGAGAGCTATGCCGAGCTGGGGAGAGCTATGTCGAGCTCCCTGATGGCGAACTGCCTGGGGGAGAGATATGCCGAGCTCCCTAGTGGTGAGCTACCTTGGTGGACTCGTCATTTTCCCTGCTCCTAGGTGGCCTGTGACTCAGAGAATCGTGGAGCTCCCTAGTGTAGCGCAACTCGACTGCCCTCTGCATGAGGTGATCTTCTCTCCTTTGTAGGCAGTGGGAGCTGAGGGACCTACGAGAATTCCATCTTTTCCTCCTCTTTGTAGGCGGCGGGAGCTGAGGGACCTGCAAGAACTCCATCTTTTCCTCCTCTTTGTAGGCGGCGGGAGCTGAGGAACTTGCGAGAACTGAATCAGAGGACCTGGGGGTATTTTTCCGGCAGGACTCTCCGATGCTTATGTTAGCATTCTGATTGTAGGGAGCTTAGAGAGAAATGAGAGAGCTAGAGAGTAGGGATTACCTCCATTTTTCCATTCTCTCCTCTTTGTCTTTGGGAGTTGAAGTCCTTATATAGCGGTGTCCTGTCAAATTAAGTGTAACCGCCTCTATCAAGTCAAGCATAACCACCTCTGTCTCTCTGCCATAGCCGTTACTGCCAGAGCTGAGGTGGCGGGTGCAGGCAGCTGTTGCAGAGTACGGCTCTGCCAGGCAAGGGACAACTCTCAGGTCTAGCAAGCACTGCGCTGCCTGGCGAGAGATGTGGGCGTAGGTCTCTGGATCTGTCAGGTACGGTTGTCGGGCAGAAGATCTTCCTGCGATATGCCGAACTACTCCTCTATACCGAGCTACCTTGCAAGTGGAGAGCTGCTTATGGCGAGCTACCTGGGGGAAAGCTATGCTGAGCTCCCCGGGCTATGTCGAGCTGCTTGTGGCGAGCTCTACCGAGTTGCCTGTGGCGAGCCATGCCGAGCTGTCCGTAAGTGGGAAGCTGTGGCAAGCTCTGTCGAGCTGCTCGAGCTGCCCAGTTGTCAAGAGGCTGCACTTGGTTTGCATGGGGTTCCAGGTGTCACAATTTCACTAGAGGGCCAAATCTGCCCTCATCATTTGCCCCCCACTCCCGAGCTGAGAGTAATTCAACGAAGGGAGTAGATTTCTTCTTTTGGCCCGTAAGTCAATGAGCTAGTAAGTGCTGATCCAATTCCTTAGGCTTTGGGAGCTGCCTGTCTGTGACGAGCTGCCTGCAAGTGGCGAGCTGCCAGCAAGTGGCGAGCTGCCTATAAGGTGAGGAGGTCTCCGCCAGTTCAGTAGTGTAGCCCTTAGGCTCTAGGGGCAACTTATAGTTCACTTTCTCTTATTTTGCCCATGCTGAGGAAGTGACTGGGTATTTAGCAATAATGTGGCCCGTAGGCTTTGGGAGTGACTCGTAGTCCACTCTTCTTGACCCATGCCGAAGAGGCGACTGGGTCTTAAGCAGTAATATGGTCCGTAGGCTTTGGGAGTGACTCGTAGTCCACTCTTCTTGACTTTGCCCATGCCGAAGAGGCGACTGGGTCTTAAGCAGTAACGTGGCCCGTAGGCTTTGCCTGCGAGGTGCCGAGCTGACCAGGTGTCGAGTTACCTGTGAGGTGTCGGGTTGACCGAGTGCCAAGCTACCTGTGAGGTGCCGAGCTGACCAGGTGTCGAGCTACCTGTGATTGCGCTGCGTCAGCCTCGTAATGCCGATCACCCACTCCTACAAGAAGCTACTAGGAGCTCGACCTTCGGGGGCAGTATTACTAACTTTAGGTCACCAGCTCTCATGGGAGCCTTTGGGGGCTCGACCAGCAAGGGTGCCTATGTAGTCTGTTAGCTGCCAACTCCCGCGGAAGCCACGAAGAGCTCATCTTTGTAGAGGGGACCTTGCGGAGAGGACTCATGAGGTTTTATCTGAATTGAAAGTAAAGTTGGTAGAGCTGCTTAGTCTGCTAACTCCCTACGTAGTCTTTGAGTTCATAAAAAATGTAAACTATAAAGCGAGAGCTTCAATTTCTAAAAATTGAGGACTTATCTTTTGTAGGATGAGTTAGCTTTTTGTAGCGTTTTCCCACAAACAGCGCCAATTGATATAACCGTTTCTGGTCACGTACCAATTTTTTGTGATGTATCAATTTTTTTTTCTGGCTAAGTGCCTCGTCATTTGACCTGTTCCCAAGAGAGGATGGTGGAGCTCCCTGGTGGTGAACTGCTTGGGGGGAGAGCTATGCCGAGTTGCTCGAGCTATGTCGAGCTCCCTAATGGCGAACTGCCTGGGGGGAGAGCTATGCCGAGCTAGGGAGAGCTATGCCGAGCTTCCTGATGGCGAACTGCCTGGGGGAGAGCTATGCCGAGCTCTCTAGTGGTGAGCTACCTTGGTGGACTCGTCATTTGCCCTGCTCCTAGGTGGCCTGTGACTCAGAGAATGGTGGAGCTCTTTAGTGCAGCGCAACCCGACTGCCCTATGCATGAGGTGATCTTCTTTCCTTTGTAGGTAGTGGGAGCTGAGGGACCTGCAGGAATTCCATCTCTTTCCTCCTCTTTGTAGGCGGCGGGAGTTGAGGGACCTGCGAGAACTCTATCTTTTTCTCCTCTTTGTAGGCGGCGGGAGCTGAGGAACCTGCGAGAACTGAATCAGAGGACCCGGGGGTATTTTCCCGGCGGGGACTCTCCGATGCCTAAGTTAGCATTCTGATTGTAGGGAGCTTGGAGAGAAATGAGAGAGCTAGAGAGTAGGGATGACCTCCATTTTTCCATTCTCTCTCCTTCGTCTTTGGTGGTCGGAGTCTTTATATAGCGGTGTCTGTCAAATCAGGCATAACCGCCTTTGTCTCTCTGTTGTAGCCGTTACCGTCAGAGCTGAGGTGGCGGGTGTAGGCAGTTGTTGCAGAGTACGGCTCTGCCAGGCAAGGGATAACTCTCAGGTCTGGCAGGCATGGCGTCGCCTGGCGAGAGACGTGGACGCAGGTCTCCGGATCTGTTAGGTACGGTTGTCAAGCAGGAGATCTTACTGCGATATGTCGAACTGCTCTTCTGTATCGAGCTACCCTGCAAGTGGCGAGCTACCTATGGTGAGCTACCTGGGGGAGAGCTATGCTAAGCTCCCTGGGCTATGCCGAGCTGCCTGTGGCGAGCCATGCCGAGCTGTCTGAAAGTGACAAGTTGTGGCAAACTCTGCCGAGTTGCCCGAGCTGCCCTGTTGTCAAGAGGCTGCACTTGGTTTGCATGAGGTGCCATGTGTCACAATTTCACTAGAGGGCCAAATTTGCCCTCATCACTTACCATTAACTTTCTCTCTCAAGGACTTGAAAGTATCCTTGGTCACTCTGGAGCCTTTGGGGAATTGTTTTGGAAAACTGATAGCAGATTTTGAGAAATTTGAGAGCTAGCCAAAAGCCTTTGCATAATTATCAATAATCTCTTTAATTTTTAAGCAGGTTGAAATGGTAAATTTTGCAAAAAAGAGGCAATCATCAACAAACTATAATAGTGGAATGCCGGGTGGGGGGCACCCTTAGAGATTTGGATTTGGGCTTTAAGGATTCTCTCCAAATTTCTAGCCAATGCATTTGCATATAGAACAAAAATGTACGAGGATAGAGGACCCCCCTGTCTAATCCCTCTTAAAGGGTAAATCTCCTTAGTAGGAGAGCCATTATTAATAATCCTATAGGACACTGACTTTAGGTAAGTCATCACCCAACTAATCCATTTTTCATGAAACCATACTAATGGAGAGTTTTTTCTATAAAAGCCCATTCTAGCCTATCATAGGCCTTTTACATATCAATTATAGATGTCATTATATTAGAACTATCCTAATTTTTGTTCATTGAATGAAACATTTCATGGGCTATGACAATGTTGTCATTAATTTGCCTATTGGGTATGAAAGTACTTTGGAAATGAGAGATGATGTCATCCACGAGGGGTTTCATCCTATTAACTAGAATTTTTACAATAATCTTGTAGGTAATGGTTACTACTTGATAACTATTTGTCTATTTCTTCTAAATCGCATTATGACAATGTCCTGAAAAATGGGTGTTGGATAATTAATGGGAAGTACTTTGTTTTAGCCCCTTGGAAGGAAGGTTTCAACCCCTCAAAGCAGAACTTGAGGTGGCTGACTTATGGGTTAGGCTGTCGGGCCTCCCTCTTGAATTTTGATTGTGGGATGACCTTGAACTTATCCTTAGAGATGTAGGAAAGGTGACCAAGCTAGATGGTGATACCAAAAATATGAGATGCACAAATTTCCCAGGGATACGTGTTTGGATTAGCCTTGCAAGACCTTTTGTTTTAACAATCCCTCTCACTTCCGGTGGGGTTGAATAGCCCATAAGGGTCTTTTATAAGAACATCATTGTTAGTAAAAAAAGGAACCTAGATCTGAAATTCCAAAATGATGGAAATAGGTTGCACATTGAAAAGGGAAAAGGTAAGTTGGGATCGAATAAGAAAACAAATTGGCTTAATGCTAGAGGCCAAAGGTTTGTTCGTTCCAGAAATCTTGCAAAAACAAGTTTTCTTAATGCTGGCCATACAACTATTGTTCCAAATGCACACAATAAGACTCAACAAAAGTGGTAAAGAAAAAAAAATCCAATGTGAGTAAAATGGGTGGTTCAACAAACATGATTTGTGACCTAACAAGGCTTAAGAATACAATCAAAGAATAATTTTCAAGTGACCATGATGCTGAAATGGAAGGGATGGAAGGGATGGAAGAGGATGGAGACAGCCTAGAGGGTGAAGACTATGAAGACGACAATCTCCTAGATGAGGAGTGGGAAGAACACAAAGGTAATGAAGGCCTTGAAAATGTAAGATTGATGTTATAATGGCAAATGAAAGATTAGTGCATACTCTGATCCATGATGTTTCAAATGATAAGACTCGGTTTTGTACTTTTATGTACGCCCCTCCCAATAAGTCTAACCAAAATGTTGTATGAGAATGGATAAAAAATATAGCAGATAATACTAATGGCCCTTGGTGCATTATGGGTGGTTTTAATAATTTCAAATCCAATGAAAATAAAAGAGGGGGAAGGTGTGTGCTCCCTAGTCAAACTAGGAATTTTAATGAAATGATTGACTATTGTAACCTTATTGAACTAAACATGATGTATCCTATCTTATGGATGGTATGAATTAGCCTCCCATGAGATCCATAGAAATAGGTAGGAAGTTCCCTAATTGACCACCTAGCAAGTGAACCTGAAATCAGATTCGGTGCTCACAAAATTGTGCTAATATCTCTTTTCAGACATGCATTGGAAACATCTTCTCATGAATAAAAGGATATAAGTATGGATATATTCTCAATGCATGACTGAAAAGGGCTATGAGAACGGTGTAACCACAATTTTGTGAGGACTGAATCTGCTCTTAGTGAACCTTTGTCCATTCTCCACCTTGATCTTCAAAAATCAAAACTAATACTAATTGTTTAATCTGATTATATGATCACTCTGGATCTGCTACCCGTAATCTGTTCCCACAGCCTTGTTCACATAACACCATCGCTGTGTATTAGGAACATCTCTCCATGAATGATAAGGGAGATATTCCCAATATGCTACTGTAAGGGATGTGGGAACAGCTAGTGGGAAGCAGATCCAAGCCCCAATGATATTGGAAAGGCAAGGCATGGCATCTAGGAAACTTATAAATAGGGCTATTAATGGACCAGATATTGGTCCAATCTGGCGTGGTCCAGTACGAGTCCATTACAGATGGATCAAGTCCAATCCAACCCAATGAATACTTTGGACCATTTTCGACTGGTCCAAATTCCAATTCAATGTTTGGACCATCCAAACTGTTTGAATTGGTTTTAATTTAGATTGGATCCAATCCAAATCTGGTCCATTGACACCCATACTCTTATCTTATGTCAATGAACCTAATATTGATTCAATCCGACCCAATCCAATATAAATCCATTATAAGTGGACCAGCTCCAATCCAATTCAAAAAAAAAAAAAAAACTTTGGGCCATCAAGTCTGGATTGGTCAAATTCAATATGTCTAATTGGTCCATCCAATCCATTTAACCACCCAACCCAAACCTGGTCCATTGACACCCCCTACTTATATCCAATCAATCGGTATCATGAATGAAAGTGGTAACCAATAATCACTTTATCTATACTAGATTATAAAAGTGTGGATGTAGTGTGAAACCCTTTTTTTGGACTAAAATTACCCATATTTCTTTGTTTGAGAAAGGGTATAAAAGTCATTTTATTATAACTTTAATGGCTATTAAAATGCCCATATTTATGTATTTAGTCCATTAAGGGTTGAAAATGTAACTTCAATTATTACTTTTTGATGGAGGGTGATTTGGCCCGACCTCGTAGCACGGGTACATGTGGGTGTGACCTTGCTCAAGCGATGACTCAGCGTGAAAGCATAGCAGGTACAGCCGCAACTCCGTGGGAAAGTCCCACCGAGTTCAGTTGGACAACTTGGCGGGATAGACTACTCGCCGGGAGCTGCCTAGCCCGCACCTCCTCCCCGAGACTAAGGCACCCCGAGCTGCCTCCGAGCTCGGGACCCCCTGACCTCTCCTAATATCCGAGCCCCTCCCAGTGGATCTCAGGCCACTCTTAGACAAAAACACACCGACCCGCTTCAAGATGCCCCGAGGTGAGGACACCTTGGGCCAAACAGCTCGACATAGCTTGCCACACGCGGCTCGCCGCTTATGGGATAGCCCGGCATAGGGTAACTCGTGAAAGAGTAGTTCGACATATCGTAGGAAAATCTCCTACCCGACCACCGTACTATTATGGACACACCGCCTGGTAGCGCACTGCGGCGCAGTCATAGGCAGCAGCACGCACCACGGGCCGCCCAGCAACACACACTGCCCAGCAGGCGCCGCACAGCAGCCTGGCAGCGTGCACAGCAGCACGCACCGCCCGGCAATGCACAGTACGCACTGCCTGGCAGCACGCAACATGCACCGCCCGACAGCGCGCAGCACGCACCGCCTGACAGCAGTAATAGGGCGGGGTCCACTCGACAGCTCATCAGGGTGGGTCCACACTTATCTTACCACATCAGCTCCGCTCGCCAACTCACCGCCAGCTTATAGGCCTTCTGGAAGCGTTCCTCTCCAACAAAGAAAGAAGCTTTGAGGGAACCGCCACCACCAACAACCGCCGTCCAGACGGGGTGGAGACGTCCAGCGAACAGCAGACCGCTGCCCCAACAGCCGTTGTTATTCCCAAGTATAGCCAAAGCATATAGGCCTTCCAATAATACTTGAAACTTCACAATTCAATCCTATTATCACATATTTGGATGAGGTGTTTATATAATCAAATTTGGATTTTGCAATCTGTATCCTATTAATAATAAAAAAATAAAAACAAAAAATAAAAAATACATAAATTTTATAGAAAATTTTGGATATATTATTATTATTATGATGATGATGATGATGATGATGATGATGATTATTATTATCTAGAATTGCCACGTGCAAAGCACATGCACACTTACTAGTGTTTATAAAAAATCACAATGAAAGAAGGGTTCTGATTGGTTTTGGGTTGGGCTAACCCCAAATTATAGGTATTATTATTATTGTTGTTGTTGTTGTTGTTGTTGTTATTATTATTATCATTATCTAGAATTGCCATGTGCAAAGCACATGCACACTTACTAGTGTTCATAAAAAATCATGGTGGAAGAGGGGTTCTAATTGGTTTTGGGTTGGGCCAACCCCAAATTATTGGGTTTAGACATCAACTCGGAATTTTTTTGGTAATCACCTCAACCAGTTGTAACTTGTAACCCTACAAGCCAGGAAACCTGTCTTACCAACCTGATTTTCTAGTCCCCATAGACCATAGCCAGTCCAGTCTGTAATCCCATAAACCAAGCCCAAACCAGTACCAATACACAGGGTGACTAGGGTTAGGTTTGACCGGTTCGTATTGTGCCTGACGTAACCTGATCCAAGTTGTTGCTACTTGCTAATTTCTATTAGGGGTGTCCACGGTTCGGTTAACCGAACTATGACACTTTTTTGTAAACCAAACCGGTGGTACCGGTTTTTCTAATTCTCCAAACCGAAATTGAACCGATGCCACCGGTTAATCGGTCTGCTGGTTTTGGTTTTTGACCAGTTTGGTTCTTCAGTTTTTCAATTTTTTATATTTATAATATATATTATACAAATATATGTATAATATTATATAATAAATAATAAATGATATATAATATATTATAAATATTTAAAAAATATAATATATATAATATATTTATAAATAGATCATTATAAATATAATATAAGTATATATTTATATATATAATGAATATATATTTATATATAATACATACAAAATGTGATATATATTAAAAATATATATAAAATATACATAAAAATATATATACTGGTCGGTTAAGTTAATCATCGGTTTTTTTTAGATTAATAACCAAAAACCGAATCGGTCCTTCGATTTTTCAAAAATCCCGAACCGAAATATATACCCCCAGGTCCCAGCGGTCCACCCCGCCCTCCTGCTTCTAATTTATTTTTTTTCCGCAATTTTTTTTTGTTTATTGGATTTTTCCCATCTTCTTCTTCTTCTTCGTAACACAAGAAAGAAAACCAGAAAAGGAACGGGCAGAGGGAAAATATAACAATAATTTGAGAAAATCAAACAAAGTAGAGCGGAGAAAAAGGAAATGTCTTATCTGCTCCTTCATCAACTATATCCGCACCAGCCACTGCCCCCTTCCTCAACGTCGTCCATGGCCCATCTCCATCTAGGTACAGCCCTCTTCGGAAACTTCTGCAATTCATGTTCAGTTGCCCGCAGAGGATCTCAACCACCGAATTTCATCAACATCCTGCGCTCCTCTCCACCGAATTCTTCAACTATAAGGTGCATGGCAAACCCTCGACGGGTGAAAATGGTTGCCAAACAAATAAGGCGCGAACTCTCTGACATGCTCCTCACCGACAAGGTCCTTCAGTACGCTGTTCTCCCGGAAGCCGCACTCGGCGCCGACCGTTACTTGTCTTCCCTCACCACCATCTCCGACGTCGAGGTCTCTGCTGACTTGCAGGTAACCTTCGATGGATATCACCAGCTAATTAGTGAGCAGACAACACAAAACCCCAGATTGTGATAGTTGATTCAATTCAATGTGCAATGAACGGAATCCAATATCAAGTGGCAATCTGGAGAGAGATTATGATACTGATAATCCAGATGTCATTTAGTTGTGACATCAGGAGGCTTCTGTTTTTTGAGTTTTAATTTTATTGAAAAAAAGCATACTTCCAAGTTCTAATGATTCTCGCTTTGAATTCCGTGGTTTTATTGCTTATGTACACATTTTTTTTTTTTATCAGCAACCACAAAGAATAGATTTATTAAATTAAAGGAGGAAGATACAACAAGGAGTTGTGAACCATAAGCATGCCCAATACAACATTAGTGCCCAATACTAGCCACTAATGTTGGCTCCCTCATCCCCGATTACCACTCCAATACTTAGGGACCCAGGTTACCCATACTACTACCATCAAAGTTCAGATTCTTCCAACCAACCATTGCTGGAGATCAGACCTTAGGGGTTTTTGTTTCCTAGAAGAAGAGCTTGCAACTGCCCCCCAATTCCGGAAAATTTCCTCCACTCCAAAGTCTGAAAGATGTTTCAAGGTTCTTATGCAATGAGAAACTTCAAGAATAATACAATCAATTAGCACCTCCAAGCTTCTCTCCTTGAAGATTCTTGCGTTTCTCTTTTCCCACACTGTCCAACAAACTACTTCCCTTGTACATCTCCATAAAATCCTACTCTTTTTTCGTGCTACTCAAAATAGAGGGGATAAATACTTAATTAGTCCGTCCAAACTGGCAGGAGTGTTCCTCCTACAACCAAAAAGAGAAAAAAAGAACATTGCCAAATACAACAAACAAAGGGACAGGAGTTAAGAGGTGGAAAGCGGTTTAACCACTTAATTTACACAAAAAGCACCAGTTAGGGGATAAGGCCCAATTTGGTCTTTTCATTTGCAACAAGTCACAAGTTTTATGCATCAATGGAACACTTCCCAGCAAAATGCACTGACCTTTGGAGGAATAGGAACACACCAGGTTTCTTTCACAGGGAAAGTGGGTGGAGAGGAAGTAGAAATGGGGGAGCTGAATAGAGATTTACAAGAAAATTTCCCAACGGGGGAAGGGGACCACCACCGAGCATCCTTCACATCATTGACAAGGGTCACTAACTCTAGAACATTCAACAAATTAGACACCAAGTGGGATTTTTGACTCTCTTAGATTTCTGGTAAGCCCCAAATTTCCAATTCAACCCAAAAGAGGAAGGGCAAGGGTTCAAAAAAGTTATCCACAGGTTTACCTTTGAAACTGGGAAGAACAAAGAGGGAGGGAAAGACATCTTTCAAAGGGGAATCACCCACCCACACATCTTATTTTACTACTAGAAATCATTGAAATTGAATCATTTTGGGGATGGGGTTGGGCCATACCACCCACACATCTTCATATTCAATGGAGTGTGTAATACTAATATGAAGTTATAATTCGGGCTAGATATTATTATATTTTTATTGCTTTCACTTCCCTAACCCCATCCCCATAAAAAATAGAAGGGAAGGCTTTAACTTGCTTTGATTAGAGTACTTTCAATCATGTAGTATCCATGCTTATATGCTTAGTTTTTTATAGGCCACTACATTATGTATATCATTGTTTCCCAATAGGATTTGTTAATCATTGTCCCTTATGATTTCTGTTTTAAGTTTGGAGATTCCCTTCCAAAAGAAAAAGAAAAAAGAAGCTAAAGTGACCAATGACAATGTATGAAAGGAAAATGTGAGCAACATAAATAGAAATTTTCATAAAAAAAGAACGCCAAGGGGTGTCGTTGCTTTGTCCATGATTTGTCCCCTACTCGTGGTAAGTTTGATCCTCGTGCCATTCTCTATGTTTTTCTTGGTTATCCTTTATATCAAAAGGGTTACCATTGCTATGATCATGCCTCATGCAAGTACTATGTCTCCATGGATGTATCATTCTTTGAAAGTCAACATTTTTTCTTGGTTTCTCCTCAGGGAGAGATAGGGTTGAGGAGGAGAAACACACTCAGGCTCAAACTCAATTACCTCTTCTTCCTGATCCTCTCCCATTTCGTGTCTTTATTCGCCACCATAAGAGCCAGCAGAATTCAAGAGCCATGGAACTTGAAACTATGCAACCATCATCATCAGACTCTCCAGAGGCAGATCTTCCTCATCAGTCAGATACACTTGTTCCCATTGATATGTCTGAACCTCTTGATATTGATTCCCCTATTATTAATGATCTTAATGTACCTATTGTTAAGAGAAAGGGTGTTAGGTCTTGTACTACTAATCATCCTATCTCTCACTTTGTGTCCTATGGTCATATTTCACCTTCATATCGTGTGTTCTTTTCCTCCGTTGATAGTGTTTCTGTTCCTAAGAATGTGATAGAAGCTTTATCCAAACATGAATGAATAGGTACAATGAAGCAAGAAATTAATGCCTTATACAAAAATGGCATCTGAGAGTTGGTGGATATTCCTGAAAGAAAGGAACCAGTGGGTATTCACAGTGAAGCATAGGGCTGATGGTACGGTAGAAAGGTACAAAGCCAGATTGGTGGCCAAAGGATTTACACAAGTATATGGAGTAGACTATGTAGAGACCTTTGCTCCAGTAGCCAAGATGAATTCTATCAGAATCATCCTTTCACTAGCAGCTAATCTTGATTGGGAATTTCACTAGTTGGATATTAAAAATGCATTCTTGAATGGTGACCTAGAGGAGGAGGTTTACATGACTCAACCTCTAGGTTTCTGTGCCAAAGGTAGTGAGAAAAAGGTGTGTAGGTTAAAAAAATCATTATATGGGTTGAAACAATCACCTTGGGCCTGGTTTAGTAAGTTTCATTTAGCTGTACAACAGATGGGGTTCAAACAATGCTAGTCAGATCATACTTTGTTTGTGAAGAAAAGTAAAGGGAAAATTGCAGCTTTAATTGTGTATGTTGATGACATAGTGGTCACAGGAGACTGGAAGACTGAAATATAGAAGCTGAAGAAATTCCTAGCCACTCAATTCGAGGTGAAAGATCTAGGCCCCTTACGTTATTTCCTTGGGATTGAAGTCGCCTGTTATCAAAAGGGTACATTTATTTCCTAAAGGAAATATGTACTAGATCTATTAGAGGATGCAGGCAAGTTAGGGATGAAGCCAATTGATTCACCAAATGAACCCAACCATCAGCTAGGAGACAGTCAGGGGGAGTTTTTGAAAGATGTGAAGAAGTTCTAGAGACTTGCATGGAGACTTCTATATTTGTCTATGACCAGACCTGATATTGCCTATGTAGTGGGTGTCCTTAGTCAGTTCATGCATAACCCTAAGACAACTCACTTTGAAGTTACAGAAAAGATCCTTAAATACCTTAAAAAGTTCCAGGAGCTGGTTTACTATTTCAAAAACATAGATATTTGAAAGTTGAGGTGTATAGAGATGCTGATGGTTGTCTTAGTTTATTTGAAGGTCACAGGAGACTGGAAGACTGAAATATAGAAGCTGAAGAAATTCCTAGCCATTCAATTCGAGGTGAAAGATCTAGGCCCCTTACATTATTTCCTTGGGATTGAAGTTGCTTGTTGTCAAAAGGGTATCTTTATTTCCTAAAGGAAATATGTACTAGATCTATTAGAGGATGCATGCAAGTTAGGGGTGAAGCCAATTGATTCACCCAATGAACCCAACCATCAGCTGGGAGACAGTCAGGGGGAGTTTTTGAAAGATGTGAAGAAGTTCTAGAGACTTGCATGGAAACTCTTATATTTGTCTATGACCAGACTTGATATTGCCTATGCAATGGGTGTCCTTAGTTAGTTCATGCATAACCCTAAGACAATTCACTTTGAAGCTGCAGAAAGGATTCTTAAATACCTTAAAAAGTTTCCAAGAGCTGGTTTACTATTTTAGAAACATGGACATTTGAAGGTTGAGGTGTATAGAGATGCTGGTGGTTGTCTTAGGTTATTTGAAGGTCACAGGAGATTGGAAGACTGAAATATGGAAGCTGAAGAAATTCCTAGCCACTCAATTCGAGGTGAAAGATTTAGGCCCCTTACGTTATTTCCTTTGAATTGAAGTTGCCTACTGTCAAAAGGGTATCTTTATTTTCTAAAGGAAATATGTACTAGACCTATTAGAGGATGCAGGCAAGTTAGGGGTGAAGCCAATTGATTCACCCAATGAACCTAACCATCAGCTGGGAGACAGTCAATGGGAGTTTTTGAAAGATGTGAAGAAGTTCTAGAGACTTGCATGGAGACTCTTATATTTGTCTATGACCAGACTTGATATTTCCTATGCAATGGGTGTCCGTAGTCAGTTCATGCATAATCCTAAGACAACTCACTTTGAAGCTGCAGAAAGGATCCTTAGATACCTCAAAAAGTTTCCAGGAGCTGGTTTACTATTTCAGAAACATGGACATTTGAAGGTTGAGGTGTATACAGATGCTGATTGAGCAGGGGTAGTCGATGACAGAAAGACTACATCTACCATTAGGTATTGTACCTTTGTGGGAGGAAACTTAGTCACCTAGAGAAGTAAGAAGCAAAGTGTGGTGGTTAGATCCAGTGCTGAAGCGGAACTGGGTTTTGTAGTTAACAAACCTATGTCACTCTATTGTGACAATAAAGTTGCTATCAATATTGCTGCTAACCCAGTCCTCCATGATAGAACATAACATATTGAAGTGGATAAGCATTTTATTAGAGAAAAACTTGTGAGTGGAGAAGTGTGATATGCCAGTTCAAAAGAACAACTTGCAGACATCTTCACCAAGGGCCTTCATCATGTGTGGCATAATAATTTGTGTGACAAGTTGGGCATGATTCACATCTATGTCCCAACTTGAGGGGGAGTGCTGGAATGTTTATTTTACTTTTTTATGTTTGTATTCTGCTGAGTTAGGGTCTGTTTGGTCTAACTAAAGTAGTGTTTTTATCATTGTTTATGTACTCTAATTGCAGCAGGGGCAAAAGGGTTTTTTCCCTTTTAATTATGGTTGCCCTATATATGATAATGTAAGCTGGCACTGCCAGCCAGATATGAAGACTCCAAATCCTTTCTCTTCTCTTCTCCCTTCTCTCCTCTCTCTCCCTTCTCTTCTTCTTACTTATTTTTCCGCTTCTCTTCTGCTAATACAAGAAAAAGGTGATAAGAAATCACCCAGAAGGAGGAGCAACCGCAGCAAAAACAAAACCAAGCACCTCTTATTTGGAAACATCTAAAACAATCACCCTTGTTACCAACACTTAAGTCTCAAACAGGACTTGGTATGCTGTTTTTACAAGTCATTCTGTACATGCCATTTTCTTGGTTAATTGCTCATTTTAATTTTCTTTCCATTTATGGTTAAGGACATTCATCCATGCCATTTTTTTAACTCAGAAACCTCCTAGGTGAATCCAATAAGTGGTGGTTCTGACTCCTTGAGCATGTGTCATGCATATGACATGAGCAGAGATTATTTTTTGGTTGCCATCCTTAACTGAGTATTGAACTCATTCTCTGTTTCTGTTTTAGGTTACTACGAGAAAGCTATTTCATTGTGAGTATGATTTTTGCCTTGATGAACAAATCATGTTTTTCAGAGTACTGAGGCAATGCCTGTTCTCCTGTTTAGGTGGTTAAAGTTTATGTATCTGTATTTGGTGATGAAAGAGGTAGAGAGGTTGCTATTGCTGGGCTGAAATCAAAGGCCAAGTATGTTCGCAGTGAGTTGGGCAGGCGTATGAAATTGCGGTTGACTCCTGAGATACGTTTTATTGAAGATGAGTCTCTAGAGAGAGGAAGCAGGGTAAACTTTCATTTTTTTTTTGTTTTTCATTCAGTTAAATACCTGCTATTTAAGAGCACTTTGAATAAGATCTGTTTAATCACTTTCTATGCCCAATAAGATCTCCCTATTACTTTCTATTACAACTTGTGATGTCTCCTAACTCCCAAGAAAGAAAGACTGACACAATTATCATGTCATCATGTTCTTTTCCCCTATCATCCATGAACTGATCTGACATTTAGGTATTATCAAGGATCAAATCAATCAGATTAACTGTTTAGGATGTCCTATGAAAGACCCATCACCAGTAGGTCTGCACACAAGTCCCATGCACAGCAAGTACTTCATGAATGATAATTATGGTCCATAAGGTGGAGTGTAATTTTTATCAACTGTATGTCTACTTCAGGAGGCAGTGGCCATTGTGTGGTACAATGGTAAAATGCCACACAATAGGTTAGATGCTGTGAATGACCATTTCATTCTAGAAAATTCTGAAGGTTAGGTTTGCACGTGGTCCATCCCTCCCAAAACTCTAGATAGTTAGGACCAACGTTGGCAATGGCCCTTAGTCCACTTCAGGAGTCATGTAAGCTATGACTTCAGAGGTGGTCAGATGGTGTACCTGTTTTCTATTTGTTTGGTTCCGGATACATGCTTTGATAAATGATTCCTGTATGTGTAGCTTTAGTGCTTGAACTGGATTATTCATCTGGTTTCAGTGCACTGCTTCTATGGTTGACCTGACTCCCATACTATGGTCTCTCCCAGTTGAATCCAGGGGACATGGCTTACTTTGGATCATCATACATTCAATCATGGAATTCCTTTGTTCTTTGATTATCCTGGCAGATGAATTATGCATATGGAAGCTGCATATTCTCTTTTTGTGAAGCTGATAAACTGATATAATATGATTTTCATGACAATGAAATCATTTATGTGATGTCTGCTTCTATATGGTTAATAGTGGCTGTGTTTGTTTCCAATTTGAAAGGGGAAGAAAACATTTGGCCATAGAAAAGGCAGAAACACAATTGGAATTTTATAGATTGAAAACATATCCTAAAGTCATAATTCAATAATTTTGGTTAATCACTTTTCCTTATATTCTATGTGGCATTTTGTAGCATTAAGAGATTAAGTTACAAAATCATCATGGACCGGTTCACATTCATATATTAAGCTAGGGTGATTTACTTCCTGGTGGAGTACTGACTGATTGTTTTATTCCATGGCAGGTGATTGCAATACTGGATAGGCTAAAGAATGAGAAAAAGAATGCAGAAAGTCACGATGAAGGGAAATCTCAATCATCTGATCTGTCTGAAGATGATAGAGATTGGGATGTTGATGACCCTGATGATGGCATTATTTATATAAAGTAGCTGCTCATGGTTAGTTGAAGTATGCTTGGATTTTGGACTCAGACATAGTTTTACAGCTTCACAGGTTAGTCTAATTTAAAGGAAAAATTACAGATATAGATATTGAAATTTCAATACCAACCGAGTATAGCATGTCAAAATGTCAACATGATTTCCTTGTTCTAGAATATCTTACAACTGGTAGTGGAAGGTCAAAATGTCAACATGATTTTTCCATTAAATTATGACAGGCTGGTAGTGGAAGGTGACTCTAAACTGGTAATAGGTTGGTTGAAGGAACCTGAAATGGTAATTTGGAAATATAAAGAGTATATAAAGGATTTAAGTGGCTGGTCAGAGATATGATAATCTCAGTCCAATGGGAAAGGTGTTCAGCTAATGGGATGGCTGATTTTTTTGCAAAATGTAGGGTGCATAGATCTGATTTATTTTGGGCTCAGTTGTAATCTTGTTTCCAGCTGGGGCTGCATCTCGCGCTTCTCCTGGATGTACTCTGTAACCTTGTGATATTTCTTCTAGTTTAATAAATTTTCTATCATCAAAAGAAAAAAAAAATCTTACAACTAGGTCCTATTTTAAATCCTACAGCTACCACTTTTATAAAAATTTCATTCTTAGACCATTTACCCAATTGAAAAAAAATCTGAACCTTTCCTCTTCCCAACTAAATGCTCCTGATTCGTTTTTTTCTTCGTAAATATGCTTTCAGGAACAACTTATTTTCTCTGTTTCACCATTCAAAATCAAGAAATTGTAATGATGAGAATGTCAAATCTCCCTTCTGTTGACAAAACTTTGCAAGGCTATAACTCACAAAATGATATTATCCTCAGGTGATAGCATCAGCAACCTGATGAAGAATTCAATACCATTAGAAGCCATAGGTAGAAAATTATGGAACTCAGCAAATGAATGTGTAGCAGAGAAGAGGAAAGAGTTTGGTGTGCAAATTGGATTTAGAGAAGGCCTTTGATTTTGTGCATTGGTCTTTTCTCTAAAGATAATGGAGAAAATTGGCTTGGGGGAGCAATGGAGGATGTGGATGAAGGGGACCCTCTATCTCCTTAGTTCAGTATTCAATTTTAATTAATGGTGTGGCCAGAGATTATTTCCCAGCAAAACGAGGTATGGGACAAGGGTACCCTCTATCCCCTTTCCTTTTCACCCTAATTGCTGATGTTTTCATTAGGATGATCTTGAAGGTTGATCAGAATAATCTGGTTAGAGGATGGAGGGTAGGAAGACATGAGGTGGAAGTCACACATTTGCAATTTGTAGATGACAACATTTTATTTTGCGAGGGAGGCAATCAAGAGAATATAAGAAACTTGCGAGATCTCATTAGTTCTTTTGAATCTGTCTCCAATTTGAAGAATGGGGGAAAGAGTTGTATAGCAGGGATAAATTTGGATGGAGGAAGTATGAGAGAGCTAGCTGAGATTTGGGGTGTGAGGTTAAACAATGGCCATTGGAGCATTTAGGGCTTCCGTTGGGAGGGACCCAAGATCCAATGCCTTTTGGAAGCCAATAGTAGAAAGATTCACAAAGAATTTGTTACTATAGAAGAGGAACTACTTATCCCTAGGTGGGAGAATAACTTTGATTAGAGCAAACTTAGCTAACCTACTAGTCTACTTCCTTAAACCTTTAGAATTCCAGCTAGGATAGCAAGACAACTAGAGAAATTTACGAGGGATTTTCTTTGGGAGTCGAGGGATATAAAAAGGGACCATCTAGTAAAGTGAGAACAAGTTAGCTAAACAAAGGAGAAGGTAGGTCTAGGGTTGGGGAACTTAATGCACAAAAACACTTTTCTGCTAGGCAAGTGGCTTTGGAAATTTCCTTTGGAAGAGGATAGGCTGTGGACCTTGTGGTATAAGGTTATAGAAAGCATTCATAGGCTGATCATTGATGAACAATGGCTGGTATGCAAAGGTAACTTCTTCCTCAAACTCGAGCTCTCCTTGGGAAGCAATTCATGAGGTATATCCAACCTTTATTAATTTCATCAGGTTTGATGTGGGATTAGGGTCTAGGGTACTCTTTTGGGAAGACCTTTGGTAGAATGAAACTCCTTTTTGTTCTCTCTTCCCTGATCTGTACTTAGTGGCTGATTATAAGTCAAAACCTATCTCAAACTTTCTCACCTTTTCTCATTCTGGTTTGAGCTGGGACTTTGGTTTTAGGAGGGGGTTGAGGGATAATGAGTGTGAGACACTTGTGTGTTTGCTGGGCAAACTTAAGCTAGCCTTCTTGGTTCAAGCAATGGAGGACACTAGAGTTTGGTCTGCTGCCTGTATCTTTACATGTGCTTCTTTTTTTAAAACCCTTGTGCAACCTCCTGGGGGGGGGAGAATTTCCCGATGAAAGAGATATGGAGTAAACTGTTAAGGGCCTGCGAATAGGATCTCGTCACAGGTCGGTTAACGGGGAAAACTTCCTGTTTTCCCTTGTTTCTCCCTTTTCTCGAGGAACCTATCTTTAGTGCCTTAATGGTGATTTGTTAAAGAGATCACCAACTCTCCTTTGCTCTTTCTTGATTGAAAATATCGATAATTTTATTGAATATCATCTGCTCCTTTAAATAGGAAATTACAAGAAGATAAGAGTCCTTCTTTAGGAACACTTCCTAACAACATTTATCTTTAAATAATAATAATGCTACTGCCTAATTAATAGGAACACTGAATTTAGCTAAGAGATAAGATAGGAACACTGAATCTAGCTAAGAGATAAGATAGAAACACTGAATCCTAGCTAAGAGATAAGATAACACTGAATCTAGCTAAGAGATAAGATAGGAACACTGAATCTAGCTAAGAGATAAGATAGGAACACTGAGTTAATCGCCCATTACTGCTGCTGTCCATTAAACACTGAATTAATCGCCCATTACTGCTGCTGTCCATTACTGCTGCTGTTTGCGGCAGTATTTCTTCCCAATAAAAGCATCCACAACATAAGCCCATTCCACCAAGGATTCAAGCACCGTGTTGGGAGGTTTTTCTTGGAAAGTTGAACACCTGTGATGTGCTTCAAAAAAGGAGGCCAAATAAATGCCTCTCCCCTCATGTGTGCTCTCTTTGCTTCGAAAATGGTGAATAGCTGCGACTCTGTCCCACTTATTGATCTTTTGTCCTGTTGTGCTGTTTGTTTGGGATTCTTTTTGTTTTCTTTTTGGTTACAGGTGGATCACTCCTCAGGATGTAGTGAGTCTCTTTAGCCTAAACTTCCTAAGGCAGCCAACGAAAAGAGGAAGGGTTATGTGGAATTCAACGGGAAGTATAGATCAAAAGAAGAAATTGTTGAAACCATAAAGATAAGAGTTGCTCACTAGG
Source organism: Nelumbo nucifera (assembly GCF_055504915.1). Classification (NCBI taxonomy): domain Eukaryota; kingdom Viridiplantae; phylum Streptophyta; class Magnoliopsida; order Proteales; family Nelumbonaceae; genus Nelumbo; species Nelumbo nucifera. The sequence goes on from NC_142654.1 coordinate 53,455,861, forward strand.
TAAAAACACTTGAACTCTTTCAAACCTTCTCAATGTTTGACATAATAAGGGCGTGGAATGAAGTGGCACACTCCTCTAGGAAGAAAGAAAGGTAGTGGAATGGAAGCCCCCAGCTATTAATAAAATCAAGCCGAACTTTGATGGGAGCTCAATGGAAATCCAGGATTGGCAGGCATTGGTGGTGTGTTTAGAGATTCCTCAAGCAAAGTGGTGGCAATGCATTCAGGTCCCTTGGGGGTTGGTGACTCTCTAAAGGCTGAACACTTCTACAGTGTATTCAGGTCCATTTGGAGATTGAAGGGGATTCTAAACTGAGTGATTTCTTGGTCTTCCAACAGAGTTAATGCTCCCTGGATTTACAGACATTACATAAGAGAGATTGATAGCCTTGCAAGGGAGCTCAATGCTTCTTTTGTATGGATTAGGAGGACTGCAAATGGGATGACCGACTCTTCAGCCAAACAAGGGGTCTATAGGCTGCAATTTTTTTGGGCTTTATTGTAATATTCTATAGGGCCTTGACTGCCTTCTGAAGCTTCTATAATCCTGTAAATTTGTTTCTTGTAAAATTAATTAATAAAATTCTTTTTTGCTGATAAAAAAAATGTGGAACTCCCAGACAACTTGTGAAATTGATGAAAATTCTTAAATTTATTTAATGGATTCTACATTAAGGTGCTTAAGGCAATGCTCACTTATTTTTTTGATCAACGACAAAGAAAAGATTCCATTCATTAATTGGGAGCAACAAAGTACAACAATAGGTTGTGAATTTAAATATATAAGCAGTCATTCCTCACCTCCTTACTCTTTTACATTAGAGTCCAAGAAACATGTTGTCTATTAACCCCTTGTTTAGCCAACCCATCAGCCAAGCTGTTGACTGACCTTTGTACCCATTTTGTTTCTAATTTCATGTCTTTTGAGTATCATTTGAATTCATTCTTAAATTTCTATAGCACTTTATTATCATTCGTTAGCTAACTAATTACCTCCTTCGAATCACCTTCAATAATCAATCTTTCAATTCCCATTTCTATGGTTTTCTGCAAACCAAATACTGCTGCCAACATTTTGGCCCTTGCTGAATCTCCTTCACCTATTGGACCCAAGTACAATGTATGTATGGTCCCTTCACATCCCTAACTACTCCCCCAATTCCAGAAGGCCCTAGATTCATGCTACTTCTATTAAAGTTTAACTTCAGCCACCCACTTTCTAGCGGTGTCTAATGCTTTTTAACTTTTGTTTTTTTCGATGAAGATGCTGCCAATTCCACCCCCCTTCCAATTCCTAATAGTATCATCACCATCATCATCCATACCTTATCCCAACCATATGGGGTTGGCTACATGAATCCTGTTTCACTAATCCATCTTTTCTATTTAAAGCCATATCCACTGTTAAATTATCAGTGCTTAAAATATTTTCTTACTACTTCTATTCCATGCCCTTTTAGGTCTACCCCTAGCTCTTCTAGCTCCTTCCACTTGTAACAAATCACTTCTTGTAATTGGAGCTACTGGTGGTCACATGAGTTATGAGTTATTTCTTTGTTTCCAATCCTAAGTGTATCCTGATTTACACTCCTATTATTATGAAACTTACATGTCATATGCTCTGCTTTAGTTTTTTCTTTTTTTTTTTTTTAAGTCTTCTTGCTTCTAGGGCATTTGTCAATGAGCTTAATTTTGCATTTAATCCTTTATTAGTTTCATCAATTAAAGCAATGCCATCCATAAACAACATGCACCATGAAACTTCTTCCGTAATATGTTATCAATTCATCTATGATCAATGCAAATAGACAAGGGCTAAGTGTTGATCCTTGGTGAAGTCTCTCCCACTGGTGTTCTAACATTGGTTATTGCCCCCTCATATATATCCTTAATTAGGTCTATAAGCCTTTTCTAGATCAATGAACACCATATGAAGATCTTTCTTCTCTCTGAACTTTTCTATCAATCATCTCAAAAGAAATATAGCTTCCATGGTTGATCTCCCTATTATAAAGCCAAATCGGTTTTCTCTTCTCTGAACTTTGAGACACTTGTTTCAAGTCGTAATCCTTGTTTATTTATTTATTTTTTTGTTTTCTTTTTGAGAAAGGTAAAGTATAGTATATTGTATTGATATCAAAAGTATGGTCTTTTGTAGTATCATAGTGTGGCTCATGAGTTTAATCCCTTGATAGTTATTATAACTTTGTATATCACCATTGTTCTTAATTATAGGCACCACATTGCTATTTCTCCAATCATCAGGCATCTTCTTTTCTTTTACTATCTTATTAAATAGCTTAGTTAAGCATAACAAGCCTACTTCACCCATACCTTTCCACACTTTTATTGGAATCCCATAAGGTCCTAATGCCTTCCCCTTCTTCATCTTATTTAGTGTCTTTTTTACTTTAGTAGATCTAACTCTATGAAGGTACATATTATTTTTAACACTACTAGTATTGTTTGCTTCTCCTCCACAAGCACCCTCTCTCTATTCATTTATTTTTTATTTTTTTAAAAATAGTTTTTCTATCTTTGTTTGATTTCCTCATCTTTTACCAAGACTCTTTGATGTTCATCTTTAATGCATCTAACATGGTTTACATCTTTGTTTTTCCTTTCTCTCAACTTTGCTAGTTTATACATTCCTATTCTCCCTCTTTAGTGCCTAATTTATGGTAAAGCTCATCATAAGCCCTACATTTACCTTCTTTTACTTTATTTTTAACTTCCTTTCTTATGGTTTTACATTTTCCTTTTTTTTTTGCATTTTTAGCTTTTGTTATTCTTTGTAACATGTTCGTTTTAATTTGATTATATTTTAAACCTCTTCATTCAACCACCAAGTTTATTTAGTACTTTTTCTTTTCCCTTTAAATTCTCGTAAGATATCCTTCACTATTTTTTTATGTTGTTTGCCATTTTAAGCCAAATATTATTAATCTTTCCATCTAAAATCTAATTCCCTTCTATCATTAACTTGTTTCTAAATTGAGCTAGCTTTTCTCCTTTTAGATTTTCCCATGTCATTTTTTGGCACCTATTTTATTCCCTAATTTTCTTTTGTTTCTTAATGCACACATCTACCACCACTAATCTATGTTGTGTTGTTAAGTTTTCTCCTGGAATAATTTTGCAATCTTTACACAACATTTGTTCTTTTCTCCTAATAAAGAAAAAATCTATTTGACTTATGTTCAATCCACTTTTAAATGTTATTAAATGCTCATTCTTCTTATGGAAAAAGGTGTTTAAAATTGTCATATCATAAGCTACTGCAAAATCTAAAATTGTACCTCATGATTCATTCCTCTTCCCAAATTCAAATCCTCCATGCACCATATTATATCCTAAACATCTTTTCCCTATATGCCCATTTAAGTCTCCTATAAAAATCTTCTCCTCATTTGGAAATTTTTGGATTAATCTTTCTAGGTTTTTCCATAATTGTCTTTTAATCTTTTCTTCTAAATCCACTTGGAGTGCATAAGCACTAATTATGTTAATGATTTCCTCACCTAAAACAAGTCTAGTTAAAATTATTCTATCCCCAATTTTTTTAACATTTGTAATTTTATTTTTTTAAATCTGTATCTATTATTATCGCTACACCATTTCTATTGTTCACCTCTCCTGTATATCATAATTTGTAGCCATCCATTTCCTTAGCCTTTTTACCCTTCCATTTAGTTTCTTGTAGGTACACAATATTAACCCTTCTTTTCTTCATATGTCTACTAGTTCCATAGTTTTTCTTGTTAATATTCCTACATTTCAAGTAACTAAATGAAGTTGTGTTTCTTGGACAAGCTTCTTTACTAGCTCCTGTCTAGAAGAATGTGAGAACCCTTTCCTATTTGATACCACAATTGGGCGTTGTTGTGGTGGACTATCATAGCAAACCCATGCCCACTTAACATTACACTCGGGTTAGGTGCAGCATCATTTTTGGAGAACACCCTAGCATGAGCATGGAAAGACAAATCAGGATCATAGTTGTCAAGGTGTCACCTAGGCGGCTAGGCACCCTTTGCTGGGCACCTTGCCTAAACACCTTGAGTTATAGCAAGTAGGCACCCACCTAGGCAACAAAAATGACAAGGTGGGCACCTTATTATAATATCATTTATATTGTTGCTTCTTATTAGTATGTGTGTGTGGAAAAATAAAGAGGAAGAGAAGAAGAAATGAAGAGGGAGAGAAAAAGAAATACTTCTGTATTGATAATGTGTTGATAAAACATGTTGAGCATACAACTCAAATAAGAAAAGATAGGAGAAACAAACTCCTAGGATCTCTCTCAATTACTCCTAGAATCTCTCTCAATTAGGGATTGATTAAATCTTTCCCTTAATCCTAGGATATGACTTTCCTAATTTTATTCAAATCTAATCTTTCCTAAATTTATTCAAATCTGTAATCAATCAAATCAAATCTTTCTAAATTTGCAGCAAATCATATCTTTCTTAATTTTCCGCAAATCATATCTTGTCGACACTCCCCCTCAAGTTGGTGCAAAGATATCTATCATGCCCAACTTGCTAACTTGAAGTTCAAATGGCTGTCTCAACAAGCCCTTAGTCAAAACATCTGCAACTTGCTGAGTGGTTGGTACAAACGGAGTGCAAATTATTCCTTCTTCAAGTTTCTCCTTTATAAAGTGTCTATCAATCTCAACATGTTTAGTCCTGTCTTGTAGAACCGGATTATGAGCAATGCTGATAGTTGCCTTGTTATCACAATATAGTTTCATAGGAAAACTCACTAGTCTCTTAAGATCTGCTAGCACCCTCTTTAGCCAAAGAACCTCACACACTCCTTGAGCCATTGATCTGAATTAAGCCTCAGCACTACTTCTAGCAACTACACTTTGCTTCTTGCTTCTCCAAGTAACTAAATTGCCCCAAAGAAATGTGCAGTACCCCGAAGTTGACCTTCTATCAGTGATTGAGCCTGCCCAATCTGCATCTGTATACATTTCAACCCCTCTCTTCTCATTTTTCTTGAAGAAGAGTCCTTTTCCTGGTGTGCCTTTTAGATACTTAAGAATTCGATATACAGCTTCAAGTTCTTCGTACGGGGAGTGCATAAATTGACTCACCATGCTCACAGCGAAGGCAATGTCAAGACGTGTATGTGACAAGTAAATCAATCTTCCTACCAGCCTTTGGTATCTACCTGCATTTACTGGAACCCCATCTTTAACTTCTCCGAGTTTAGCCTTAACTTCTATCGGAGTGTCTGAAGGTTTGCATCCACTCATTCCAGTTTCTTTCAAGAGGTCTAGAATATATTTTCGTTGCGAAACCACAATGCCCTTCTTTGATCTAGCCACTTCCATTCCAAGAAAGTACCTTAGCTAGCCTAAGTCTTTAATCTCGAATTCCTTGGCTAAGCTTTGCTTTAGTCTGCTCATCTCTTCAATATCATCTCCAGTCAAGATTATGTCATCAACATAGACAATCAGAACCGATACCTTGTCTTCGGTGGATCTTTTTGTGAAAAGAGTATGATCAGATTGTCCTTAACTATATCCTTGACTTTTGACGAACCTTGTGAATCTTTCAAACCAGGCTCTGGGAGACTGTTTAAGTCCATATAGAGACTTTTTTAGCTTGCATACCTTAGTTCCAAACTTCTCAGTGAAACCAGGTGGAGGCTCCATATACACTTCTTCCAGGTCTCCATTAAAAAAGGCATTCTTCACATCTAGCTAATTCAGTGGCCAGTCAAGGTTAGCTGCAACAGATAAGAGTACTCGAACTATATTTAGTTTTACCACTGGAGAAAAGATCTCAGAGTAGTCCACTCCATACGTTTGAGTAAAGTCTTTAGCTACTAGGCGAGCCTTATATCTCTCCAAGGATCCATCTGAGTTGTACTTCAGAGTGAACACCCATTTATAACCAGCAATTGTCTTTCCATCCAGAAGATCCACTTTCTCCCAAGTAGCATTCTTTCCAAAGCTCTCATCTCCTCAAAAACAGCTTCTTTCCACTCAGGAACATTTAGAGCCTCCTGGATACTGTTAGGAATGGAAACACTAGACACTTGTGAAATAAAGGCACAATATGAAGGTGAAATATTTTTGTAAGATACAAAATTTGACAGAGGATGTTTTGTACAAGACCTAACACCTTTCCTAAGAGCAATGGGAAGATCAAGCTAACTGGAAGAATTAGAATTACCTGGAGGAATATTTTTAGGTATTTTTGGAGAATTATCATGAATTTCATGATACACCCTCAGATCAGATTCTTGTTGATGCTGCGGAATAGTGCCTCTCCTTTTCAGTGCTAGATGTTCCCTTGAATATACAAGGCCTTTATACTGTTTCACACACATCTCTGTTGTTTCAACTTTTTTATTTTGAGATGGCATCACCGAAGGTTGTTCATTTTCAATATTTAATTCATTTGTTTCCACTGGTTTTGTATTTTCTGCCTTACTTTCTTTCGGTGACTGGTTGTGAGGAACATCATTATGGACAAATTCAAACATTAAATCAGAACCAACTAAAAGACCATCTTCACTAGTGTTGCTCTCCCCCTGAAGATGGGAGTGTCTGTAATATGAGGTTCTTCAAAGAATGTGACATCCATAGTCACAAACATCATTTTCAAAACTGGACTAAAGCATTTGTAACCTCTCTAATTAGTGGGATAGCCTACAAAAATACATTTATGTGCTTTTGGATCAAGTTTTGAACGTTTAGGATCATGGTTATGAACAAAGGCCACACTTCCAAAAATTTTTAAGGGAATGTTTGTCACTAGTTGAGAGTTTGGAAAACCGTCAATGAAAACCTGTATGGGTGTTTTAAAATCCAAAATTCGTGTAGGCAGTCTGTTAATCAAATAAGTGGCTATTAAAACGGCTTCTCCCCAAAGATACTTAGGAACCTTAGTTTGAAAACTTAGGGCTCTAGCAGCTTCAAGGAGATGTTTGTTTTTCCTTTCAGCCACCCCATTTTGTTGAGGTGTATTATTATACGAACTTTGGTAGTACAATTCCTTTCTCAGCAAAAAAATTCCCTAACACATTGTTAAAAAATTCCTTTCCATTATCACTTTGAAAAATTTTAATCTGAGTCTGAAATTGTGTTTGAACCATGTTATAGAAAGTTTTAAACACAGTTTCAGCATCTGATTTCTCTTTTAAAAGGAAAACCCAAGTGACCCTAGTATGATCATCAATAAAAGTAATGAACCAACGCTTTCCAGAAAGAGTTGTTACTCTAGAAGGACCCCAAACATCACTGTGAATCATGGTAAATGGTTTTGATTTTTTATATGGTTGGGACAGAAAAACAACACGATGATGTTTTGCTAATTCACAAGATTCACACTTAAAACACGAATGATTTTTATTCATGAATAACTTAGGAAATAGATGCTTTAAATAATGAAAGCTAGGATGTCCTAACCGATAATGCCATAACAAAACTTCACTGTCACTAGAAACCGAGATAGAGCTGAAACAAGTCTGTCGGTCTTGCCTTCCAAAGGTTGATCCTTTATTAAAGAGGTAGAGGCCACCATCCAGTTTAGCACCCCCAATCATCTTCCCTGAGGTTAAATCCTGAAATTCACAACAAGAAGACCAAAAATTAACCCGACAATTATGATCAAGGGTTAGTTTGCTGACAGATAACAGATTGTATGATAGGTTAGGAACATGTAAAACATCTTTAAGATTTAGAGGAGAAATAGACACAGTTCCTTTCCCAGCAATAGTAGCAAAGGAACCATCTGCAATTTTAACCTTTTGATTCCCTGCACAGGGTGTATATGAAGAGAAGAATTGTGAAGTGCCGGTCATATGATCATTGGCACCTGAATCTAATATCCAGGAGCCATTAGATTTGGTACAAGCAATGGCTGCAGTGAAAAAATTACTAGACTGGGCTAGAGAGCAGGATGGGTTAGAGTTTCTTAACGATTGAGATTGAAACATTTTATATAAGTGCTCTATTTGTTCTTTTGTGAAAGGAAGTGACTTCGAGGATGATTGCTGCCCTGGATCCGAATTGCTTACTTGAAGCGCGCGGACATCTCCCCCTGACTTGTTGTCACTGTGTGATTTTTTCTTCCAACCTGCTGGTTTCCCGTGCAGCTTCCAACAAGTTTCCCGAGTATGCCATGGCTTTTTACAATGATCACACCAAGGCCTTTGCTTTCCTCCTCGTTTATCTTCGTCTATGTCTGCACCTCGGACCATAAGAGCAGACCCTTCATTCTCAGTTTTTGTTTCATTAACATTCTTCAACATCACTTGCCGCCGTGCTTCTTCTCTACGCACTTCTGAAAAAACTTCTCTTATAGTAGGCAAGGGCTTTCGCCCTAAGATACGTCCCCGAACCTCATCGAGTTCTTTATTCAAACCAGCCAAGAAGACAAAGACCCGACTTCTTTCTATCTTCTTTTTGTACCAAGCACTGTCACTCGGACTTTCCCATTCTTCTTCAAATAAATCCAGCTCCTGCCAAATAGCCATCCTCTCATTATAATAAGCAGTTACGTCACGCTTACCTTGCCGCATCTTCCACATTCGGGTATTCAGTTCGAACATTTGTGAATGATTGTCCAGATCTGAATAGGTTTCCCTAACAGCTTCCCACACATCACGAGCAGTCGGCAGGAACATGAATGGTTTTCCAACCACAGGATCCATAGAGTTGATCAGCCAAGCGGTAACCATAGAATTTTCAGAACGCCACTGCCTGTACTTTGGATCATCAGTGGTTGGCGGTTTTACTTTGCCATTCAAATAGCCGAGTTTCCCTTTGTCGTCGATCACCAACCGCACGGACTGAGACCACTCAAGATAATTCTTTCCGTTCAATTTGTGAATGGTAATCTGAAGAGAATTCTTAGAGAGAGAGATGGCCGCTGACTGAATACCTCCCTCCAAAGATGTCACACCACTGGTAGCATCCGAAGAGGCTGAACTAGAGCCAACCATGGTGGCCTTAAAATTCATGATTGGACCCTAAAGCTTTGATACCATGTGGAAAAATAAAGAGGAAGAGAAGAAGAAATGAAGAGGGAGAGAAAAAGAAATACTTTTGTATTGATAATGTGTTGATAAAACATGGTTAGCATACAACTTAAATAAGAAAAGATAGGAGAGACAAACTCCTAGGATCTCTCTCAATTACTCCTAGAATCTCTCACAATTAGGGATTGATTAAATCTTTCCCTTAATCCTAGGATATGACTTTCCTAATTTTATTCAAATCTAATCTTTCCTAAATTTATTCAAATCTGTAATCAATCAAATCAAATCTGTAATCAATTAAATCAAATCTTTCTAAATTTGCAGCAAATCATATCTTTCTTAATTTGCTGCAAATCATATCTTGTCAACAGTGTGTTAATACATTCTATTATACACTATATATATCATTTCTACTTTGCTTTAATGTTTTATTGTTGAAATTTATAAGATTGAAGGGTTTTGAAAAGAGAAGAAAGAGTAAATAAATTGAAGTATAGAGAGGTTTTTTTTTCTATTCTCTCTCCCTCTCATCAATTAAATAAAGTAGCAACTCCATCCTTATTTTTTTTTTCTATTTTACTTTCCTGTTGATTTTTTATCTTACAAAGTTAAATAGCCTTCTTTAGTTGCTAATTGATATGAAATTGCTCTATTAAATACTTATTATAGTAGTATTATTTTTGAAAATAATGAAATTAATATATTTTGAAAGATTTTTATCTTTTAGATATGATAATTTGCCTTGTTTTTAGAGGAAATTTAATGTTCTTAATAAAGAGACTTACTATTGTTTCAATTAATATGCATGTTGAATGGTATATAAAACTAGGGAATTAGCCAAAAGCCAATTCCTTATATTATAAAATTTTTACAGCCTAGGCAACTAGGTTCCCTAGTGTCACCCAGAATCGCCTAGATGCCTTGACAACTATGATAGGATCTATATTCATGAGGGTTTGACAAAAGTTTTAATGCTGGTTGCCAACCTGATGCAACCCTCCTTTAGGCTTGGGACTGGCAGTTTAAGACAAGCTCACACTAGCGGAGTTTCAATGGTGAAACCCTTGTTTTTTGACTAGTATTGTCATGGTTGTTAAAGTGCCAAGGCAAGGCTAGGCAATAGGGGGCTCCTTGTTGCCTAGGTGGGCGTCTCAGCATTGCCTAGGCAATGGGTTTTTAAATAAAAATCTTGAATTGGATAATTCCCTAGGTTCTATAGCAACCAACAACCATCTTTCATTAGTAATTATTAATAATCTTCATTAAAATTATAAACTGCATATTAAAACTAGAGAATTAACATATTTTTTATTGGTATAATGTAACTTCGTTTTTTTGGTTCACATGTAACTTTATTGATTTGAAAAAAGAATTAGATATGTTTAGAAGAATGATAAGGTGCCAATCACCTCAAAGTGGTGACTTTTCCCCCACTTTCTATCCCCCAAATTGTTTGAAATCATGTTACAATTAAGACCCATCATAGAAAATCAACATATTCATGAGAAGAAAAAGAAGAAAAAAAAATCAGAAACTATTGGGGCTGAGCCCTGTTTTTGTCCTAGAAAAAGGGGAAAAAGGAAAGCATATACCATCATGTGTGTGATTGAAGCCTAACAAATAAGAAATTAATAGAAAGAAACTAGAATATAAACTCACAAAATGAATAATTAAACATTTCCATTTGATTACATGTAAAATGAAGGAAAGCAAACTATTTCCACAGAAAATGCTATTAAATGTACATAAAATGACTATTGAAAATAAAAGTGGGTATTCATTGTAGTAAAAGGGCATTCATTGCAAGTTTTTGCAAGTCACTTTCTGAACAGAGGGTTGGTCTTCCTAATTCAAATCTAATGATGCCCATCTACTTCTTTCTTAACCATTCAGGTCTGTTCTCCAAGTTGAGCCAAAACCAGAAAAAACTAGGCAAATATCTTATGTCCTATTGAATACAGTTTTCTGAGGAATCATTCTTTTTCATTTGTTTTGTTTTCTGGGTGTTAATTGTAGTAAAATGGCATTCATTGTAAGTTTTTGCAAGTCATTTTCTTAACAGAGGATTGGTCTTCTTAATTCAATTATCATGATGCCCATCTACTTCTTTCTTAATGATTCAGGTCTGTTCTCCAAGTTGAGCCAAGACCAGAAAAAACTAGGAAAATGTTTTGTTTCCTTTTTTTCTTTTTTGATTGGAAACAGTGACTTTCATTAAGGATATCAAATTACATCTTGCACTGTCAACCACTCAAACAAAGAGTGACATCAAGAATTACTGTACAGCCCAAAAAAAGTTTTCCCCAAAGGTCCCTTGTTTTGCCAAGCTATCTTCCACAGAATTTGCTGATCTCCTAACCCATTTGAAAATTACTCCAGCTTCCCTTGCCAAGCAGATTATTTCCCTTATTTGCTGTCTAAATTGCCATACACCCAAACTCTTTGTTTGCGGCCATCCTATTATCAATTTAGAGTCCCCTTCCACCACCAAGTTCTGAAATCCCCATTGTTTTGCAAATCTCAGGCCTTGTAGTATAGCCAAAATTTCAGCTCTCGTAGAGTCTCCCACTCCTATGAGACCAGAATATAGTGCAACCATTTTGCCCTCCCCATACCTAAAGACTCCCCCAACTCCTGAGGGTCCTGGGTTACCCATGGAGCTTCCATCAAAGTTTAATTTGACCCTTTGTTGTGCTACAGGTGTCCAAGAAGGCTGAGGGACAGGCTGTTTGGCTGAAGAGTTTGCCACTGCTGACCATCCCCTTTGTAAATCATCCACTGAAAAGTCTTTAAGTAAGTCACTTACTTTCAGCCAATGTATGACTTCAATGACTAAGCAGTCAATAATTTGTTCTGTTGTTCTTTATGCCCCTTGGAATATTCTGTTATTCCTTTCTTCCCATAAAGACCAGAGAATGGCTGCTCTTGTTGCCCTCCACATCACTCTCCCCCTTTTCTTTGATAGGAGGAAGAAGCTTGGGTTGAAAAGACTTGTCACATCTGGAGGAGAGGTCCACCTGTAGCCAAATAAGGAAGAGAACTAATTCCACACACAAGAAGCAAAGGGACAAGAAAGTAATAGATGTGTAACTGTCTCACCATTTCCCAAACAAAGGCAACAAACATGAGGGGAGAGGCAATGATTTGGCCTTCTTTTCTGTAAATTATCCAGAGTATTAATTTTCTGGAGCACCACCTCCCAACAAAAGGCTCTTATTTTGGGGGGTACAGGATTACATCAGACTTCCTTTGTAGGAAAGGAGCCTCCTGGGTGCGAGGAATGAAGGAGGGCGGAGAAGAAAGAGGCACAGGTATAGGAGCTAGAGGGGGATTCTGACCAGATTCTGTTGGCCTGGAAAGAGGGGTCCAGGAATGCAGTATTAAGAAGGGAAATTAGTTCATCTACTAAACCCATTTCATGTTCCCTTAACCCTCTCCTTCATCCTAGATCCCAGTAGTTTTAATTAACAAGCAATGAAGAGATCACTTTCCCTTTATTGAGGGACAAAGAAAAAGTAGGTGGAAATCTGTCTTTGAGAGGAATGTCCCCAAGCCAGATATCCTCCCAGAACCGAACTTTGTTATCCATACAAGCATCACACCTAACCAGCTGAAGGAAAGACAGTGGCAAATTGTGAATTCCTTTCTAGGGAGAAGCTCTTGTTGCCCTAGTATCAAGGCCAGTGTCCCATTCGTTGTCTGCCATGCCATGGATGCTTACGATGACCTTATGCCATAAGTTGTCTTGTTCCAAGGGAAACCTCCACAACCATTTACCCAGCAATGCCAAATTCCTAAGTTTAATGTTTCCTACCCCTAGGCCTCCACTATCCCTACTCCTTGAAACCACCTCCCATTTTACCAAATGATCCTTTCTCCAGTTTATTGGCCACTTTTAAGGGGATCCTAAAGGTTGAGAGGTAATAGACTGGAAAATTAGTCAATGTTAACTTTGTTAGGGTTATTCTACCCCCTAGAGAAATGTAGTTTCTCTTCCAGCCAGCAAGCCTTTTTGCGAATCTTTCTACTACTGGATCCCAGAAGCTGATAGAAGTCGGGTTCCCTCCCAAGGGTAGACCAAGGTACTGTAGAGGCCACTCACCTACTTCACAACACAACAATCTAGCTAAGCTTTCAACCTCTCCTCTCTCCTTAGCCCTGCTACACAACTTTGCTCCAGTTTACTTTGAGGTTGGAGACCTTTTCAATCAGGGAAACCATTCCTTTTGTGAAGGAGAAAAGGAGGAATTGACAAATGTTTTGTTTCCTATTGAATATTGTTTTCTAAGGAAATCATTCTTTTTCATTTGTTTTGTCTGCAGCCAAATTCAGCATAGATTGAAATTTTAGTACTATATTGACTAGCATCGTGGGAAAATATAATTCTGCATGCTGACTATGGAACGAATAGGGGTGATCATTTTCAGCCTGGCCTGCAATAGATATTTATAATAAATTATATGTATTTAAGATTACATATATTATATCTATGTTGCGCAAAACCCAGAAAAATTTACATGGTTCGGTCTTTAGCCTATGTCTCTCACAGAAAATCCTAAACCCCAAATCAATGCAGCTGAGCTCTCTCTCATACTTTGTGCCCAAGACAATGAGATACATAAAAGAGAAAACTCCCAATAACTTAACATATTCAGGTTGGACCCATAAATAGAATGTGGGTCGAGTCTACATCCCCACACTCTCAGAGGATGACAGCCCAAGCCCTCCGCATCCACCACAGGCCTCAATGAAATTTTCCTTTAGGCTATGTTTGATTCGAAGGAAAAGGTAGGGTTCCCTACCTTTCCTTTCCTTTCCTTTCCTTTCCTTTCCCTACTTTTTCCTTCAAACCAAACACAGCCTTAATGAAAATAAGAATTTAGGATTCAAGGCAAAATTGAACATTATATATATATAAATATATATATATATATATATATATATATATATATATTCATGAGTTGACACAAGTCAATTCACATGAGAGAAAACACCATTTCTCTAGAGTTTATACAAGGATGAAGGCAAGGCCTTCATTCTAACTCCTGGGCAATGTGGGACTTGGGAACATTCATTATTGAGTATTGAGTAGACTACCATGTATTGATGCCCATACCCTATTTTTTGTGTCATAGGCCTAAAGCCAAGCCATGCTGAGCCCAGCTTGGGCCCATGCAATATATTTTTTCATGTATACACATCATATAATTTGAATTTTCATTAATAATTAAATTTTCATTATTGGATGCCATAGGCTCAAAAGCCTGGGCTGGCCCAAGGCTAGGTCCAGTCAAGGCCGGGCTTGGGCCTGGGCTATAACCCTTATCATAGGTACTAAGCCCAGCCTGACTAGCGGACCCATGATCACCCCAACCATGGAACATGTAATTTAAACTGTGTTGATTTTTCTGCTACCTTGTCATGGCGGGGCTGATCCAGTGGTGGATTCAAGTCTTTTAGAAGTGTCTTGACATTTTGTTTAATTGAGATTACTTAGAACTTAAATTTACAAGTTCTTACCTTGAATAAATTGTTACGTAATTAACATTATTTCATAATTTCTAGACCATGTTATTCTGATTTATCACATGCAGAGAATGATGTACTCTCAAAATACCCTTGTATATATTTTCTGCCCTTGTCCCTCATTTTAATAAAACTTCTTTCATGTATTATAAAAAAAAGAAGTGCCCATATTTTCTATGTTGAATAGATACCATAACTCCAAAATGTAAGTAAGCCTCTGAAAATTGTCGTTAGCAACATTCTGTTTGATCATCTACGCCTTCTCTTTTATTGTTAACAGTTAAAATTTTACCCTTATTTTCTAGAATCTTAACTTGCTTGTTTTAATTATTTGTTCAAATATTATGTTGACTCCGGTGTTTGTTTATGCAGGTTGTAGCTCCCTGGGTTGTCAGCTATTGGGCCATGACTCTGTAACTCGAACTACCAAAATTTTATGTGGTTCTTAATTCCTCCCCAGGTGTAGATGCGCTTATTTATGTTTCCGGCTTTCATTACCTGTAGTTAATGATTTACACCATTTAAGTTTTCAACAGGGAAGTTACAGCAATGGAATGGAAAGGGAAATCCTGGTGCTATGGTCTAATTGTGTGGGAGAAAAGAACACGGCAGATTAGAAAGCATGGGTTTGGAGTTGTATTTCCAGAACTACATTTATTTTGATTGTCCTTTCGTGTTTCCCATTCCTCTCATACTGGCACGGGACCATGGTGCTTACATTTGAAAAAACATGAGTCCAGAATGAGGTTCATTCATCAACAGTCTGAACTATGCACTTCAATACACATGAAACAATGTCAATCCCAAAAACGATGGTTAAGATATTCTATACAATCTGTAGTAAGAAGGGAGGTTCATGCCTATGGCCTTCTACTCTGTTTTCAAGCTTTAGGCTGAAACAGAATGTGTAAGCTTGAGCATGTGATTTGACTGATTCAGACCCGAGTATACCTGAACCTGATATCCCACTGGGTCATAGAGGTCAGACCAAAAGATCTTATGAATCAATTTGGGAAACATGGTATGGTAGTCTCATGTCTATGGCCTTATACTCTGTTTTCAAGCTTTAGGCTGAAACAGAATCTGTAAGCTTGAGCATGTGATCCGATTGATTCAGGCCAGAGTATACCTGATATCCCATTGGGTCATCGAGGTCAGGTCAAAAGATCTTATGAATCGATTTGGGAAACATGGTATGGTAGTTTTAAACTTGGAGGGACCAAGGTCTCATGGCTCAAGTTCGGTGCTGCAATTTGAGGACCGATCTTGGGCAAGCTCCATCTAAGAATCTAACTTGAGGTAGAAAACGTTAGAGGTATGATTCTAGGTACAAAATATAAAACGACTGGAAATAAAACCTAGTTCACATTATTGCAAAGGGCTAAGTTGGTAGAATTTATTTATTGGTATATTACATGGTGGGATTTATTTACTAGCAAATAGATCTGGTAATTGGGTTTGGTGGGTCGGATTTGGGTTGGGTCAAGAAACTGTGGGTTGATTTTGGGTCGGGTTGAATTTCAGGTTGGTTCAGTAAATGTTAGACCCTAATCCTAAATGTTCAAGTTAGGGTTGAGCAATGGGTCAATTCGGGTCATTCCTAAAAATAACAGAAATTTTATAAAATAAAAAAAAATACATGAAAAGTGTCAAAATTAAAAGAATTAACCTTAAAATTCCAAACATAAAATAAAAAAACTTGAACATTCAGCAATTCAAAGAGTAAACGATAAAGAGTAAATACTAAATAGAAAGATGAAAGAGAGAAAGCTTCTAAGAATACATAAATAGTCTCAATTAGACCTAACAATCGGGTCAGTGGGTTGACCCATGACCCAATCCAACCCAGGTTTTTTTGGGTCGGGTCAGGTCAGGTCATTCTCAACTTCAGGTAGCTAAATATGAGCCCCTAACAGGCCTAACCCTGTTTTTTCAGGTTGAGTTGGATTGGGTCAACTTTTTGCCAGGTCTACTAGTAAATCAGTTCCGAAGAACATTTATCCTGGTGGTTAATGTTAAATGTCCAGCACTCATGATAGGAAGCTGTCAATGGACTGGATATTGGGCCAATCCTATCCGGTCCAGTATAAGTCTATTACAGATGGGCCACGTCTAATCCAATCTGATGAATACTTTGGAGTTTGGACCATTCTGGACTGGTTCAATCATGTCTGGACTGACCAAACTATTCATTGGTTATAATTTACCCACATAAAATTTCACCTAAAACACCTCTTAATCTATATTACTACCCCTTACCAGCCCTTCCATATAGCCACGTGGCAGTCCCACTCCAACTCTCTCTCTCTCTCTCTCTCATGTTTCGAATCACTTAGCCAATCCCCTCCTAAAATTTCTCCTAGACTATCTCTCACCTAAAATTCCTCCTAAAATACCTAAATCTATATTACATGCCCAATAAACCATCTAAAAACCAAAAACGGGATTAAATTAAGGGTAAAAAACTTAAATCTCCCTTGAGGTTTGTCATAAATACTTATACCTCCCCTCTAATTTCTTATAGGACTTAAACCTCCCCTATCTAAATGAGATGCCATTGTATTTGACAGAATCGATAAAAATACACATTTATCCTTTATTATCCTTCTAATTTTGAAAGAGTACCATCAGCTTTATCATTTTCAAATAAGAATGATGGTTGTAGCTTGGTTCAACCTTTGTACAATTACTTTGAGGGTTGCTCACAAGAGTTGATTCACAAAGTTGATCTCATAAACATTTTGGGGTAATTTGATGTTAAATCAATTACACCAACTGAAATCGTGAAATCACATCCTTCTGTAGGTGGGAGGTTGTCAGAGAATGAAAATTTTAGATTTTCCCTATAAAACTATTCAAAATATTGAACCTAGGCTACCTGGGCTATAACAATGATGACAAAGAAACAACCATAAATCTTTAAAACTAAGGTGGCGTTTGATAACACTTTTCATACCTCTATACTCTGAAAATGTTACTTTTTAGACGTCAGAGGTGTTTGAAAGTGTATTTGAAAGTGTATTTGAATTTGGGTCTGAAAATTATTTTCAAATCTGAAATAATAAGACTTGGGCCAGGCACTGAATGCTTTAGATGTGTTTCAGACCTGGCCAAAATTCCAAAATACTTAACATGCTTGTGTTTCTCCCTCTCACTGTTCATCTTCTCCACTTGATGCAGCGACGAACCAGCGGCGGCAAGTGACTCCTTCGGTGAACCAACTAGCGGCAGTGAGTTCCGACCTTCTCCCTCCTCTATGGTCCCACGGCTTCCTTCCTCTATTTTTCATTTTCAATCACCGCTGCAACTCTCGACAATGGCGGCAAGTGACTCCTCCGGTGAACCAACGAAGACAAGTTCTGGCCTTCTTCCTTTGTGGTTCCACAGCTTCAGTCCTTTGTTTTTCATTTTTGATCGCCACTACAACTCTCGACAGTGGCGGTAAGTGACTCCTCCAGCTAACTAGTGGCAACGAGTGTCCTCTGTTTTTCATCATCATCATCATCATCTTCTTCTTCTTCTTCTTGTTCACTGTATTCATCTTTCTTCTCCACTGAGAAGATTTTATTTGTATGAATTATTTTAAATTTTATTAATTATTAAATATTTTAATAGTTTTAAGATATTATTTTTCTAATTATTAAATATTTTTTATTACTTTATGGACTTTATTACTATTTTCTTTATTATTTTAAATTTTAATCATTTATTTTTAATTTATAACTTATTCTTCTTTTTCTTTTGTGGTTCCACGGATTCTGTCCTCTGTTTTTCATTTTTGATCGCTACTACAACTCTCGACAGTGGCGGTAAGTGACTCCTCCAACTAACCAGTGGCAATGAGTGTCCTCTGTTTTTCATCATCATCATCATCATCATCATCATCATCATCATCATCTTCTTCTTCTTCTTCTTCTTCTTCTTCTTCTTCTTCTTCTTCTTCTTTTTCTTATTCATCTTTCTTCTCCACTGAGTAGATTTTATTTGTATTAATTATTTTAATTTTTATTAATTATTAAATATTTTAATAGTTTTAAGATATTATTTTTCTAATTATTAAATATTTTTTATTGCTTTATGGATTTTATTACTATTTTCATTATTATTTTAACTTTTAATCATTTTTTTTATTTTATAAATTTATATGTATTTTCATTTTTTTCTTATTTTAATTTATAACTTCATTTATATGTATTTTCTTATTTTAATTTATAAGTTCATTTTTTTCTTATTTTAATTTATAAATTTATATGTATTTTCATTTTTAACTTCATTTCTTTTCTTATTTTAATCATTTATTTTTAATTTATAACTTCTTCTTCTATGGTTCCACGACTTCTGTCCTCTGTTTTTCATTTTTCATTCTTCTTCTTCTTCTTCTTCTTCTTCTTCTTCTTCATCTTTCTTCTCCATTGAGTAGATTTTATTTGTATTAACTATTTTAATTTTTATTAATTATTAAATATTTTAATAGTTTTAAGATATTATTTTTCTAATTTTTAAATGTTTTTTATTACTTTATGGACTTTGTTCCTATTTTCATTATTATTTTAAATTTTAATCATTTATTTTTAATTTATAAATTTATATGTATTTTCATTTCTTTTCTTATTTTAATAAATTATTTTTTATTTTTATAATTTATTCATATTTTTCAATATTATTTTGAATTTAATAAATTATTTTAATGAAATAGTACAAGTTGAACTCAAAATTACCGAATAGTCTAATTTAGGAGTAAAATAGTAAAATTAGTGAATTTCAGATGCTGAAGGTTTGATTCAACACAAACAACTTTCTTTATTCAAAGCCTCTAAAAAGTCAAAAAACATCTATCTCTTTTCAGATTTCAAACACTTTTAGTATCTTTTTAGATTTCAAATTTCAGATTTATCAAATGCCACCTAAATCTATCTTAATTTTTTGGGGTTTTTATTGTTCAGTCCAGTCCTAGAAATTTTAGTTCCACCATATAGTTGGGGTAGGAGGCATCTCGGAATTGATGCCAATTCACGGGTGGGTATGGGTGTTATAGGTGGAGGTGTTTATAATTTTGAATTGTTGTAGGTCTGCAATTGAATTCAGAATTCTAAGGTGGAGTGCAGTCAAATTATCCCTAATTTTTTTCATAAGGTTTTAGTGAGTTCTAAAACTATCAATCATTTCATTGAAGGGTTTAATTTCTAAAACCCTGAAATCTTAACTTCAAAGTCATTGGTCGGTTATGGTAGCAGCAGCAAGCTCATCATTGTATAGAACAGTCACAAAAACTTAAGGTTGTGTTTGGTTGTAGTGCAATTTTATTTGCACTAATACAAATGCATGGGAATACAAATGAAAAAAATGTAAGTTCTCATTTAATTATATTTTGGGTTTTACTTTAATCTGCTTTATGCCTTAATTTACTTCATTTATATTGCAATCAAACAAAATAAGCTAAAATTTGAAACAAAAATAGGTCAAAATTTACATTCAAATCACTTGCACTTCCATGATTTTGCATCAGTGCAAATTTATTTGCATTGCAACCGAACACAGCATAAGCTCCATCCAAAAAATGGATTCTCATTGTGCATGTAAAAGTATCTGTACACTCCATGAAACTCAAATACGGATAAAATAAAATAGAACTTCTGCTAACAAATGGACATACATATAGTATATCCCATCAAAACATCGATTGAATCACCACTTCTCTTAGTATATGTTTGGTTCCGTTTACGTGTATTGAGTAAATGTTTATTGACAGTGCCACATAGGCGTCCCGTTAGCAAATGCCTCATTAATTGCATTTGTGTATCGAAGTTTACAAAATTCTGTGCGCTTCCCCTGTTTCAGGAAGCTTCATTTTGGAGCTTCCTAAAACAGGTAGGCATTTATTGGCATTTTGATGATGTGGTGCCTAATGGCGCCTATGTGTCATAAACGCTCTCATTAATTGCTTTTCTTGGTTTTGCAGTCACACAAGTGCAAAATGTTTATTAAATAAACATAAATGGAACCAAATGCCCTCTTAAGCGACGCTTGTTGTTCTTTTGCTGTTTGTTGTTCCGTTCATTGTAGTTTTGACTTGTCATTACAATGGCAGGATGGAACATTGTCCATCTACTTTCTTCAACCTCCCAATCAAGAATCAGAGCGACCCACCCCGTTTTATACCTCTCTTTCTCTCTTACTTTCCTTCCTTGCCATTCTTGTTTTTATTGGGATTATAGCTGATAAAGGCAACTTTTGGGCCCTAATATCAATAAAAATATTCTTTTTAATATAATTTCAAAAATATGTTAATTTTTTAAAAAATATATTAAATAAGGGTAAAAATACTGTTATTCGTCTTCCTCCTCCAAACCACTTTCACCCCAGCCTTACAAACCTCAATGACAACCATCCATTAGTGCCGCCGCCACCTCCTCCGACCATCAGAGATTTTCTCCGATGGGTTTAGCCTTGACAACGACTGTGGGAAAGATCTCGACCACTACATGGATTGCCTTGCATAGTTCGGCCCTGAAAACCTCTCCAACCTCATTAACAATCTTTCTAGCACAAATGGTCAGAAATTTTCCTGTATCATTAACAATCCTTTTGTATCTTGGGTTGCTGACATCGCGGCTCGTCACAATATCCCCTGTGCCATGTTCTGGATTCAGCCTATCTCCCTTTACGCCATTTATTACCGTTTCTACAACGAAATAAATCCCTTCCCCACGTTAACCAACCTAGACATGAGTGTACACTTACCTGGACTTCCATCTTTGCAAACAGAAGACTTGTCGTCATTCGTTCTACCATCAAATCCTTTTGGTAGCTTCCCCAAGATGTTCTGAGAGCTGTTCCAAAATTTGAAGAAGGTGAAGTGGGTGTTGGGTAATTCCTTCTACGAGTAAGAGAAGGATGTGGTCGAATCCAAGATGGAGCTCTACCCGATTAGACCAATTGGTCCATTAGTACCATTGGCTTATTGGGTGAAGGTGACGGAGAACAACGCAACATTAGCTTTGAGATGTGGGCAGCTAAAGAATTGTGCATTGAGTGGCGGAGGCGGCGGCGACAGTGCTGGTGGTTCGCAGGGCTAGAGCGGAAGTGGTTTGGAGGAGGAAAAAGATGAACAATATTTTTGCCCTTATTTGATATATTTTTTAAAAAGTTAACCTATTTTAGAAATTATATTAAAAGGATTGTTTTTACTGATATTAGGGTCCAAAAGTTTCCCTTATTAGCTATAATCCATTTTTTATTCTTCATTCTTCTAGCCAAGAAGCATCGCTACAAACCTAAACCATTGATCTACTATAGAGGGACAATATTGGGTTTTTCAAAAAAATAAATAAAGTTTGACAAGACATGAGCTCAGATGCAACCAATTCTTAACAATAGCTCATCGAAGGGAGGCTTTGTCTTATGATGACACCCAAGGAGGAGCAAAGTTTGGTTGAACGCAATGGTTGTTCAACAGGCTGTAGAACTAATGATAAGGTTTCACACCAGTATTTAAATACATGGGGCCTACACCTTTCACAATGGGGCCCATGAATTTATTATTAGAGTGGAACCTCATCATTGGTTCCACAACCTGCGAAACAGCCATGGCGTTCAGCTAATCCGAATTTCCCGGGGAGGGGTTAGTCCATTTGAAAATAAAGGGGAGATCTTAGTATTAGCACAAACCTCAAGTGAGGTTTAGTCCTTTTACCCTTAAATTAATTTGGGTAGTTAAAATAATTTGTGAATTATTTTTGACATTTTCAATAATTAATGATATTATTGAATATTATTTAGTAAATATCAACACTTAAATTATAATTTTTCGTAATTTTGGTAAATCGAAAAATTTAATTGCTAAAAAATACTTTATGAAAATTGCTGATTTTGGTAATTTCATTTCATAATTTTTTGAAAATTAATTATTGAAATCAATAATTACTAAAACATTATTAATTAATTAAAATATTAGTAAATAGAAATTTAATAATTAAAAATTATCAATAAATTTTCCTTGGAAAGTTTATTTCAATAAATATAAATTTATTTTTTTACACTTTTAGTAATTTTCATATTATCAATAATTTTTAGCAATAAGTAGTTATTGATATTTTTACTAATTTTGGTTGATTTATTAATATTTAATGATATTATATAATTGATGGTGTGCGATCTAGTGCTCCTTGCTGGAGGACAGCTCAGATGATGGACTGACTAGGTCGGCTGGCTGAACTACAAAGAGATAGTAGTTAGAGTACCCGAGGTGGGCACTCCAATGCTTAAGCTAGCAATGAGCTTGAAGAGAGCTAGAAAGCGAGAAAGCAAGAGAGCTGTGATACCTTCTCAGTTGAAGGGGGGTACCTTTATATAGGCGCAAACAGTTGTGAGCTTCATGTAGTGCGCCCAAGGTCTCCGGGAGGATGTGGCTTATTTGGCCTCTATGCTTAGAGGTGGTTTCACGCTCGGAGACAGTTTCCATGTAAAGTGATAGAGCTTATCCAGTTACCTTCGAAGTGGGTGACACGAGAACTAGCTTCATCAGTCAGGCAACATGATCCCGGAGGATTCAGAGATGATAAGGTGCATGTAGAAGAGGTCGGTCGCCATGTCGGACAGGTCTCCATCCAGACCTCAACCAGGTCGATGAGGTCTTGGAAGGAGGTTGCCCCTTATGCCGAGGTGCTTATACATTGGCCCTACCGAGGTGGTGTCAGTATGCTCTTAAGCAACGGTTTGGAAGTGCCGCGTGGCATGATACCACTAGAGGGCCAAATTCCCCCTCATAAATTTCCCCCCACTCCTAAGTCAAAGCCGGTTTGGCAAAGGGACTAGCTCACTACAAGTCTTTGGCCGGAAATGACCGGGTTCGGTTGGTTTGTCGTCACCGACTTGATCCATTCACTCGGGCTAGTCCAATAGGTTGCACTGGGTGAGCGAACTTCGTGTGGAAAATTTGAATTTCGAATTGAGTGTGCACATTTGAATTCACTCTCGAAAATTGAAGCTATACGTCCCTGCGAGTTGTTGGATTGGACGCATCTTGGTCATTGGTCACATAGGTCCCTTACCTATATAGAGGCTCTTCCCTTGCCTTTAAGTTATGTCATCAAGTGAGTCGGAGAGGGAGTATCACCAAGCCACTTGAGCCAAGATGGGGACCTCAGCTCAAGAGTGGAAAGGATCCCATAGAGGAGCCTCAACCTCCTAACGTCAATGAAAGACGAGGTCTAAATTCGAGCCTACCAAACCGACTAGTGAGGAAATTGTAAACCTGATCACCACTTATCAGATACCAAACACCTTCAACTAGATCCAACTCGGTGAGGACCAATATTCTTAGAGTAATGGTCAGGCCAAAGTCTATGTCTTCGAGGAGGCTTTGATTATTGGTCTTCATTTCCCTCTCCACCCCTTCATCTACGAGGTGCTTAGGTATTACAACATTTCCTTAGGTTAACTTCATCCCAATTCTATCAGAACTATAGTTGGGACCATCTCCTTCTGCCACCACCTTGGCTTTTACTTAGACAGACATTTTTTTGGGGCTTTGTCAGATAAAGATAGTACCTAATGAGCCCTACTATTTTTACTTGAGTAACCAACCTGGCTACAAGCTCCTACGTGGCTTCCCTACTAAGGTGAAGCACTGGAAGACTATTAGACAATGTATGCCCTTAGCTCCAATCAGCATGATGTACATTATGACATTTATTGTAAATGAATAAAGTACATATTTGATTCATGTTATTGTGGTGTGTTTCTGTGTAATACCCTTAAACTGGACACATATGAGACTCGTGTTAGTTTAGAACCTTCACAGCCGTTGGATAGATCTGGGGAGATTTATCCTATCAAGGCTGACACTGGTGTACTGCCAAGTTGGTTGGGGTGGCTTGTCTTAGCTGCCAGGGTGAGACCTGAGGTACATGTAGTGTGGGTTTTCTTGAAACCCTAAACCGGACCAAAATTCCAGTGAACTTGGACATAGATGGGCAAAACTGGAATGTTACACCTGACCCCTAGACTCGATTATGATACTGCACTAGGTGTCGAATTGGGCTGTCTTTGATGTGCCAATCAATGAGATCCTTAGAGGGGGTCAAAACCTGGGTATGTTGGAACAGTCCGAGAATTCATCTGAGTGGGTGATCTTAGTGACAGAATCAGCCCCTTTGTCGGACAAAGTGAATGATCGGGGATGCACTCTCTCTGATGGAAACCTAAACTGCCGGCAGTTGATTTCAACCGTTGAAATTTGTTTTTGTAAATTATATATATATATATATATTATGGTTTCAAAATATTTGTAAAATGTTTTAATTCCTGGGATCCATGTGAGTGGAGAGTGCAGCACTAGACCTTGCAGTCGAGGGAGAGGTCCTCTCTTTTCGGGCAGTGTTTGATCATTAAGGGTTGAGATGTTAAGTGTAAGACCATTGAGGGTTATACATGATGGGCTAATCTTGCATCTGCCTACAGTCTTTGGGCCTTCATAAGATGGTTGGACCCAATGACCATTTAGTGTAAATGTTGGGCCCATTAAGAGCCCATGGTGATGGACTCAGGGGTTCACTATATTCAGTAGTGAATTCGGCCAGGCCTTGTAACAGATGATAGGTTGAACCCATGTGGCTGATGTGTAGATCAATGTTAGGGTCCCACGCCATACAGAGAGAACCAAGCTAGCCAGCATTAAAAGGAAGTGAGCCTGAAAGATTAATGGGCCTAAAAGCCCATTTCGAAGAGCCTGAAAGCTCTTCCGAATGAAGCTCTGATTTGCTCGAGTTGTGATGGTAGCCAGGGGTTCAACTTCTACCTACTTGGTGAAGTAGTCCACGGCGACGATGAGGTATTTCCTACCCCCCGTTACCTGAGAAAAAGGGCCGAGGAGGTCCATTCCCCATTTGGTGAAAGGCCAAGGGCTGCAAAGAGCTGAGAGGGGTGTGGCCGGCTAATGGCATAAGTTGGCATGTCTCTAGTATTGGTCACACCTCCATACTAGCTCGGCTGCGTCTTTGTGAAGAGTCAACCAAAAGTACCCCTGCCTTACTATTTTTTGGGCTAGGGTTCGGTCGCTGAGGTGGTTACCATAGATGCCTTCATGAATTTCTCGAAGTACGTACTCGCCCTCCTCCTGGCGGAGGCATCGGAGGTAAGGCAAGGTGAATGACTAGTGTTTTTGGAAGTGCGTCATTAAACACTTTGGAACACCAGTTTAGACATTTATAATTTTATTCCGATTCTCAAACAACTACTAACGCAGTAAAGCGATGTGAACGGGTCGTACAGGGAAGCAGGGGAAAAATAATTACGTACTTAGATCCGAGAGAGAGAACACAAAGGGGAGTTGCAAAAATATAAAATTAATTAATTAAAACCAAATTCGAACAGTAATGAGAATAACAAGTGCATAAAAATAAATAAATAACAGAAACAAATAAATAAAAGGAAAGAAATAAAAATTTCTGAGAATCCGATCAGATGTTGCAATCTCCGGATCTCTCCTTCGACCCTCGAACTTCTCGAGCTAGGCCTTCTGTCTTACCTGGCTGAATTTCAAATCTGCAGAAAAGAAATAAAGTACAAATTAAATCTAATAAAAGTAAAATTTGCAGGAAGGAAAAATGAACTAGAAATTAAAGAATAGAAAGTAATTCTAAAACTGAAGAAAAAATGGTTGGGATTCAAATCCAAAGGTGGCAGTAGTTGAAAGGGATGGTAGAATCCATCGTATGGATGCCAAAACAGTTGTGGAATGGGTGGGCGAATTTCAAAAATTTTCTACCTACCTTTCAACTGGGAATCGCATTCCCTAATTTTAGAATCAAGATTCAAGGATCCTACTTGAACCAGAACCGAACCAGATCTGAACCAAAAGAGAAGGGAGTAGTTATACCTGATCCAGAGAAATAATATCTCCCAAAGTTGGTGTTCACGCCCAAAGAAGGCACCAAGATCTGCTCCTGCTGAAGATGACACAACAATTGTGGAATAGAACCAGTAGAGTGCGTCCTACACACTAAATCCTTCACAAGAATCCTTTGGATGACAATGAGCACCAAACAGAATCACCGTTTCAACAAAGACTGATATCAAGAAATTTTCTTGATCTTTCTTTGACAAAGAAAACGAATTACGATAGATAGTGGCAACTGCAACAGGAGGGAGTTAGAGAAGAAGATGGCGAACTGCTTTTCTTCTCTAGGGTTTCTGAGATCCTATCTCACAAAACTGCAGGGTGTGTTCTATGTAAATCTCCTAGGGTTCGAATTCTTGTAATTCGAATAGAGTTTCCTCCGGTTGCTTAATGATTAAGAAAAGATCTCCTGATCACATCAGGAGTTGCCCTTATCCAAATTTGTATTTGGATTATGACTCTTCTTAATCCTATCTGCAGATTAGATAAGCTTTTGGGCTCATCCTAATCTCAGATCTGCCCCTTGTTAATGACTGATCAAATCAGCCCAGTTCGAAATGGGCTTTAGGCCAACTGGGAATCGCATTCCCTGGCCGAATTCACTGGAGAGCCCAATGAACCCCCTGAGCCCATCATATGGACCCTATGGGCCCAACACTTACACTAAGTGGTCCCTGGGCCAAGCCATCTTATAAAAATCCAGGGACTGTGGGCAGGTACAAAATTAGCCCATCAGGTGTTATCCCAAATGGCCTTAGACTTAACCTCTTATCCCATAATGATCAAGCACTGCCCGACAAGAGATGACCTCTCCCTTGGCTGCAAGGAACAGTGCTGCACTTTCTACTTACATGGATCCCGGGAATTAAAACCATTTGCAAATATTTTGAAACCATACTTAAATATATATCATATATATCAATTTTGCAAAACAAAATTCCAACGATTGAAATCAACTGCCGGTAGTTTGGTTTCCATCAGAGAGAGTGCATTCCCGATCATTACATTTGTCCGACAAAGGGGCTGATTCCGTCACTATAATCATCCACTCAGATGAATTCTCAGACTGTCCCAATAGACACAGGTTTTGACCCTCACTAAGGATCTCACTGATTGGCATATCAAAGACAGTCCAATCCGACACCTAGTGCAGTACCATAATCGGGTCTAGGGGTCAGGTGTAACTTTCTAGTTTTGCCCATCAATCTTCAAGGTCTAGGGCAATACTGGAAATCTGGTCCAGTTCAAGGGTTCAAGTAATCCTACACTGCATGTGCCTTGGGTCTCACCCTGGCGGTTGAGACAAGCCACCCCAATAGTTGGCAGCACACTAGTGTCAACCTTGGCAGGATAAATCTCCCCAGACTTATTCAACGGTTGTGAACATTTAAAACCAACACAAGTCTCATTAAGTGTCCAGTTTTAGGGTCTTACACATAGAAGTATACCACACAACATGAATCAAACATGTACTTCATTTATTTACATTAAATATCAAAAGTACATCAAAACTGATTGAAACTAAGGGCATACAAAAACTGTCCAACAGTAGTGGTGTTGGCGAACTGCAAGTAGGAACCCCTCCTCTTGCTTGGGCGTCCTCCTCTTCCTTTACCCTTGAACTTCTCAAGATCACCCTTCCTTTTTACCTGGGTGAATTGACCAACCCCTTCTACTAGGCCCCTGGGACCCTTTTTATAGAGAAGGGTGGACACAACTGGAAATAGGGAGAAAGATGGGGGGCAGTAGTTGGGATTTAGCAAAGTTAGGGACGTCGTAGGGTTTCTAATGGATGGGTAAGATGGTTTTGGGGTGATCCTATGGCTGAGAATGAAAGGAGATGGCACCCAATGTTATGTAGGACTAAGATTTGGGTGCTCAGAAATGGAGGGTGTAGATTAGAACATCTAGGGTTGAAGGGTTAAGATTAAAAGAATAGGTGGCACCCTAGAGTGAATGGTTGGGATATAAGATGGAGGGAGTGGTTGAGATTTAATGGTAAGGGAGCTGAATGGTGAGGATTAGCATAATAGGTGGTGCCCTAGGGTTTAAAAGCTACAAAGGAGAGCCCTAAAATTGATGGTGGAGATTAGAAGGGGTGGATGGTGGAGATTACACAGCTAGGGTTAGGTAAGGAGGAAAAAAATGGGTTAAAAAGGATCCCTAGGGTTTTCTAAGGAGAGGGGAGCATGTTAATACAGTAGGATGGGCGCCAACTGGGTTTAGCAGATAGGAGGTGCCCTCTTATTCTTAATTCTTTACAAAAACATCCCCTCTCTCAACTGGTCTTCACACCAGTTTCCCAAAAACTGCACTTCAGCCATGAAAACTTCCCAGTTTTCTATATAATTTGCATAGAGACCCTTAGAGGTCACATAATTGATTTTAACTGGAAAAATGATGCACTTTGATTCCTTAAGGCTGAAAATACCCCTGAATTGATGCCCTTAAGGCATCAAAATGCATGGTTATCACACCTCCCAACTTAACCATTGCTAGTCCCTTAGCAATGCAACCTTAAAATTACACCGAGTATATAGATCCTTCCCATCTCAAGATCATCCCTAATAGAATTAATCAAGCATCCTGATTTCAGCATTCTCAAATTCTTTATAGATCGGTATTGGGCTTTAGGGGTAAAACTGTCTTGTTTTGAATATTACAGAAACTTGGCTTAAAAAATCTTATTTATCCTTTCATTTGCAAATTGTCTTGATAAGATGAGATTGATTTTAAAATCAGACAGGTATTCTTCTTATTATTTATGACAGCGGATTTCTACCCCTGAACTTATTTTTATTGTTACCTTTCACCGTTTTACGCGAATCCTGACACTTGCCTTAGGTGAAGAGACCCGGTTACTAAGTGTTAGGTAAGTGTCTTTGGCATTCCTTTTTCCGTTAGACACGAATCTCGACACTTGGCTTAGGTGAAGAGACATGGTTACTAAGTCTAGGATATCCATTGACCTTTTATCCCCCCCCCTTTTTTTGCAACATTGTTCAGGGTAATAATCCACTGTCTCTTAACAACTTAAAGAATTTTGTCTAATTTCTCAATCTTTCTCTTCCTATCTTGACAGAGGCAAACTTGGGAGTATTTTTCAATTTCCAAACGGTTTCGACAATATTCAAACAAGACTAATTTTGACTCCTTTCACTTGCTACCAATTTCTACAGAATTCAATATTCTTTTATCAATTTCCTTAACTTTTTCTGTTTGGGAATCTCTTTTAATGGAAAATTTTAAAAATTTCAATGAAATTTTAATTCTCCGTTTTTAAAGGCTTAGCTTCAATTTTTTTTTTCAATTTTTCTCTCTCTTTCCTCACCCCCAACTTAAATGCCATTGTCCCTAATGGCATGACTAGAATGATGCAAAGAAGATTTGGGCCAAAGGGAACAATGAGTAGGGTTTTCCTGAGGGGTTCAAGGTATGCCACCTGGTCTTGAATCAAGAAAATAAAAGAAAAAAAAACTCTAATCCTAAAATTAACTAAAAAAAATACGTTGGGTTGCCTCTCAACCAGCGCTAAGTTTAACGTCTTCAGCCAGACGAAACTATTCATCTCTCTCATCCAAACTCTCATACTCACTTTTGTTTTCATACCAACTAGGACCAGATTGGGCTAACCAAGGGGTAGATAGGTCATTCACGAGATTGTCCACTATGTCCACACTGCCTTCATCTTCCCCTAGGTTTGGATACTTAGAGGTATTAAAGATATTCAATTGGAACTTCTGCTCCCCGAATGAGATGTCCACTTCCCCCGATTTATAGTTGATATTTGCATTAGCAGTTGCTAAAGCGGCCATCCTAAGATTACCAGGTTGTGGTTTAGTTCTTCAGTTGGGGTCATGTCTAGGACAACAAAATCTACAAGGAAATAATAGTTTTCTGTCCTGACAATGACATCCTCGATGACACCTCGAGGAGTCTTGACCGACCAATCAACGAGTTGCAGAATTACTAGGGTAGGTTTCAACTCACCGACCCTGAACCTTTCATAAATAATGGAAGGAAGCAGGTTCACACTAGCTCCTAGATCCAATAGGGCCCTATCAAATGTGATTCTAGAAATTATACAGCTAATAAGAGGAACACCTGGGTCTTTTAGTTTCCGGGGAAGTTGGTTCAGGCGTTGGTAGGTGGCCCCTGCATTCTTGAGGCCGAAGGGCATCACTTTGTATCAGTAAGTGTTGTACTTAGTGATGAGCGAGGTCTTGTCCTCATCCTCAAGGTGCATCTTTATTTGGTTGTATCCAGAGAAGGCATCTACGAAGTTGAGTAGCTCGTACCCTGCAGTGGCGTCGACGAGGTGGTCTATCCCTGGCAAAGGAAAACTGTCCTTAGGGTAGGCTTGGTTAAGGTCTATGAAGGGATGAGAGATCCATCGTATGGATGCCCAAATGTTGCGGAATAAAGGGGCAAATTTCAAAACTTTTTCTCTCCCTTTCAACTGGGAATCACATTCCCTATTTAGAAAATCATATTTTCAAGGATCAATCTTGAACCATAAACTGAACCAGATCTAAACCAAAAGGAGTAGGAGAGGATTATACCTGATACGGAGAAAAAGTATCTCCCAGCGAAGGTGTTCATACCCAAGGAAGGATCCAAAGACTGCTCCCACTGAAGATGGCACAGTGCAGGATGGAGCAGAATCAACAGTATTCTTCTCCAAGAATTCTATCATTCGCAAGAAACAACAGGATGACACGTGAGCAAGAAACAACAGAATTCTATCATTCGCAAGAATCAACTTCTCCTAATCAAATTAGAAGTTTCCTAATCCAAATCTCTATTTGGATCTAGACTCTTTAAGTGGATAAGAGTTATCCTCTTATCCTTATGTGCTTATCCATACCCAGATTCACCCCCTATTTAATTAATCCAATTAGCCCAATTTGAAATGGGCTTTAAGCCCATTAAGCTTTTAGGATCACTTCCTTTAATGTTGGCCAGCTTGGCTCTCTTTATATGGCGTGGGGCCCTATCATTGATTTCCACATAAGTCACATGGGTTCAGCCTATCCTCTGTTACAAGGCCTGGCCGAATTCACTACTGAATACAGTGAACCCCTGAGTTCATCAGTATGGGCTCTTAATGGGCCCAACATTTATACTAAATGGTCATTGGATCCAACCATCTTATGAAGGCCCAAGGATTGTGGGCAAATGTGAGAATAGCCCATCAGGTAAAAGCCCTAAATGGTCTTACATTTAACCTCTTAGCCCTTAATGATCATACCCGACAAGAGAGGACCTCTCCCTTGGCTGCAAGGTACAGATTGCACTCTCTACTCACATGTATCTCGGGAATTAAAACTTTATATATATATATATATATATATATATATATATATATATATATATATATATACATCAAGCTGATTGAAACTAAGGGCATACAATGTCTAACAGTAATCTCACCTTATTTGCCTATTATATTGAGATGGAAGTCTTTACTAAACTACCCAACAATGAAATGCAATAAAATCAAATTAAAGGAGTTAAGCTATGCAAATAAGCTCCCCCTATCTCACACATGTTGTTTGTTGATGATTGTATTGTGTTTTGTAGGGCTGATTACAAACAAGTAATCCAACTAAAACAAGTAATATGCACAAGCTCCATCAGAAAATTCTCTCTAAAACCTTGGATGTTTAACACACAAAGGAAATGGGCTCTTATTTGGGAACTAAGTTATGGTTTGGCCATAACTTTTCAACACAATACAAAGAGATAGAAGATCGACTATCAACCAAATTGGAATCATGGAAATCAAAATTGCTTTCTCAGGTTGGTAGAACAACCCTTATTAAGTTAGTTGCATATGATAATTAGGGTTGACTGGGTTTTAGAGTCAATCATTTGATGAGCAAAGCAATGTTTACTAAACAAATATGAAAGTTGTTAATTCACCCAAATTCTGTTTAGGCAAGTCTAATAAAACAAAAATATTTCCCTAAATCTAGTTCATTTGTGTGTAAACCCAACAAGAGCAATTCCTTGTGACGGAAAAGTACTCTCAAAATCTTAGGGGAGCTTAAATCAGGTTTTATTTGGCTAAATCATGATGGTTTGAATGTAAATGTTTTTAGTGATCCATGGATTCCAACTACACAAGGTAGTATACCATTACCTTGTCATAAGCCACTCTCATCACATTTGAAAGTACTAGACTTATTGCACTCTAATGGGAGTTGGAATCTGTGCTATGAGAAAAATTCACACTGAAAATAATCTCTCATGTTACTCAAGTTCAAGCAATTCATAATTTGTTTGTTGAAAAATTGGTATGGAAAAGGAATAAGTCAGGAGTATATATTGTCAAATTGGCATATATAACCTTCCTTAACACTTACCCTTCTTCATTGGGAACTTCATTCAAGTGGATGGCCATATGGAAGACCAAAATACCTTATAGATACCAGGTGTTCACTTGCCCATTTGCAAGAACAATTTGGTGTCAAGCCCAGATTGGAGTCAATCTAGATACAATTCTAAGCATCTACAACAAGTCATTAAAGAAGGGGCTCAATTCAGTAAACTCTCTCTTTACTAAGGAAGAGTGCCCATACTTCTCCAAGCTTCAAATCTTATTATATTTGGTATGAGAAGCGAGGAACAATAAGCTTCATAGTAACAAAGTCTTATAGACCCATTACCGCAAACCCAAAGAGAAAATGACATATTAAACCCCTCTTACAAATTCCGTTGTGGTTGAGTTGCCTATTTCAACATCAGATGAGACTATGTTTGTGCTATTTACAGATGGCTCCTTTGATCCCAGTCACATGAAACAAGAATTGGATTTGTTCTCAGGCATAACAGCTCTTATTGTACACTTAAAACAAGAGGTTCATGTTGCCTAGGAGTCAGAAGCTATGATGCCAAAATTCGTGCAGTGATCAAGGGTCTTGAAATAGCAGTAGAGCACAATTGTGATCACTTAATGGCTTTTTTAGATGCTGAAGAAGCAGTTAACAAGTTGAACTTCCTAGTTAGCTAGAGAGTGTTCCCTTGTAAACTTCTGTTAATATATTTTAAGTTTTGTTGTTATCGAAAAAATGGTTAAAAACTTAAACATACCCTAAGTTTTCTTAAATTGACTTAAACATACCCTAAGGTTATAACAAGAACTACAAGATACCTTATAACTCTTTTATTTTTCATTTTTTTTTTGAAAATTTTCAAAATCTACCCTAAAATTTTCAAACTCATGTGAGTGATTCTCTTTCTCTCTCTCTCATCATATTCTTTTATCAAACCATACCATTATTCATTCATACAGTACACTAAGTAGCAAAGCTTAGTTCATTGTTGGAACTGGGTATGTCCCTTATTCTTCAAAGCTACTTCTTACCAAGTAATAAAATTGGACACAATACAATATGCCCATGATTTCTATAAAATTCCACACAATATGCCCCTCATCTCTATAAAACTTTATTATTAATTAATATCATCAACAAAGTATGCCCGTGAATCAATTGGCCCGGTATGTGACCATGTGATACTACTAACTCGTGTGGTCGTATGGTATCTGGATTGCTTGAAAACTAGATAAATTATACCCGAATTCATTGTCTCCTTCACCTGATAAATAGAACTAGTCAAACAAAACCCAAAAATCCAGAAATTATTTTCAAACACCATCCTTTCTGGTCGATCTTCCCCCATCAGCAAATGTTGCATAAATCATTAAGGATTAGAGCTAAGGTGAGCAGGAAAAACTAGAAAACTAAACTAAACCGATGATATCAAACTGAAAATTCCAGTTAATCAAATTAATCGGTTCAATTTTGTTTTTTGGTATTGTTAAAAAATTGAAGGTATCAGTTTGGTTTCGGTTAACCAATATAAAAAATTGGCAGTTAATTGAACTAAACAGTATACATATATTTCTATATATTGTTGTTAAACAGTGTATGCCCTTAGTTCCAATCAAATTAATGTACAAATACACTTATTGTAAATGAATAAAAGTACATTATTGTTTCATCTTGATATTGGTATATTTCTATGAAATTACCCCTTAAACTGGACACTTATGAGACTTGTGTTAGTTTATAATGTTCTCAGCCGTTGGATAAACTTGGGGAGATTATTTTGCCAAGATTGACACTGATGTGCTGCCAAAGAAGTTGGGGAAGCTAGTCTCAGTTGTTAGGGTTAGACCTAAAGCACATGCAATGTGTGTTTGGTTGAAACACTGAACCCAGACCATTTTCCAATTATGCCCTGAACCTTGGAGATTGATGGGCAAAATTGGAAAGTTGTACATAACCCCTAGATTTGATTATGATACTGCACTAGGCGTTAGATTGGGTTGTCTTTGATATGTCAACCAATGAGATCCATTGAGGATCAAAACCTAGGTATATTGAGACAGTCTGAGAATTCATCTGAGTGGGTGATCATAGTGATAGGATCGACTCATTTGTCAAACAAAGTGAATGATAGGGCTTATACTCTCTCTAATGGAAACCTAAATTGCCAGTAGTGGATTTTAACTATGTTTAAGATTCAGTTTTAAAAAATATATTTATATGATATATATATATTATGTTTTATGAAAAATGTTTACAAAATGTTTTAATTCTTGAAATCCATCTGAGCAGAGTGTGACACTGTACCTTGCAACTAGGGGATAGGTCTCTCCCTATCGGGCAGTATTTGATCATTATGGGCCGGGAGGTTAAGTGTAAGAGACCATTAAAGGCCGATTACCTGATGGGCTTTATCTTGCTTAAGTCTATTATCCTTGGGTCTTCATAGGATGGCTGAATTCAAAGATCACTTAAGTGTAAATGCTGGGGCCATATTGAGCCCATAGTGATGTGCTTAGGGGTTTACTACCTTTAATAGTGAATTCAGCCAAGCCTTCACAGAGACTGGGTTAAACCCATGTGGACTTATATGAGGTCATTGTGGGGTCCCATGCCATACAAATCAGGCCTAAGTTGGCCATGCAATACCCTTGGGTCATGAGCCTTATAGCTGATGGGCCTAAGTCCCATAATTAATATAATTAATTAAGTTGTCACATGATAGCTTAAGTTGTCATGTGACATGGGGCGAATCTAGGTTTAGATCTGGGTATGGAGCGCCTAATCTTATTAGAAGATAAGGTTCATCTCTAATTAGAGCCCGTCTGATTTAGATCTGGATTATCTCCTAATGTAATTAGGAGATAGCTCCATAAGATATTATAAAAGAGGAGGGGACGGACCAATCCAAGACAGCTTCATATTTTTGTAGTTTCTGGTTCTCTCTGCACCCTTTTGTCTCTCAGTTTTTTCCAATTCGACCACAACTATTTTGTGACTGGTAGAGATTAATTTTCTTCTAATTTTTGCAAGAAAAATCTAGAGGAATTTCGTGCTCATCTTCCCC
This sequence comes from Nelumbo nucifera, assembly GCF_055504915.1. Lineage (NCBI taxonomy): Eukaryota > Viridiplantae > Streptophyta > Magnoliopsida > Proteales > Nelumbonaceae > Nelumbo > Nelumbo nucifera. The sequence goes on from NC_142654.1 coordinate 53,491,690, forward strand.
AATTCGATCCAAGTAGTTGGGTTGCCATTTTGCTGAAAACTGTGTTGTTGAACTAGCTTTAGGAGTACACTGTGCTATCTTCAATGAACGCTGGTTTTAAGACTTATTTGGGTGTGAACTTCCACCTTGGGATCTGTATCAGGTATACATCTTCCTCTTTGTTTGGTTTCAAATCTGGTCCGGTTTAGTGCAAGACCGGCCTTGAAAAATATAGTTTTTCAAAACATAGGGAATTCAATTCCTAGGAGGATTAAGAAATTTTTAAAAATTTGCCCAACCATCTAGCATGGTCCGACCATCTATATGATGGATCCTAACCCTTCATTCAATTATATGTATATTTATGTATATTATATATATTTTATATTATCCATATATTATAAATTAATAAATATGAATAATATATTATATATTATAAATTAATAAATGTGCATTATATATAAATATATTATTTATTATTTAAAATATAATATTTTATATTTTAAAAATAAGCCCATGGTTCAGTGAGCACCCCTAATCAGAGCTACTTTAAACCATACCATTATTCTAGATAGAGCTACTTCTTACCAGGTAATAAAATTCAACGCAATAAATGCATTGAAGATTCTTTAAATTACGGACCATGCAAGTTCTTCTTCCACCTCACTTCTCTTTCGTCTCTTTCATGCTTAGAAGGGCAAAATAAGAATTTAAAAATTTTAAATGAGTTGTTTCATTGATGGAGGTCTGTTTAAGTCAATTTGAAAAGCTTAAGGTATGTTTAAGTCAATTTATGAAAACTAAGTGTATGTTCAAGCTAGTCTTTTACCCAAAAAAAATGTCAAGTAATATTGGATTTTAGATTTTATAAGAAGCTACAAAGCAAAAGCAAGGCCTTAACCAAACACCTAGCGTTTCATTACTAGTATCAAATCAGTGAATCTACTACCTACTAGATGTGTTTTGGGTAGTGTTGTAGGAAATAGAAACATCTACATGGGATTTATGGAAGTGAATGCCTAAACAGTGTGTATCCTGTCTTTTTTTTTTGGTAGAAACCAGGATGAGCTACACAATCCAGGGTTAGTTCATCCACATACATCATCCCTGCAAATACACACTAAAGCATAGGGGAGATTAAAATTACAAATAGAAAAATAGTAATCTGGAATAGTTTGAGTCTCACAAGCTTTGTTTGCTTCATGATACGAATGAAGATATTCCACCCCACTTGACAACATCTCTCTAGTCTTCCAACATTCTTCCATAATAGTCTTGAGTCTCCAAGGTGCGTCGATCTTCCTCTTGAGGCATGGAATGATAAGGAAGGAGTCTCCCTCTATAGTGATTGGACAATCCCCATAGTTAAGAGCTATGTTATGGGCTTCCCATGCCACCCACACCTCTGCCACGTTGATAGAGGCACACTCAATAAAATATGCTTTCCCCCCTAAAACTTTCCTATAAGCCTATCTAACCACACAAGCAATAGCACAAGATCCATAAGCTCTTCTAGAGGCATCAAAATTTATTTTCACCTTGTTATTTTTTAGAAACTTCCAAGTGATATACTTTTGATTAACCCTTCTTGCTGGATCATCACCTGACTTAAAGACTTTTTTGGATGTCATTAAGAACAAATTCTAAAATTTGAGATGGGGGAAAGTTTTTGTTGTTCAAAGTATTTTTCATTTCGGTTTTTCCATATAGGCGATAGGATTTAGAGCATTCATTTCCTTTGTTTGAGTTAACTTCTCTTTTAATTCATTTGATCTTTCCCACCAAGTTTTGATATTTAGATCATTATCAAAGGGCCTATATAAAGAGTTGTTTGTTCCCATCCAAACTTGTTTTACAGCATTACAATTTTTAAAAATATGATCTATATCATCATCTTCCCCACAAAATAGTGGGCTCCATCTAAACGAAATCCTTTATCCACTAACATTTTTTTTAGGGGATCTTGTAATTTAGAAAAAAATAAAAATAAAAACATTTTAATTTTTGGGGGAATATTAAGTCTCCAAATTTTAGAATTTAGAGGTTTGTTTTCAATGCTTCCCCCATTATTTAGACACAAGGTTTCAAATTTTGATACTGATGTAGGCACATTTGGCTCGTCCAATGGCAGGCCTACACATGCCAGTCAACACGGCTTAGGGCAGAGCCAATCAGGGTGCATGCAGAGCTGAGCTCAGTGGGCCTTGCGGAACCAATAATGCGGGGTCACCTAGCGGCCTTAGATGGTCGTGCTCCCTACATACAAACTCCATCTCGACCACCCGAGCTTTGCCATGACCTGGCGGCCTCAAGTATAAATAAGAGGTGCCTCCCCGCAAGGTAAAGGGTCGCAGAACCTAAGACTCTCGAGCTCTCCTTGAGATTTCTTATCCTCCCTTGTGACCTTGTTTGAGTCCTCGTACCTCAGACTTTAGTCACCTCGCACCAGTGTACTAACTTGACCATCGAAGTCTCCGCCTCAGGTACCAACCTAGGGCCTCTGATGTGTTCTCTACCTTTACAGGGTCGATCTACCCGCCCTCGGCCACCTCAGCCACCTCGGGGTTCGAGCACCTCGCAACTTGGCTTGGGGGTAAATTGACAGTGTTGTCCTCAACCATTCCGAGATTCAACAGATACAGGGTGCATCGTATCATATCTTTAAAAGTCAAATATGAGATACGGTGTAAAATCAGTGGTATCATTTCTTTTCCACCGTATCAAGGGCATATGGGGGGTGTATTGGGGTGTATCGGAGATGTATCGACCGATACACTACGAAAAAGATACGGCCAAAAATTGAAAAAAAAAGTTAAGGCTCCCCTAAAATAAGCCTTCTTTCACCGCCAAATGACTCTGAAACTCCAAACCTCATTCCTAAAGTGGTAGATATGTAAAAATTTGCAAGAAACAAGCATGAATCATTAATATTTTTTTAGATTCTTCAAAATTTGAAAAATATGTAAGTTTTTTCATTTTTTTATAATATCTTGTATTTCTTTTTTTTCTTGAATGTTTAAATCTATGTTGACCTACATTTCTTACACTCAAAATCACAATTTTTTTGTGTTATGAGTAGATTTATGGAAATTTCATGAAGATATTTGAGAAAAATATAAACTAATAAAAAATTGAAAATGTAATTTTTCTTTGCCTATAAAGACTTAATATGTTTTAGATCTACGGATTTATCTATCATATCCATAGAGTAATTGAAACTTCTTCTTTAATATATAATGTTTTGATTTTTCATATTTTTAGAATTAAAAAATAATTAATAATTAATTATATTTTATCACTTGATCACAATGGTTGAATATATTATAATTCTATGATCTATTTTATCCATAGAGTAATTGAATTTTTTTCTTTAATAATTATTTTTTTATTTTATATTTTTAGAATTAAAAATAAATATTAATTAATTATATTTTATCATTTGATCACAATGATTGAATGTATTATAATTCTATGGATGATCTATCATATCCATAAAGCATTTAAAATTTCTTCTTTAATAACTATTTTTTGAATATATTATATAATGTTTATTTATTTTTTATAATTTTTAAAATAAAAAATAAATAATTATTAATTATATTTTCACTTAGAAGTTGTGCTAATGCATGTTTTATGGTTGGATAGGGAGTTGGGTTTTTCCATCCCACAAAACTTAAGAATTTTAATTTATAAATTATAGTTAAGCATAGGTTTTTTAATGAAATTATAATTAATTATAGTGTATTTCTTCATAAAACCATTAAAATATATTAATTTAATGTATATATACCTCATTAAGGTCTTATATTTAGTGTTGTTTATATATTTTTATGATTTATTGAAGTATTTATAGTATTTTCATGCATATCTTAATTTTTGTCCGATACATCTCTTAAAATTGCCTTTCTGATACACTTGGCGTTTTTTATACTCTGAACCTTGATTGGACGGGCCTCATTATAGGTTGATTTAACCGTGAAAGGAGCCCTTAGGATGCAACTACCAAATCATCCTATCATAGGATTGCATAGAAGGGATCGGGATAGGCTTGATTTTATGCCAAATGTTGGGGGAAACTAAAGTTCTAATAATTTCCTCATTCTACACTTTCCTACTATGATCAATTAAATCATATACTCTTAAATCATTTCAATGTTATTTGGCTAAATCATTTCATTTAATGGCTTCTCATCAAGCCATTGATCACTCCAGACATTGATCATCCTCCCATCACCAACTCTCCAACCAATACCCTTCCTGAGGAGGTATCTAGATTGCAAGATGCCACGCTAGGTCCACGAAATGCCTTTTCTCTCTTTAGCATTCCAATGATCTTCCCTTTTTTAATTTTTTGCTTAAGACTAGTTGGACCCAAAGATTCCTTTTGTCATTTAAAATCTTCCATCCTAATTTTGCAAGATTTGCATCATTTACCCAATGAAGATTCCTTACCCCCAAATCACCCCATCTCTTAGGGGTGCAAACTCTCTTCCAACTCATTAAACTAAATGTTTTTTTTTTCACTCTTGTTCGACCATATATATAAAAGCTCTAGGGATCTTGTTAAGATCCTCTATAACATTTTTTGAGACTTTGAAATAACTCATGATGAATTGGAATATCACATTTGAGATAGAGTTCACTAGAGTTAACCTTTCCGCAAAAGAAAGAGCTTTCTTTTTCCAATTTGCAAGCTTATTGATGTAATTCTGGTCACGTACCAATTTTTTTTGGCTAAGTGCCTCATCATTTGACCTGCTCCCAAGAGAGGATGGTGGAGCTCCCTGGTGGTGAACTGCTTGAGGGAAGAGCTATGTTGAGCTCCCTGATGGCGAACTGCCTGGGGGGAGAGCTATGCCGAGTTGCCCGAGCTATGTCGAGCTCCCTGATGGCGAACTGCCTGGGGGAGAGCTATGCCGAGCTCCCTGGTGGTGAGCTACCTTCGTGGACTCGTCATTTTCCCTACTCCTAGGTGGCCTGTGACTCAGAGAATGGTGGAGCTCCCTAGTGCAGCGCAACTCGACAGCCCTCTGCATGAGGTGATCTTCTCTCCTTTGTAGGCAGTGGGAGCTGAGGGACCTGCGAGAACTCCATCTTTTCCTCCTCTTTGTAGGCGGTGGGAGCTGAGGGACCTGCAAGAACTCCATCTTTTCCTCCTCTTTGTAGGCGATGGGAGCTGAGGAACCTACGAGAACTGAATCAGAGGACCCGGGGGTATTTTTCTGGCGGGACTCTTTGATGCCTATGTTAGCATTCTGATTGTAGGGAGCTTGGAAAGAAATGAGAGAGCTAGAGAGCAGGGATTACCTCCATTTTTCCATTCTCTCCCCTTTGTCTTTGGGGGTTGGAGTCCTTATATAGCGGTGTCCTGTCAAATCAAGCGTAACCGCCTCTATCAAGTCAGGCATAACCGCCTCTGTCTCTCTGCCGCAGCCGTTACCGCCAGAGCTGAGGTGGCGGGTGCAGGCAGCTGTTGCAGAGTACGGCTCTACCAGGCAAGGGACAGCTCTCAAGTCTAGCAATCACGGCGCTGCCTGGCGAGAGATGTGGGCGTAGGTCTTTAGATCTGTCAGGTATGGTTGTCAAGCAGGAGATCTTCCTACGATATGCCGCACTACTCTTCTGTACCAAGCTACCCTGCAAGTGGCGAGCTGCCTGGGGGAAAGCTATGCCGAGCTCCCCGGGCTATGCCGAGCTGCTTGTGGCGAGCTCTACCGAGTTGCCTGTGGCGAGCCACGCCGAGCTGTCCGTAAGTGGTAAGCTATGGAAAGCTCTGTCGAGCTGCTCGAGCTGCCTAGTTGTCAAGAGGTTGCACTTGGTTTGCATGGGGTGCCAGGTGTCACAATTTCACTAGAGGGCCAAACCTGCCCTCATCATTTGCCCCCCACTCCCGAGCTGAGAGTAACTAAACGAAGGGAGTAGATTTCTTCTTTTGGCTCGTAAGTCAATGAGCTAGTAAGTGTTGATCCAATTCCTTAGGCTTTGGAAGCTGCCTGTCTGTGACGAGCTGCCTGCAAGTGGCGAGCTGCCTATAAGGTGAGGAGGTCTCCACTAGTTCAGTAGTGTAGCCCTTAGGATCTGGGGGCAACTTATAGTTCACTTTCGCTTATTTTGCCCATTGGCTTTGGGAGCGACTCGTAGTCCACTCTTCTTGATCCATGCTGAAGAGGCGGTTGGGTCTTAAGCAGTAATGTGGCCCGTAGGCTTTGGGAGTGACTCGTAGTCCACTCTTCTTGACTTTGCCCGTGCTGAAGAGGCGATTGGGTCTTAAGCAGTAATGTGGCCCGTAGGCTTTCCCTGTGAGGTGCCGAGCAGACCAGGTGCCGAGCTACCTGTGAGGTGTCGGGTTGACCGGGTGCCAAGCTACCTGTGAGGTGCCGAGCTACTTGTGATTGCGCTGCATCTGCCTCGTAATGCCGGTCACCCACTCCTACAAGAAGCTAGTAGGAGCTCGACCTTCGGGGGCAGCACTACAAACTTTAGGTCACCAGCTCACACAGGAGCCTTTGGGGGCTCAACCAGCAAGGGTGCCTATGTAGTCTGTTAGCTGCCAACTCCCACAGAAGCCACAAAGAGCTCATCTTTGTAGAGGGGACCTTACGGAGAGGACTCATGAGGTTTTATCTGAATTGAAAGTAAAGTTGGTAGAGCTACTTAGTCTGCTAACTCCCTACGTAGTCTTTGAGTTCATAAAAAATGTAAACTATAAAGCTAGAGCTTTAATTTCTAAAAAGTGAGGACTTATCTTTTGTAGGATGAGAACTTAGCTTTTTGTAGCGTTTTCCCATAGACAGCACCAATTGATGTAACCGTTTCTGGTCACTTACCAATTTTTTGTGATGTATCAATTTTTTTTTGGCTAAGTGCCTCGTCATTTGACTTGTTCCCAAGAGAGGATGGTGGAGCTCCCTGGTGGTGAACTGCTTGGGGGAGAGCTATGCTGAGCTGCCCGAGCTATGCCGAGCTCCCTAATGGCGAACTGCCTGTGGGGAGAGCTATGTCGAGCTGGGGAGAGATATGCCGAGCTGGGGAGAGCTATGCCGAGCTTCCTGATGGCGAACTGCCTGGGGGAGAGCTATGCCGAGCTCCCTGGTGGTGAGCTACCTTGGTGGACTCGTCATTTGCCCTGCCCCTAGGTGGCCTGTGACTTAGAGAATGGTGGAGCTCCCTAGTGTAGCGCAACCCGACTGCCCTTTGCATGAGGTGATCTTCTCTCCTTTGTTGGTAGTGGGAGCTGAGGGACCTGCGGGAATTCCATCTTTTCCTCCTCTTTGTAGGCGGCGGGAGCTGAGGGACCTGCGAGAACTCTATCTTTTCCTCCTCTTTGTAGGCGGCGGGAGCTGAGGAACCTGCGAGAACTAAATCAGAGGACCCGGGGGTATTTTCCCGGCGGGGACTTTCCGATGCCTAAGTTAGCATTCTGATTGTAGGGAGCTTGGAGAGAAATGAGAGAGCTAGAGAGTAGGGATGACCTCCATTTTCCCATTCTCTCTCCTTTGTCTTTGGTGGTTGGAGTCCTTATATAGCGGTGTCCTGTCAAATCAGGCATAACCGCCTCTGTCAAGTCAGGCATAACCGCCTTTGTCTCTCTGCCGTAGCTGTTACCGTCAGAGCTGAGGTGGCGGGTGCAGGCAGTTGTTGCAGAGTACGGCTCTGCCAGGCAAGGGATAACTCTCAGGTCTGGCAGGCATGGCGCCGCCTGGCGAGAGACGTGGGCGCTGGTCTCCAGATCTGTTAGGTACGATTGTCAGGCAGGAGATCTTCCTGCGATATGCCGAACTGCCCTTCTGTATCGAGCTACCCTGCAAGTGGTGAGCTACCTATGGCGAGCTGCCTGGGGGAGAGCTATGCCGAGCTCCCCAGGCTATGCCGAGCTGCTTATGGTGAGCTTTGCTGAGCTGCCTGTGGCAAGCCATGCTGAGTTGTCTATAAGTGGCAAGCTGTGGCAAGCTCTGCCGAGTTGCCCGTGTTAGACAGTTTTGTATGCCCTTAACTTCAATCAGAATGATGTACTTTATCAGTTTATTGTAAATGAATAAAGGTGCATATTTGATTCATGTTCCCTTTGTATGTTTCTGTGTAATACCCTTAAACTGGACATCTAATGAGACTCGTGTTAGTTTAGAATGTTCACAGCCGGTGGGTCGGTCTAGGGAGACCTATCCTGACAACGCTGACACTGTGGTGCCACCAAGTCGGTTGGGGTGGCCTGTCTCATCTGCCAGGGTGAGACCCTAGGCACATACAGTGTAGGATTAATTGAATCTATGAACTGGACCAGAATTCCAGTATTGCCCTGGAACTTGGAGATTGATGGGCAAAACTGAAAAGTTACACCCGACCCCTAGACTCGATTATGATACTGCACTAGGTGTCGGATCGGGCTGTCTTTGATGTACCAATCAATGAGATCCTTGGCAAGGGTCAAAACCTGGGTATGTTGGGACAATCCGAGAATTCATTTGAGTGGGTGATCATAGTGAAAGGATCGGCCCCTTTGTCGAACAAAGGTAATGATCGGGGATGCACTCTCACTAATGGAAACCAAGACTGCCGGCAGCCGATTTCAACCGTTGAGATTAGTTTTTGCAAAGTATATTTTATATGAGATATAAAAGTATATATATTATGGTTTCTAAAATGTTTGCAAAAGGTTTTAATTCCCGGGATCCACACAAGTGGAGAGTGCAACACTGTTCCTTGCAGCCGAGGGAGAGGTCCTCTCTTGTCGGGCAGTGTATGATCATTATGGGCTGAGAGGTTAAGTGTAAGACCATTGAGGATAATACCTGATGGGCTAATCTTGCATCTGCCCATAGTCCCTGGGTGTTACAAGGTGGCTTGGCCTAGGGACCACTTAGGGTAAGTGTTAGGCCCATAGAGCCCATTCGATGGGATTCAGGGGGTGCACTGTCCATAACAGTGTATTCGGCCAGGCCTTGTAACAAAGGCTGGGCTGAACCCGTGTGGCTGATGTGTAGATCAATGTTTGGGTCCCACGCCATACAAGGAAGCCCAACTGGGCAGCAGTTTGGAAGGCTTTTTGAGTACATAACCATAAATGGGCCTTAAACCCATTTCGAACTGGGCTGATTTGATCAGTCAATTAAAGGGGGCGAATTCTGAAGTGGATCAGCTAATAGGATTGGGCTTAGACCCTATCCACTTAGAGAGTCCAAGATCTAAATGAGATTTAGATCTGGAAACCTCCTAATTAGATTAGGAGATGGCTGATCTGATCTGCAGATAAGATAAGGGTTTATCCCTATCACCTAAAGAGAGATCTTATCCAAATATGATTTGGATAAGCAGCTCCTAATTGGATTAGGAGCTGATCTTTTTAGGTTAACAAAAGAAGGGGGCGGCAGCCTTTTGAGAAACACACAACATATTTTTCTTTAGAGCAAAGAAAGAAAAAGAGAGATTTCCTGCATACTGCGAATTCTCTCCTACCGCCTCCTTCCTATCATTGCCATTCCTTTTAGTTTGATCTCCAATTCTTGGGAGAAATTAAGATTTGATCTTGATTCCAATCTTTTGGGAAAAGGTTGGTTGGAGCTGTACCCACAAGCCATCCAGTTGATTCTTGCGAAGGGTCGAGTTCTTTTGAAGAACGTTGCTGATTCTGCTCCACCCTTCATTGCGCCATCTTCAGTGGGAGCAGATTTTGGATCCTTCCTTGGGCGTGAACACCTCCATTGAGAGATATCACTTATCCGTATCAGGTATAAATCTCACCTATTTCTTTTGGTTCAGATCTGATTCAGTTTAAGGTTCAAGAATGATCCTTGAAAGTATGACTTTCTAAATAGGGAATGTGATTCCCAGTTGAAGGGAGAGAAAAATTTTTGAAATTCGCCCCTAATTCCGCAATCTTTGGCGTCCATGGGATGAATCTCTCATCCCTTCAGTGGTATTAGAGCCATGGTTCAATTCTTGAACCATCTTGTTTCAGATCTGAACCTGCGCAAATGGGCAGAAGGTGTTCTACCCGATTTGCGCAGATATGGGTTTTGGGAAATTTTGTTCCCAAAAGTAATGGGCAAATAATCTGAAATTAATTTTACATAAATCTGATTATTATTTAGAATTGTTCTTTATATATTCTTGATTTATGGGCTGTTCGTACAAAGGGAGATCGAAATCTTGATTTGCGTAGGGAACCTGCGTTTTTGTAGTTCTTGAATTATTCTTGGTCTGTAAATAATTTTTTTTATTTTCTAGACTCAATGTATAGGTATTCGATCTGATGTAATTATTAATAGAAATAGGATTTCTATTTATTTTTCTTTTGGATCGAAGATGGCGGCGCAAAAAGGGAGATTTTGCAGATGGGAGAACTGCAATCTGTGATTTGCAGTTTATGAAACTACAAACTGTGATCTAACCTTTGTTTTGCAGGATGGATTGTGCGAACAACCCTGATTGACTGATTCTTGTTTTTCTTTTATCAGTATTTAATTTCAGATTATTTTCTTGAATTAAAGATTTGATTAAAGATCAAACCCTAAACCCATTCGAACCAAGATTGGTTCAAATAGTTTGAACCGAATCTAGGGTTTAATCAAGGCTGAAAGTCAAGCCTAATTTTCCCACTAATGGGCCTAAGGATTGGTGTTTAATTAAATGGTTAATTCAGCCCAACCTGTAAAGGCCCAGTTTTAAAAGGTTAAAACTACTAAAAGCCCACTTAACATTTAAAGCTATATGGGCTGAACCATTCGGCCCATATACCTAGATAATATTAATGGTTAATGTTATGGATTTAAAATGGGCTTCAAATGGGTCTTACAGATGATTAATTGATTGGATCAATTTCTCCCTGCATGTGATGTATGGATGTGTGATGTGCTACATACATGGGCCATAAGTACTTGGCCCATGCTCAATCGACAGTGGCGCTTGCGCACACCATGGCTGAATGCACATCATTGCCATGGTGTCCCTTTTGGTCATTGGATGACCTCCCCTCAGTGGTGGGCCCCACACCTCATCAAGAGGTTACGTGCGGAACCCTAGCCGATTTAGGCCCACTGAAATATGGCTTTATGAAAGTCAGTGGGAGCCACTTTGGTTTGACCTAAAATAAGAACTAGGGCATAATTAACCGTTCCCTCCGGCTAATATGAATGCATGTGATAGGGAGATTCATATGATGAACTCTCTAAAGGCCTTCCGTCATTAACATGAGGATGGGTCCTTCAGTAATGAGGAAACACACCAGAAAATGGGCTATCCATTTGCTGTTGGGCTTGTCTGAGTGTTTCATAAGATGATAGGGGCGTCATAGACCGATGTGGGAGGGGATTCACCAGAAAATGGGAACTCTCTCATGGTACCTTGGCGTTCACGAATATGATGGGTAAGCACTCACTGGACAGAAAGGTTTACCTGAAAATGGCTCTGAACCTTGTCTGACAGAGGCCAAAGGGAAAACTCATATGATGAGTGGTTATGATCCTTCACAGAAAGGTGGTGGGGTTATGCAGCTGAAACAGTTGGCTCCATGCACCCTATGTGATTTCCCACATTTCCAGAGACAACCTGTAGTCTCCGTCACTGAGAAAGGAGGGAAATCTCAGAGACGAATAAATGGAAATGGATCGTAGATTAAAATCCATATCTATGAAATGAACATGAATCAAATTAGGTTGTGGACTGATGTTTGCTCTTTTATCAGAAAATGGCAAACGGATCATTTGCAAAACTGCTTGATGACAACAAGTTGAAGGGCCCAAACTATGCCGACTGGTATAGGAACCTTATGCTGGTCCTAGCTTCTGAAAAGCTGGACAAAGTGGCAAAGAATCCTGCCCTGGAGCGTCCGGGTGATAAGGCTTCTGTGGCCCGAAGGAGAGACTATCAAGAATGGGAGGAGAAAAACTCCATTGCCCGGCGTTACATCATTGCCTCCTTGGACAACCCGATACAGAGGCAGTTCGATCAGATCGAACTTGCCAAAGACATATTGGACAGTCTCATGACAATGTATGAAGAGCAGAATCGTTCTACTCGACAAAAGGTCTTGAAACAGTTCATGACCGCACAAATGTCTAAGGGTCAACAAGTTCACGACCATTATCTTCGGATGATGGGATACATCAACGAACTGGAGGCTCTTGGATCCGGGCTAGACCTTGCAACCCAGATAGATGCTATCCTTAACTCTTTGCCTCCTTCCTTTAATCCGTTCATCATGAACTATAACATGAACAAGCTGAATGCCAGCTTGCAAGAGCTCAGCAATATGTTGCAAAGAGCTGAAGAACTTATTAGAAAGGATGAGCCTGTAGCCATGCTTGTTGAAGCTGGCAAGACAGGCAAGAGAAAGAGGAAGGCAAAGAAGCCTCAGAAGAAAGCCGCTAAGAGCAAGAAGCAGAAGAAAGACAAAGCATCGGATGCCTGTCACTTCTGCAAGAAGACCGGCCACTGGAAAAGGAATTGTCCTGCCTACCTGGAATCCAAGAAAGGTAACTTCAAAACTTGTGTTATAGAAACCAATTTGTTGGTAGCCTCTGCGTCCTGGTGTATTGACTCCGGGGCTTCAACTCATGTGTGTAACTCACTACAGGAGTTCAAGGTAAGCAGAAGGCTGAGTGAAGGAGAAGTCACACTCTACTTGGGGACTACTGCAACTGTTGCAGCCGCGACCATAGGAACCGTGGAATTATTTTTTAGAGAAGGAATAATTGTACTGAAAGATTGTCTTTATGTACAAAATTTAAGGAGAAATTTGATTTTTGTCTCAAAACTGTGTGCAGATGGTTATTTTGTCTTCTTTAGTAATACGATTACTATTAAGAGAAACAACAGATTCATCGCATACGGGGAACTGGAGAACGGTCTCTATGTTCTACATCCTTCTCTAGAAACTAACATAACCGAAACTACGTCGGCTGAAATCCTCAAGAAGAGAGCCCGTGATACAGTTAATCCCACGTGTCTGTGGCATTACCGACTTGGCCACATCGGTGTTGACCGAATCACAAGATTGGTAAAGGATGATCCTTTGGATTTTCTAACTGTAGGAGATCTTCCCACTTGTGAGCCTTGCCTACAAGGCAAGATGATGAAACGGCCATTTAACGGTAAGCCTGAAAGATGTACAGGCACACTTGACCTAATACATACTGATGTATGTGGTCCCCTGAGTGTTAGGACACGAAATCAACACGTGTATTTCATCACCTTCACAAATGATTTTTCACGATATGGTTACGTGTACCTAATGAGACACAAGTCTGAATCCTTTGAAAAGTTCAAAGAGTTTAGACAAGAGGTCGAGAAACAGTTAGGGAGAGAAATTGAAGCCATTCGATCAGATCGAGGTAGCGAATATCTCTCTGACGAATTCAGGGACTACTTAAAGGACAATGGGATAGTATCGCATTTAGCTCCTCCTGCTACACCACAACTTAACGGTGTTTTAGAGATGAGGAATAGGACCTTATTGGATATGGTCCGGTCGCTTCTCATACACTCAGAGTTACCCACATCCTTTTGGGGTTACGCATTAGAGACTGCGATTTATGTGCTGAATCGGGTTCCAACCAAATCGGTTCCGAATACTCCATATGAACTTTGGACCGGAAAGAAAACCAAGTGTCAAACACTTGAAGATTTGGGGTTATCCAGCATACGTTAAAAGAACGAGTGCAGACAAGTTGGAATCCAAGACCAGCCGTTGCCTATTTGTAGGCTACCCAAAAGGCTCTGTAGGTTATCTATTCTATGACCCAAGTGAGCAGAAAGTGTTTTGTAGTCGAAATGCACAATTCTTGGAAACTGATTATATCCTGGATACCCATCATCAAGAAGTTGTTCTGGATGAGCAGAGCTCAGGAGCAGTGGGAGATGTCACACAAGTTCCAGGTAGTAACCAACCTAGAAGATCCACTCGGGTATCCAGGCCACCGGTCCGTTATGGTTATGACCAGGATAGTTACCTGGTGGAAACCTTGACTAGTGAAGAGGATCCCGTGACTTATGCGGAAGCTATGTTGGACATAGATTCCCAGAAGTGGGTGGAGGCCATGAGGGCAAAGATGGACTCAATGGAGACCAATGGAGTCTGGACTCTAATAGATCCGCCCTCCGGGGTAAAGGCAATCGGTTGCAAATGGATTTACAAGAGGAAGAAGGGCCCCGATGGTAAGGTTGAGACCTTCAAGGCTCGTCTGGTGGCGAAAGGGTACACTCAGAAAGAGGGCATCGATTATGAGGAAACCTTTTCGCCTGTGGCCATGCTTAAATCCATTAGGATCCTGCTATTTGTAGCAGCATACCATGATTATGAGATTTGGCAGATGGATGTCAAAACTGCATTCCTGAATGGAGATCTTACTGAAGATATCTATATGCAGCAGCCGCAAGGCTTCATTGCTGCAGGTCAGGAAAACATGGTATGTAAACTTAATAGATCCATTTATGGACTTAAGCAAGCTTCTAGAAGTTGGAACATCCGTTTTAACTCTGCTGTCAAATCGTTTGACTTCGAGCAGAATCCGGATGAACCCTGTGTCTACAGGAAGTACAGTGGGGATAAGGTTACCTTCCTGGTTCTGTATGTAGATGACATTCTACTCATTGGGAATGATGTAGAAATGTTAACTATGGTGAAAGTATGGCTTTCACAGCAATTCTCCATGAAAGATCTTGGAGAAGCCTCCTATATACTGGGTCTTCGACTCTATAGAGATAGATCAAAGCGGATAATAGGATTATCCCAATCTGCTTACATTGATAAAATAGTCAAGAGATACAGCATGGAAAACTCCAAGAAAGGAAATGTTCCTTTCAGGCACGGAGTCACTCTCTCCAAGAAGATGCCTCCCAAGACTTCTGAGGAGATTGATGGCATGAAAGACGTTCCTTATGCCTCAGCCGTAGGGAGTATCATGTATGCCATGCTGTGCACTCGTCCTGACATAGCTCAGGCAGTGAGTGTAGTAAGCAGATTTCAAGCCAACCCAGGGCAAGAGCATTGGACTGCTGTGAAAAACATACTTAAGTACCTTCAAAGGACAAAAGAGTTTTGTCTAGTATTCGACGATAGCTCATTACAGATCCAAGGGTATACAGATGCCGATTTCCAGTCAGACTCAGATGATAGAATGTCTACATCTGGATATGTTTTTACGATAGGATCGTGTGCTGTTTGCTGGAAAAGCAGCAAATAGGGATCCACTGTAGACTCCACGACCGAGGCCGAGTACATTGCCGCAAGTGACGCTGCCAAAGAAGCTGTGTGGATGAAGAAGTTCGTTCACGAATTGGGAGTAGTTCCGTCCAGCACATCACACATCCCATTGTTGTGTGAGAACAATGGAGCCATTGCTCAGGCTAAGGAGCCACGAGCCCACTCGAAGTCGAAGCACATCGGGAGGAAGTACCACGTACTGCGAGAGATTGTTGGTAGAGGGGACGTCCTGATTCAGAAGGTAGCGTCAGCGGAAAATGTAGCAGACCCATTGACAAAGCCACTATCACAGTAAGTGTTTGAGAAACACGTGGAAAGAATGGGACTCTGGCTAGTACCCGATTGGACCTAAGTGCAAGTGGGAGCTGTTAGACAGTTTTGTATGCCCTTAGCTTCAATCAGAATGATGTACTTTATCAGTTTATTGTAAATGAATAAAGGTGCGTATTTGATTCATGTTCCCTTTGTATGTTTCTGTGTAATACCCTTAAACTCGTGTTAGTTTAGAATGTTCACAGCCGGTGGGTCGGTCTGGGGAGACCTATCCTGACAAGGCTGACACTGTGGTGCCACCAAGTCGGTTGGGGTGGCCTGTCTCAGCTGCTAGGGTGAGACCCTAGGCACATATAGTGTAGGATTAATTGAATCTATGAACTGAACCAGAATTTCAGTATTTCCCTGGACCTTGGAGATTGATGGGCAAAACTGGAATGTTACACCCGACCCCTAGACTCGATTATGATACTGCACTAGGTGTCGGATCGGGCTGTCTTTGATGTACCAATCAGTGAGATCCTTGGCAAGGGTCAAAACCTGGGTATGTTGGGACAATCCAAGAATTCATCTGAGTGGGTGATCATATTGAAAGGATCGGCCCCTTTGTCGGACAAAGGTAATGATCGGGGATGCACTCTCACTATTGGAAACCAAGACTGCCGGCAGCCGATTTCAACCGTTGAGATTAGTTTTTGCAAAGTATATTTTATATGAGATATAAAAGTATATATATTATGGTTTCTAAAATGTTTGCAAAAGGTTTTAATTCCCGGGATCCACACAAGTGGAGAGTGCAACACTGTTCCTTGCAGCCGAGGGAGAGGTCCTCTCTTGTCGGGCAGTGTATGATCATTATGGGCTGAGAGGTTAAGTGTAAGACCATTGAGGATAATACCTAATGGGTTAATCTTGCATCTGCCCACAGTCCCTGGGTGTTACAAGGTGGCTTGGCCCAGGGACCACTTAGGGTAAGTGTTGGGCCCATAGAGCCCATTCGATGGGATTCAGGGGGTGCACTGTCCATAACAATGTATTCGGACAGGCCTTGTAACAAAGGCTGGGCTGAACCCTTGTGGTTGATGTGTAGATCAATGTTTGGGTCCCACGCCATACAAGGAAGCCCAACTGGGCAGCAGTTTGGAAGGCTTTTTGAGTACATAACCTTAAATGGGCCTTAAGCCCATTTGAACTGGGCTGATTTGATCAGTCAATTAAAGGGGGCAAATTCTGAAGTGGATCAGCTAATAGGATTGGGCTTAGACCCTATCCACTTAGAGAGTCCAAGATCTAAATGAGATTTAGATCTGGAAACCTCCTAATTAGATTAGGAGATGGCTGATCTGATCTGCAGATAAGATAAGGGTTTATCCCTATCACCTAAAGAGAGATCTTGTCCAAATATGATTTGGATAAGCAGCTCCTAATTGGATTAGGAGCTTATCTTTTTAGGTTAACAAAAGAAGCGGGCGGCAACCTTATGAGAAACACACAACATATTTTTCTTTAGAGCAAAGAAAGAAAACAGAGAGATTTCCTACATACTGCGAATTCTCTCCTGTCGCCTCCTTCCTGTCATTGCCATTCCTTTTAGTTTGATCTCCAGTTCTTGGGAGAAATCAAGATTTGATCTTGATTCCAATCTTTTGGGAAAATGTTGGTTGGAGCTGTACCCACATGTCATCCAGTTGATTCTTGCGAAGGGTTGAGTTCTTTTGAAGAACGTTGCTGATTCTGCTCCACCCTTCACTGTGCCATCTTCAGTGGGAGCAGATTTTGGATCCTTCCTTGGGCGTGAACACCTCCATTGGGAGATATCACTTATCCGTATCAGGTATAAATCTCTCCTATTCGTTTTGGTTCAGATCTGATTCAGTTTATGGTTCAAGAATGATCCTTGAAAGTATGACTTTCGAAATAGAGAATGTGATTCCCAGTTGAAGGGAGAGAAAAATTTTTGAAATTCGCCCCTTATTCCGCAATCTTTGGGCGTCCATGGGATGGATCTCTCATCCCTTCAGCCCGAGCTGCCCAGTTGTCAAGAGGTTGCACTTGGTTTGCATGAGGTGCCAGGTGTCACAATTTCACTTGAGGGCCAAATTCGCCCTCATCACTTACCATTAACTTTCTCTCTCAAGGACTTGAAAGTATCCTTGGTCACTCTGGAGCCTTTGGGGAATTTTTTTGGAAAACTGATAGCAGATTTTGAGAAATTTGAGAGCTAGCCAAAAGCCTTTGCATAATTATCAATAATCTCTTTAATTTTTAAAAAGGTTGAAATGGTAAATTTTGCAAAAAAGAGGCAATCATCAACAAACTATAATAGTGGAATGCCGGGTGGGGGGCACCCTTAGAGATTTGGATTTGGGCTTTAAGGATTCTCTCCAAATTTCTAGCCAATGCATTTGCATATAGAACAAAAATGTACGAGGATAGAGGACCCCCCTGTCTAATCCCTCTTAAAGGGTAAATCTCCTTAGTAGGAGAGCCATTATTAATAATCCTATAGGACACTGACTTTAGGTAAGTCATCACCCAACTAATCCATTTTTCATGAAACCATACTAATGGAGAGTTTTTTCTATAAAAGCCCATTCTAGCCTATCATAGGCCTTTTACATATCAATTATAGATGTCATTATATTAGAACTATCCTAATTTTTGTTCATTGAATGAAACATTTCATGGGCTATGACAATGTTGTCATTAATTTGCCTATTGGGTATGAAAGTACTTTGGAAATGAGAGATGATGTCATCCACGAGGGGTTTCATCCTATTAACTAGAATTTTTACAATAATCTTGTAGGTAATGGTTACTACTTGATAACTATTTGTCTATTTCTTCTAAATCGCATTATGACAATGTCCTGAAAAATGGGTGTTGGATAATTAATGGGAAGTACTTTGTTTTAGCCCCTTGGAAGGAAGGTTTCAACCCCTCAAAGCAGAACTTGAGGTGGCTGACTTATGGGTTAGGCTGTCGGGCCTCCCTCTTGAATTTTGATTGTGGGATGACCTTGAACTTATCCTTAGAGATGTAGGAAAGGTGACCAAGCTAGATGGTGATACCAAAAATATGAGATGCACAAATTTCCCAGGGATACGTGTTTGGATTAGCCTTGCAAGACCTTTTGTTTTAACAATCCCTCTCACTTCCGGTGGGGTTGAATAGCCCATAAGGGTCTTTTATAAGAACATCATTGTTAGTAAAAAAAGGAACCTAGATCTGAAATTCCAAAATGATGGAAATAGGTTGCACATTGAAAAGGGAAAAGGTAAGTTGGGATCGAATAAGAAAACAAATTGGCTTAATGCTAGAGGCCAAAGGTTTGTTCGTTCCAGAAATCTTGCAAAAACAAGTTTTCTTAATGCTGGCCATACAACTATTGTTCCAAATGCACACAATAAGACTCAACAAAAGTGGTAAAGAAAAAAAAATCCAATGTGAGTAAAATGGGTGGTTCAACAAACATGATTTGTGACCTAACAAGGCTTAAGAATACAATCAAAGAATAATTTTCAAGTGACCATGATGCTGAAATGGAAGGGATGGAAGGGATGGAAGAGGATGGAGACAGCCTAGAGGGTGAAGACTATGAAGACGACAATCTCCTAGATGAGGAGTGGGAAGAACACAAAGGTAATGAAGGCCTTGAAAATGTAAGATTGATGTTATAATGGCAAATGAAAGATTAGTGCATACTCTGATCCATGATGTTTCAAATGATAAGACTCGGTTTTGTACTTTTATGTACGCCCCTCCCAATAAGTCTAACCAAAATGTTGTATGAGAATGGATAAAAAATATAGCAGATAATACTAATGGCCCTTGGTGCATTATGGGTGGTTTTAATAATTTCAAATCCAATGAAAATAAAAGAGGGGGAAGGTGTGTGCTCCCTAGTCAAACTAGGAATTTTAATGAAATGATTGACTATTGTAACCTTATTGAACTAAACATGATGTATCCTATCTTATGGATGGTATGAATTAGCCTCCCATGAGATCCATAGAAATAGGTAGGAAGTTCCCTAATTGACCACCTAGCAAGTGAACCTGAAATCAGATTCGGTGCTCACAAAATTGTGCTAATATCTCTTTTCAGACATGCATTGGAAACATCTTCTCATGAATAAAAGGATATAAGTATGGATATATTCTCAATGCATGACTGAAAAGGGCTATGAGAACGGTGTAACCACAATTTTGTGAGGACTGAATCTGCTCTTAGTGAACCTTTGTCCATTCTCCACCTTGATCTTCAAAAATCAAAACTAATACTAATTGTTTAATCTGATTATATGATCACTCTGGATCTGCTACCCGTAATCTGTTCCCACAGCCTTGTTCACATAACACCATCGCTGTGTATTAGGAACATCTCTCCATGAATGATAAGGGAGATATTCCCAATATGCTACTGTAAGGGATGTGGGAACAGCTAGTGGGAAGCAGATCCAAGCCCCAATGATATTGGAAAGGCAAGGCATGGCATCTAGGAAACTTATAAATAGGGCTATTAATGGACCAGATATTGGTCCAATCTGGCGTGGTCCAGTACGAGTCCATTACAGATGGATCAAGTCCAATCCAACCCAATGAATACTTTGGACCATTTTCGACTGGTCCAAATTCCAATTCAATGTTTGGACCATCCAAACTGTTTGAATTGGTTTTAATTTAGATTGGATCCAATCCAAATCTGGTCCATTGACACCCATACTCTTATCTTATGTCAATGAACCTAATATTGATTCAATCCGACCCAATCCAATATAAATCCATTATAAGTGGACCAGCTCCAATCCAATTAAAAAAAAAAAAAAAAAAAACTTTGGGCCATCAAGTCTGGATTGGTCAAATTCAATATGTCTAATTGGTCCATCCAATCCATTTAACCACCCAACCCAAACCTGGTCCATTGACACCCCCTACTTATATCCAATCAATCGGTATCATGAATGAAAGTGGTAACCAATAATCACTTTATCTATACTAGATTATAAAAGTGTGGATGTAGTGTGAAACCCTTTTTTTGGACTAAAATGACCCATATTTCTTTGTTTGAGAAAGGGTATAAAAGTCATTTTATTATAATTTTAATGGCTATTAAAATGCCCATATTTATGTATTTAGTCCATTAAGGGTTGAAAATGTAACTTCAATTATTACTTTTTGATGGAGGGTGAATTGGCCCAACCTCATAGCACGGGTACACGTGGGTGTGACCTTGCTCAAGCGATGACTCAGCGTGAAAGCACAGCAGGCACAGCCGCAACTCGGTGGAAAAGTCCCACCGAGTTTAGTCCGACAACTCGGCGGGATAGACTACTCGTCGGGAGCCGCCTAGCCCGCACCTCCTCCCCGAGACTAAGGCACCTCGAGCTGCCTCCGAGCTCGGGATCCCCTGACCTCTCCTAATATCCGAGCCCCTCCAAGTGGATCTCAAGCCACTCTCAGACAAGAACACACTGACCCGCTTCAAGATGCCCCGAGGTGAGGACACCTCGGGCCGAACAGCTCGGCATAGCCCGGCATCGGGTAACTCGTGAAAGAGTAGTTCGGCATATCACAGGAAAATCTCCTGCCCGACCACCGTACTATTATGGACACACCGCCCGGCAGCTCACTGCGGCGCAGTCATAGGCAGCAGCACGCACCGCGGGCCGCCTAGCAGAACGCACCGCCCAGCAGGCGCCGCACAGCAGCCTGGCAGCGTGCACAACAGCATGCACTGCCCGGCAGCACGCAGCATGCACCGCCCGGAAGCGTTGCACAGTAGCACGCACCGCCCTACAGCGCGCAACACGCACCGCACGGTAGCAGCATGCACCTCACGGCAGTAGCACGCACTGCACGACAGCAGCACCACGATTCGCGCGCACCGCCCGACAGCAGTAATAGGGCAGGGTCCACACGACAGCTCATCAGGGTGGGTCCACACTTATCTTACCACATCAGCTCCGCTCGCCAACTCACCGCCAGCTTATAGGCCTTTTGGAAGCGTTCCTCTCCAACAAAGAAAGAAGCTTTGAGGGAACCGCCACCACCAACAACCGCGGTCCAGACGGGGCGGAGACGTCCAGCGAACAGCAGACCACAGCCCAAACAGCCGTTATTATTCCCAAGTATAGCCAAGCATATAGGCCTTCCAATAATACTTGAAACTTCACAATTCAATCCTATTATCACATATTTGGATGTGTTTATATAATCAAATTTGGATTTTGCAATCTGTATCCTATTAATAATAAAAAAATAAAAACAAAAAATAAAAAATACATAAAGTTTATAGAAAATTTTGGATATATTATTATTATTATTATTATTATTATTATTGTTATTATTATTATTATTATTATTATTATTATTATTATTATTATTATTATTATTATTATTATTATTATTATTATCTAGAATTGCCACGTGCAAAGCACTTGCACACTTACTAGTGTTTATAAAAAATCACAATGAAAGAGGGGTTCTGATTGGTTTTGGGTTGGGCCAACCCCAAATTATAGGTATTATTATTATTATTATTATTATTATTATTATTATTATTATTATTATTATTATTATTATTATTATTGTTGTTGTTGTTGTTGTTGTTGTTGTTGTTGTTGTTATTATTATTATCATTATCTAGAATTGCCATGTGCAAAGCACATGCACACTTACTAGTGTTCATAAAAAATCATGGTGGAAGAGGGGTTCTGATTGGTTTTGGGTTGGGCCAACCCCAAATTATTGGGTTTAGACATCAACTCGGAATTTTTTTGGTAATCACCTCAACCAGTTGTAACTTGTAACCCTACAAGCCAGGAAACCTGTCTTACCAACCTGATTTTCTAGTCCCCATAGACCATAGCCAATCCAGTCTGTAATCCCATAAACCAAGCCCAAACCAGTACCAATACACAGGGTGACTAGGGTTAGGTTTGACCGGTTCGTATTGTGCCTGACGTAACCTGATCCAAGTTGTTGCTACTTGCTAATTTCTATTAGGGGTGTCCACGGTTCGGTTAACCGAACTATGGCACTTTTTTGTAAACCAAACCGGTGGTACTGGTTTTTCTAATTCTCCAAACCGAAATTGAACCGATGCCACCAGTTAATCGGTCTGCTGGTTTTGGTTTTTGACCAGTTTGGTTCTTCAGTTTTTCAATTTTTTATATTTATAATATATATTATACAAATATATGTATAATATTATATAATAAATAATAAATGATATATAATATATTATAAATATTTAAAAAATACAATATATATAATATATTTATAAATAGATCATTATAAATATAATATAAGTATATATTTATATATATATAATGAATATATATTTATATATAATACATAGAAAATGTGATATATATTAAAAATATATATAAAATATACATAAAAATATATATACCGGTCGGTTAAGTTAATCATCGGTTTTTTTGTAGATTAATAACCAAAAACCGAATCGGTCCTTCGATTTTTCAAAAATCCCGAACCGAAATCGAACCAATCGATTTGATTTTCTCGGTTCAGTTCGGTTTTTCGATTTTTTATGACACCCCTAATTTCTATTGGAGAAATGCATTTTGTTGATATTCCCTCATATCCCCAGGTCCCAGCGGTCCACCCCGCCCTCCTGCTTCTAATTTATTTTTTTTTCACAATTTTTTTTTGTTTATTGGATTTTTCCCATCTTCTTCTTCTTCTTCGTAACACAAGAAAGAAAACCAGAAAAGGAACGGGCAGAGGGAAAATATAACAATAATTTGAGAAAATCAAACAAAGTAGAGCGGAGAAAAAGGAAATGTCTTATCTGCTCCTTCATCAACTATATCCGCACCAGCCACTGCCCCCTTCCTCAACGTCGTCCATGGCCCATCTCCATCTAGGTACAGCCCTCTTCGGAAACTTCTGCAATTCATGTTCAGTTACCCGCAAAGGATCTCAACCACCGAATTTCATCAACATCCTGCGCTCCTCTCCACTGAATTCTTCAACTATAAGGTGCATGGCAAACCCTCAACGGGTGAAAATGGTTGCCAAACAAATAAGGCACGAACTCTATGACATGCTCCTCACCGACAAGGTCCTTCAGTACGCTGTTCTCCCGGAAGCCGCACTCGGCGCCGACTGTTACTTGTCTTCCCTCACCACCATCTCCGACGTCGAGGTCTCGGCTGACTTGCAAGTAACCTTCTGATGGAGGCCCATCCCAAGGCCCATCTCACTCCTAGGGGCGGCAGCTCCTAGGATAAGGTCAAGAGTCCAAGATAAGTCAAGAAAGGATAATTCAAGATCCATCAAGACTTAATCCAAGACTCCAAGACTTATCAAGAATCCAAAATTATCAAGACTCTTCCTTGATTAGCAAGAACTCAAGACTCCAATCAAGATCCAACAAAGACTCCAAGAAGCATCAAGAAATCCAAGACTCCCAGATTCATGCATAAGGAGAGCCAGGGAGATCGGACGGTGGAAGATCAAGCCCAAGAATTCCAAGAGGGTTCGACCTTATCAAGACAGCCCAAGAGGATCAAGATTCATGTTCTTTCCTAGTTCTTTTACAATTTCCAAATGTATTATAAATACTGCTATTTTCCCAAAGTTATTCATCAATCCATACTTTAGATTTTCAGAATTTCTTCAAGTTCTCTTCTTCCTATTTTCGCCACCTTTTCTCTCTCCTAGAGAAATCGGTGTTTTCGCTAGGTGCTAGCGAATGCCTGGTGCTTGCATAGCCAGCTCCGGTTCTCATTGCTTCCACGCTGCGTCAAGTGGTATCAGAGCAGGGAATTCGCCCAGTCATGTCCAACCCAGACGGTAGCAGTCGCAACCCACCCCGTGACGGAGATTAGGGGTTCCCAGCTGTTTGGAGAGCAATCGAAGAGCAGCGTACAACCACACGTAACATCGAACGGCAGTTGGCAGAGGTGACTGAACAACTACAAACCTTGTTACGGGAGGTTGTCCTACGAATCTGGGAAAATCCACAACAGATCGCAGGAGACAACCACGACAGACAACCCGTCGCTACTGCGTCCTGACGCCCAGTTCTTGACGACGACAGTGATGATGATTTCGAATTTGGTGGTGCTCCAGTTCTTCCTGGCAACGACAGAAACGGTAGAAATTGGCACAATCAAGGTAGTTTCAACCCCCGTAGGAATAATGATGAATTTAAACTCAAGGTAGATATTCCTACTTTTAGTGGAGATCTTGGTATAGAGGGACTTCTGGATTGGATCACAGAAGTCGATAGGTTCTTTGATTACATGGAAATACCAGAGGAACGAAGGGTAAAATTAGTAGCTTTCCGATTAAAGGGAGGCGCATCTGTTTGGTGGGAACGGATGAGAGAGACCTGGATGAGAGAAGGAATGGGTCTTGTTCGAACCTGGAGGCGCATGAAACAATTAATCAGAGGTAGACTTTTACCTCCTGACTATGAACACTATATGTTTGAATCTTATCAGAGGTGTGCGCAAGGTTCTCGTAGTGTTAATGAATATACATCTAAATTTTTGAGATTAGCTGAAAGAAATCAATTATCTGAAAGTGATAACCAGCAGGCAGCCCGTTATCTAAGCGGTTTAAGACCGTCTATCAGAGATAAAATTGGTGTACAGATGGTTCTTAGTGTGCAGGAAGCAAGGAACCTAGCCTTGAAAGCAGAATTAATGTTCCAGGACAAGGCACGCAGTGATAATTATCGCCGGTACAGCGGGAGCGACAACAGACCGGCAACTGTCGACAGGAACAAATCAGTTCTGGCAGTACAACCTTCTCACCTGGCAAGTACAAGTAACGCCGGTAAGGCTACTACAGGAGGACATACTCGAGGTAATCCTTCCAACCCTCCTAAACCCAGTAACCCTTATGCAAGGCCTGCTCCTATTAAATGTTTTAAATGTAATGAGGTTGGACATAGATCCAGTGACTGTCCTAGGAGGAAGGCAGTTAATATGGTAGAAAGGGAGGAGGAAGAAGATATTGAAGAGGAAGTATATTGTGGACCTGATGGGGAGGATGAAGAGGGTCCATATGAACATGAGGAGTATACTTGTGTGGTAAGAAAATTGATGTTGTCCCAGAAAAATATTATTTGCAGGGATGTCATCCAACAGTTACAGCTGATTCCTGAAAAACATCTCAACCCATACACAATTGGGTGGATCAAGGAAGGAGGCGGCGTACGAGTGGAAGAACGCTGCAAGGTACCTTTTTCAATTGGTAAGTACCATGATGAAGCATATTGTGATATTGTAGATATGGATGCTTGCCATATTTTGTTAGGGAAGCCTTGGCAATTTGATACAGATGCAAGGCACATGGGTAGGAAGAATACCTACCAACTTGAAAAAGAAGGTACACGTTATACTTTGTTACCCATAGCAAAAAAAAATATTACAAATACTCCAAAGGCACATGAGAAAAATTTCCTTACCATCACCCATCATCATGCTGAATTTGTTAAAGAATGTAAGGATACTCATGAGATACATTTGTTAGTAGTAAAAGGAGAAGATGTTAATGATGAAAATACAATTCCAGCTGAAATACAGGGACTACTGGATGAATTTAATGATGTAGTTCCAGAGGAGTTACCAAATGAACTCCCTCCCATGAGAGATATACAGCACCATATTGATTTTGTCCCAGGTGCTAGTCTACCTAACCTCCCACATTACAGGATGAGTCCTAAGGATAATGAAATCTTATGGGAAAAGGTAGAAGAATTATTGAAAAAGGGACACATTCAAATCAGCATGAGTCCTTGTGCAGTACCTGCCTTATTAACACCTAAGAAGGATGGCAGTTGGAGAATGTGTGTCGACAGTAGGGCCATTAACAAGATCACCATTGGGTACAAATTTCTCATTCATAGGCTGGACGACATGCTGGACCAACTAAGCAGAGCTGTAGTTTTCTCAAAAATAGATCTCAGGAGTGGATATCATCAAATCAGGATCCGTCCCGGAGATGAATGGAAGACAGCCTTCAAGACTAGAGATGGCTTGTTCGAGTGGTTAGTCATGCCCTTTGGACTAACCAATGCACCTAGCACTTTCATGAGGCTGATGAACCAGGTATTGCGCCCCTTCATTGGTAAGTTTGTGGTAGTCTATTTTGATGATATTTTGATATACAATAAATCTATCACTGAGCATGTGGGACATATTAGGGAGGTCTTGAAAACATAGAGGGAAAATAAATTATATGCTAATTTGAAGAAATGCATCTTTATGAATGATAATTTATTATTCCTGGGATTTATTATAAGCAAGAATGGTGTGAAAGTAGATGAGGAAAAGGTGAAAGCCATTAGGGAGTGGCCGACCCCATCCACTGTCACAGATGTCAGGCGATTTCATGGGTTGGCAACCTTTTATAGGCGTTTTATTAAGAATTTTAGTAGTATCATGGCTCCCATTACTGAATGCTTGAAAAAGGGGAAATTTCAATGGGGAGAAGAACAAGAGCAAAGTTTTGCTCTCATAAAAGAAAAGTTATGTACTGCTCCTGTTCTTGCCTTGCCAGATTTTAGTAAGTTATTTGAAGTTGAATGTGACACCAGTGGAGTTGGCATAGGGGCTGTATTGTCCCAAGAGAAAAGACCCATTGCTTTCTTTAGTGAAAAATTATGTGAAGCCAGGAGAAAGTGGTCTACTTATGACAAGGAGTTTTATGCTGTGGTTAGAGCCCTGAAAACATGGGAACACTATTTGATTGCAAAAGAATTTGTTCTCTACACTGACCATCAAGCCCTAAAATATCTTAGTGGGCAAAAGCAATTAAGAAGTGATTTACATGCGAGATGGTCTGCTTTCCTAGACAAGTTCCCATATAAAATTGTGTATAAGACAGGACAGCAAAATAAAGTGGTTGATGCACTTAGCAGGCATGTAGCTCTCATCAAGACCCTCAGCGTTGAGATTGTGGGTTTTGAGTGCCTAAAAGACTTATATGCCCAAGATGAAGACTTCCAACAAGTATGGGAGAAATGTGTGAATAAGCAGTCAGCAGAAGACTTCTTTATTTATGATGGGTTCCTTATGAAAGGGGAACAACTGTGTATCCCTTGCACCTCCCTCCGCGAAAAGATCATCAGGGATTTGCATGGGGGTGGACTAACAGGACACTTGGGAAGGGACAAAACAATAGAAGCTGTTAAGGGGCGATATTACTAGCCAAAATTGAGAAGGGACGTGTCTACCATCGTAAGTAGGTGCTATGTTTGTCAGACAACTAAGGGACAAACCTAGAACACATGTCTCTACATGCCCCTACCCGTTCCTACTACTATATGGGAAGACTTGTCCATGGATTTTGTGCTAGGCTTGCCAAAGACCCAGAGGAACATGGACTCCGTCTTCGTGGTGGTTGATAGGTTCTCAAAAATGGCCCACTTCCTCCCATGCAAGAAAACAACTGATGCATCCGCAACAGCCAAATTATTTTTCAGGGAGATTGTTCGCTTACATGGGGTACCCAAGACCATCACTTCAGATCATGACACACGGTTCCTCAGTCACTTTTGGATGACCCTGTGGAGGTTGTTTGATTCATCACTTAATTTCAGCAGTACAGCCCATCCGCAGATAGATGGACAAACAGAAGTGGTAAATCGAACCTTAGGGAATTTAATTCGCAGCATATGCTGGGAACGGCCGAAACAGTGGGACTTCGCCATAGCCCAGGCTGAGTTCGCCTATAACAATGTAGTGCATAGTTCTACAGGCAGATCCCCATTCTCCATCGTGTATATGAAGGTCCCTAACCATGCACTGGATTTAGTGAAACTACCCAAGGTACCCAGCGCCAGTATCTCAGCAGAGCAAATGGCAGAACAAATCCAGTCCGTCCAAGACGCCGTGAACCAGAAGCTAGAGCAATCCAACGCCAAGTACAAGATGGCCGCAGACAAACACCGCCGACCTCAAGTGTTTGATGTAGGTGATGAGGTTATGGTCTTCTTAAGGAAGGAAAGAATTCTCGTAGGTACCTACAACAAGTTGAAGCCTCGGAAGTATGGTCCATACAAGATCGTGAAGAAGATTAATGATAATGCCTATATAGTGGACCTACCAGATCATATGGGTATATCCAAGACCTTCAATGTTGCTGACCTTCACTAGTACCTGCCAGAGATAACACTTGCCTATCCTCGTCACGACTCGGGGTCGAGTTCTCTCCAAGAGGGGGAGAATGATGGAGGCCCATCCCAAGGCCCATCTCACTCCTAAGGGCGACAGCTCCTAGGATAAGGTCAAGAGTCCAAGATAAGTCAAGAAAGGATAATTCAAGATCCATCAAGACTTAATCCAAGACTCCAAGACTTATCAAGAATCCAAGATTATCAAGACTCTTCCAAGATTAGCAAGAACTCAAGACTCCAATCAAGATCCAACAAAGACTCCAAGAAGCATCAAGAAATCCAAGACTCCCAGATTCATGCATAAGGAGAGCCAGGGAGATTGGAGGGTGGAAGATCAAGCCCAAGAATTCCAAGAGGGTTCGACCTTATCAAGACAGCCCAAGAGGATCAAGATCAAGATCAAGATTCATGTTCTTTCCTAGTTCTTTTACAATTTCCAAATGCAGTGAGTTACACGCATGAGTTGAAGCCTCGTAGTCAATACACTAGGACGCAGAAGCTACCAATAAGTTGGTTTCTATAACACAAGTTTTGAGATTACCTTTCTTGGATTCCAGGTAGGCAGGACAGTTCCTTTTCCAGTGGCCGGTCTTCTTGCAGAAGTGACAGGCATCCGATGCCTTGTCCTTCCTCTGCTTCTTGGGTTTGGCAGCCTTTTTCTGGGGCTTTCTCTTTGCCTTCCTTTTCTTGCCCGATTTGCCAGTTTCAATGGCAATGGGCTCATCCTTTTTAATCAATTCTTTGGCCCTCTGCAACATATTGTTGAGTTCCTGCAAGTTGATGCTCAGCTTGTTCATGTTGTAATTCATGATGAATGGATTAAAGGATGGAGGTGGAGAGTTGAGAATAGCATCGATCTGTGTTACCAGATCCAGCCCGGATCCAAGAGCCTCCAGTTCGTTGATATAGCCCATCATCCAGAGACAATGGTCATGAACCTGTTGGCCCTTGGACATCTGTGCGGTCATGAACTATTTCAAGACCTTCTACCGAGTAGAACAATTCTGCTCTTCGTACATTGTCTTGAGACTGTCCAATACGTCCTCAGCAAGTTCGATCTGATCGAACTGCCTCCGAATTGGGTTGTCCAAGGAGGCAATGATATAGCAGCGGGCAAGGGAGTTTTTCTCCTCCCATTCTTGGTATTCTCTTCTCCGAGCCTCAGAAGCCCTATCTCCTGGACGATCCGGGGAAGGATTCTTGGCTACCTTGTCCAATTTCTCAGAGGTTAAGACCAACATAAGGTTCATGTACCAGTCGGCATAGTTTGGGCCTTTCAGCTTGTTGTCATCAAGCAGCTTTGAAATTGTCCGTTTGCCATTTTCTGATAAAAGAGCAAACATCAGTCCACAACCTAATTTGATTCATGTTCATTACATAGATATGGATTTTAATCTATGTTCCATTTTCATTTATTCATCTCTGAGATTTCCCTCCTTTCTCAGTGACGGAGACTGTGAGTTGTCTCTGGAAATGTGGGAAATCACATAGGGTGCATGGAGCCAACTATTTCAGCTGCAAAACCCCACCACCTTTCTGTGAATGATCATATCCACTCATCATATGAGCTTTCCCTTTGGCCTCTGTCAAACAAGGTCCAGAGCCGTTTTCAAGTAAACCTTTCTGTCCAGTGAGTGCTTACCCATCATATTCGTGAACGCCAAGGTACCGTGAGAGAGTTCCCATTTTCTGGTGAAGCCCCTCCTACATCAGTCTATGACGCCCCTATCATCTCATGAAACATTCAGACAAGCCCAATAGCAAATGGATAGCCCATTTTTTGATGCGTTTCCTCATTACTGAAGGACCCATCCTCATGCTAATGATGGAAGGCCTTTACAAAGTTCATCATATGAATCTCCCTATCACATGCACTCATATTAGCTGGAGGGAACAATAAATTACGCCCTAGTTTGATCTAGGTCAAACCCAAGTGGCTCCCGCTGACTTTCATAAAGTCAAATTTTGGTGGGCCCAAATCGGCTAGGGTCCCGCACGTAACCTCTTCATGAGGTGTGGGGCCCACCACTGAGGGAGGTCATCCAATGACCAAAAGGGACACCATGGCAATGATGTGCATTCAGCCATGGTGTGCGCAAGAGTCATTGTCGATTGAGCATGGACTAAGTACTTATGGCCCATGTACGTAGCACATCACACATCCATACATCACATGCAAGGATAAATTGATCCAATCAATTAATTATCTGTAAAGCCCATTTGAAGCCCATTTTAAATCCATAATATTAACCATTAATATTATCTAGGTATATGGGCTGAAGTAGGGTTGATTGGTTCGGCCCATATAGCTTTATTCGTAGAGTGGGCTTTTAGCAGTTTTAACTATTTAAAACTGGCCTTTATAGGTTGGGCCGAATTAACCATTTAATTAAATATCAATCCTTAGGCCCATTAGTGGGAAAAATTAGGGCTGACTTTCAGCCTAGATTGAACCCTAGATTCGGTCCAAACAATTTGAACCAATCTTGGTTCGAATGGGTCTAGGGTTTGATCTTTAATTAAATCTTTAATTCAAGAAAATAATATGAAATTAAATACTGATAAAAGAAAAGCAATAATTAGTCTCATAGGGCTGTTCGCACACTCCATCTTGCAAAACAAAGGTTAGATCACTGGTTGCAGTTTCATAAACTGCAAATCGCAGATTGCAATTCTCTCATCTGCAAAATCTCCTTTTCTGCGAAATCTCCTTTTCTACGCCACCATCTTCGATCCAAAATAACATAAATAGAAATCCTAATTTCTATTAATAATTACATCAGATCGAATACCTATACATTCAGTCTAAAAAATAAAAGAAATTATTTTACAGACCAAATTTAACAAAATAATCCACAATCTGCAAAATCGCAGGTTCCTTGCGCAAATCAAGATTCCGATCTCCTCTTGTACGAACAGCCCATAAATCAAGAAAATCATAAAGAACAATTCTAAACAATAATAAGATTTATATAAAAATTAATTTCAGATTATCCGCCCATAATTTTGGGAACAAATTTCCCAAAACCCATATATGCGCAAATTGGGTAGAACGCCTTCTGCCCATTTGTGCAGGTTTAGATCTGAAACAAATTGGTTCAAGATTTGAACCTGGCTCTGATACCACTGAAGGGATGAGAGATCCATCGTATGGATGCCCAAATGTTGCGGAATAAAGGGGCGAATTTAAAAAATTTTTCTCTTCCTTTCAACTCGGAATCGCATTCCCTATTTAGAAAATCATATTTTCAATGATCAATCTTGAACCATAAACTGAACCAGGTCTGAACTAAAAGGAGTATGAGAGGATTATACCTGATACGGAGAAAAAGTATCTCCCTGAAGGTGTTCACGCCCAAGGAAGGATCCAAAGACTGCTCCCACTGAAGATGGCGCAGTGCAGGATGGAGCAGAATTAGCAGTATTCTTCTCCAAGAATTTTGTCCTTCGCAAGAAACAACAGGATGGCACGTGAGCACAGATTCCTATCAATTCTTTCTCAAAGAACTGATGTCAAGATCGAATCTTGACTTCTCCCACAACTGGAGATTGAACTGGATGTCTGGCGGCTACAAGAAGGAGGCGGCAAGAAAGATTTTCACAAGGATTGCAAAAATCTTTCTTCTGGGATTTCAGCTCTGAAGAGAATGTGATTATGTGATTCTTCTAAAGGTTGTCGCTCCTCTTTCTTTTGTAACCCTAAAAGATCAGCTCCTAATCCAATTAGGAGCTGCTGATCCAAATCATATTTGGATCAGACCTCTCTTTAGGTGATAAGGATAAACCCTTATCTTATCTGCAAATTATATCAGCCCTCTCCTAATCTCATTAGGAGGCTTAGACTCTCTAAGTGGATAGGGTTAAAACCCTATCCTATCTGTTGATCTATATCAGAATTCGCCCATATTTAACTTATTAAATAAGTCTAGTTCGAAAATGGGCTTTAGGCCCATTAAGCTTATGTGCTCACTTAACCTTCCTAACTGCTGCCCAATTGGGCTTCCTTGTATGGCATGGGACCCAAGCATTGATCTACACATCAGCCACATGGGTTTGGCTCAGCCTTTGTTACAAGGCCTGGCCGAATACACTATTATGGATAGTGCACCCCTAAAACCCATCAAATGGGCTCTATGGGCCCAACACTTACCCTAAGTGGTCCCTGGGCCAAGCCACCTTGTAACACCCAGGGACTGTGGGCAGATGCAAGATTAGCCCATCAGGTATTATCCTCAATGGTCTTACACTTAACCTCTCAGCCCATAATGATCATACACTGCTCGACAAGAGAGGACCTCTCCCTCGGCTGCAAGGAACAGTGTTGCACTCTCCACTCACATGGATCCCGGGAATTAAAACCTTCTTGCAAACATTTTAGAAACCGTATATATATACTTTTATATCTTATATAAAATATATTTTGCAAAACAAATCTCAACGGTTGAAATCGGCTGCCGGCAGTCTTGGTTTCCATCAGTGAGAGTGCATCCCCGATCATTACCTTTGTCCGACAAAGGGGCTGATCCTGTCACTATGATCACCCACTCAGATGAATTCTCGGACTGTCCCAACATACCCAGGTTTTGACCCCCGCTAAGGATCTCACTGATTGGTACATCAAAGATAACCTAATCCGACACCTAGTGCAGTATCATAATCGAGTCTAGGGGTCGGGTGTAACTTTCCAGTTTTGCCCATCAATCTCCAAGGTCCAGGGCAATACTGGAAATCTGGTCCAGTTCAAAGATTCAATTAATCCTACACTGTATGTGCCTAGGGTCTCACCCTGGCAGTTGAGACATGCCACCCCAACCGACTTGGTGGCACAACAGTGTCAGCCTTATCCGGATAGGTCTCCCTAGACTGACCCACTAGCTGTGAATATTCTAAACTAACATGAGTCTCATTAGGTGTCCAGTTTAAGGGTATTACACAGAAACATACCAAGGGAACATGAATCAAATATGCACTTTTATTCATTTATAATAAACTCATAAAGTACATCATTCTGATTGAAGCTAAGGGCATACAAAACTGTCCAACAAATACGTCGGCATTAGTTTTGAGGGAACTTGTCAGTTTGAATAGGCTATCTGGGGAAAGGTTGGACCCGACATGAACTATCTTCTCGGGCTTGGTCTCATCTAGGGGAACCGAGATAAGGCCCTTGGTTGGTTGGCCTCTGCTCGGTGGTTCCTCCCTGAGGTTGAAGCCCTCTAGTGGTAATGCTTCCTTACTCTTGCCGTTTAGTGCTGTCACATAGCATTAGCGGGCCACTTGTTGGTCCCTCCGAATGACTCCAACGCCATACTCAGTGGGGAACTTAAGGGTGAGGTGGTACGAGGAGATGGCTAACCTGAGCATGTGAAGGGTTGGCCTCCCCATGATTGCATTGTAGGGTGAGCCGATCTTTACGACCAGGAACTCGTTCATCCTTGTCACCTACCAAGGCTCGGTCCCTACCGTGATAGGTAGGGTAATTTTTCCCTCCGGTCTGACCACATTATTGGAGAAGCCGACTATTGGAACATCGGTTGGCTGGAGGCGTTCAGGCGCTATCTTCATCTTCTAGAAGGCTTTGTAGAAGAGGATGTTGGTCGAGGAGCCACTGTCGACGAGAATCCTCTTGACTACAAAGTTTGCAATGATGGCTGAGATCACCAGAGCATCATCGTGGGGGACTGTGACCCCCTTCAAGTCCTTCTCCGTGAAGGAGAGGGTTTTCTGTTGCTTCGGCTTCTTGGGGGTAGGTCCTTGGGATGTTTAGCTGCCTGGCGTAGGCCTTGCGGGCCGAGGCCATGGCTCCACCCGAGGTCGTGCCCCCGACAATGATGTCAATGACTCAGGCTATCTGCTGGTGTTGTTGCCGATGCTACTGGGAGGATGAGGCACGAGGCTCTTCATTGATGAATTGCTTAAGGTGCCTTCGTTGGATGAGGGACTCTATCTCATTTTTCAAGTCAGAGCAGTCCTCTGTGTCTTCTCCAGTGCCACAGTGGTACTTACAGTAGCTCTTGGGATTTCCCTTTTTGGGGTTCCTCTTCATCTTCTCGGGCCACTTCATGAACTTCTCCTCCCCGATCTGCATCAGTATCTGCGTCCAGGTGGAGTTGAGTGGCGTGTATTGGTTGTAAGACAGGGCCGAGGCCAATGGCTTCTTGTTGTCCTTGCTGTTGTAGTTGTTGTGATGGTGGTCTCCACCCTTCTTCTTCTTCTCAAGGGGCCCGTTGTGGCGCTCGGCCTCCCTTTCTTTGGTGATCCCCGACCAAAGCCTCTTCGACCGCAATATACTTTTGGGCCTTCTTGAGGAATTCTAGCTTCGTCTTTGGCGGGGTCATGGTGACCGAGCACTTCAGGGCCGAACTGGGGCAGAGCCCATTGATGACAGCGTGCATGGAGACCATGGGGTCGAGGTCGCAGACCTCAAGCTCTTCCTTTTTCAAGCGGTTGATATAGGACAACAAACTCTCACCCTGCTTCTGTTTGATGGACATCAGTGAGACTATGCTCTTTTGGCATCGTCTACTACTGATGAAGTGAGTAAGGAACATGTTGGAAAACTGCTCCCACGAGTTGATTGATCAAGGCGGGAGATTGGAGAACCAACGGCGGGCAGCCCCCCTGAAGGTAGCCTAGAAAGTCTTGCACGTCAAGGCATTAGAGTACCCATAAAGTATCATGAGCGCTCTGAAACTTTTCAGGTGGTCGTCGGGGTCTGAGTTCCCGTTGTACATCTCCAACGCAGGAGCTTTGAAGTGCTGGGGGAGAGGCTAGGAGATGATGTCTGGGGTGAAGGCATCCATTCTCCCTGTCGGATTACTTTGGTCGGCCGAGGCATCAGCTCAGCTCTCCCAGAATTGGTGGAGCTCATCCTTGACAGCCCCGAGCTCGGCTCGTGGCTCTGCAATCCGAGGGTCAGCTGGAGCTTGCCACTTGTCTCTGTCTTCACGGGAATGGTAAGGGTCGGCATGAACTTCGGAATGCTC
This sequence comes from Nelumbo nucifera, assembly GCF_055504915.1. NCBI lineage: Eukaryota > Viridiplantae > Streptophyta > Magnoliopsida > Proteales > Nelumbonaceae > Nelumbo > Nelumbo nucifera. The sequence goes on from NC_142654.1 coordinate 53,527,288, forward strand.
CGAGGAAGGACCGCGCGCCTCCCGTCTGGCACAACGGTCGTTCAAGACATCTCGGAGGTCTGAAACCAGCGTGGGAGAGGCGCGGCGTCGGCCCTCGGCCCTTGAGGGGGCGCTACAACAGCTGAGGTGCCTGCCCTCGTCCCATGGGATCTCCCTCCTGTGGCGGTGGTGTTGCTCAGAAGGGTGGCGGTTGTCTTCAAACCGCGCTGGCTCTTCCTCCCTTCAAATGGAAGGTCTCACATTTCTTTGTGTTGGGCTGGTGGGTCGGTTGCTTTCGGACTCGATAGGCTCGACACCTTGGGGGTCGGCTAGGCCGAGTGCTGGGGGCTCGACATGCTCGTGTCGGCCCTGGTGGTTTGGCACCCTAGCGGGGCGATCGCCTCGGGAGGGACCTCCTGCCTGGGCGCAGACTTGCTCCACGCATTGTGCGAGGTATTCCAGACGGTTGAGGCCCGCCTGAAACTGTTCATTTGTGACCAGGTTCTGGGGGTTACTGGCTCTTCGTACCATGGTGTCCGAAGCTTAGGAGATCTTAAGCTTGTAGTGTTTTAGGGAATCGTCTTAGCAACGTTCCCATAGACGGCGCCAATTGTTGGTGTTCGGTTTAGCCGATGTCAACAAAGTAAATTTTCTCCCAAGCTTTGAAGGAGGGCCGAAGGCTTTGAGGGTTCGGAAGAGACAAGCCGAGGCCAAGGGCTAGAGGTCGAGGCAGATTGTTCCTTCGAATATTGTAGAAGCTGAGGCTAGTACTGAGAAGAGCTTCCGAAGAGGGACGAGATACAGTTCTTGGTGATGAATCTGCAAGGGAGAAGGTGTCAGAGGCCTTGGATGATAACCCGAGGCAAGGGCTCCAACGGTCAAGTTAGTACGTGCACAAGGTAAGCAATGAGTTTGGAACTTAGGGGTCCAGACGAGGTCTCAGATAGTGCTAAGTCCTTAGAGGAGAGCAATAGAGATCACAAAGATTTCGAATCCTCTACCTTGTTGGGGGGTGCCTTGTATTTATAGTCGGAGCTACCAAGGGGTAGTTGGGCTCGGATGGTCCAGATGCAGGCCGTACAAGGGACTGGCAAGATGTTCTGTTAAAACCACGCGACACCCTGCAATTGGGTCTGCCTGGTCCACATCAGATAACCCTGAGTGTCCTTGTGGCAAGCCTATGCTGGCGTTCTCTAGTCGATACGCGTCAGCCCCGCGCAGGCCAGCGGAATGCGCCTACATCAATTACTATGGCATATATAGCTTGAAAGAAATGCTTTGTTGTTCAAGAATTATATATTATTCAACGTGTTACAGGTTTTGCTTACCAAAACTGATTGACCACTACTAATTACTAGACCAAAAACTTGGATCTTACTACAGCTAATTTGGCTCACTCCATCAGATGGACAAAACCTCATATCTGAAAATTAATTTTGATAGAGCTGATTAAACTCAGAAATCAGCTATTGGTTTTGTAGTCAGAGATCACATGGGCTCCCTTGATTTTGCCTGGGCCATTCCATGCAAGACTTTTTAAGCCCTCTTGTATGTGAAGACACTGCAACTCTTGGAGAGCACTAAATTTGTTATATCATGGGATTCTTTAACAGGTGACAATGAAGTTTTTGTCAAGATCTTGTTGGAGGAAAATTCTAATCCTCCTTGGAGTAATTGTAAGAGTCTTCTTACCCACTTACATGGTTCATTAGTTATGTTCGCTTCCATATCAAGCAGATTGCATATCATCACCTAGCTAAATTTGTCATTTCCTGTCGTTTTGTACAAACCTAGTCTGTAGAGCCAGATTTTATCTCTTCTCTTATGATGAAGGATGTAATTGAGAATGATAGTTGAATGAATTTACTTAAGGTTTTCAAAAAAAATCTATATAAATGGGTAACTTGAATTCAGATCTATCGGATAACCAACCTATTAACAGCCCTAGATTAAAAAACCACAGTTAATAGATAAATCAATCAATTGGTTTAGTTGGTTTAGGTTGCAAAAAGGCTCTCTAACACCATTACACCTAGGGTTGAGCAAAGCTCTACCCAGAACCGAATAGAACCAACCTTGAACCAGTCTTCAACCAATCTTATCCAATCTATTGCAGGGGTAGGTCTGATTCCAAATTATATATTGGAATCGACCCCCACCCAAGTTGGTTTTAGGGTCTAGGGGTTTATCTTACCCGAATTGATCCAATGAATTGGCCTTGGTGGAACTAACCTAGAATCAAACTTGCTTTGAAATAAATCCCAAAATACTTTTCAGGATATGAAGATTTGAACCCAAAATCTCATGGTTACAAAGGACATGGTCTCACTTGACTATTGAATTACTCAAATGATTTGATCATTTGTTTTTATTTTAATATTTGAATGTATATAATAAATAATGTAAAAGGTAATATTTACAAAATTTAAATTATAATGATAATAAACCATAAAACCAACCATTATAAGCTAGGTTACAGTTCCAAAAACCTAAAACTGACCCCTATTGGATAGGTTATAGATTTTTCCATGGAACCAAACCGAACTAAACCAACCATGCCCACCCTTAATTATATTAGGCACCACCTCAACTGACAGTGGGTTTAATAGTGATTAATTTATCCAATCAAAGCGTGACGTTTGACATTAACCTCATCAAATGTTGTTTAATATATGGACCTTATCCTCATTTCTACTCTTATAGTCTTGCGTGTATTTATAGTTTGTACATTCTTAGAAATTAACACTTTAAAATGCAAACAAACAGGACTTTATTTATATGGACCTTTGCACTCGAAATCAACATGTTTACCGAAAAAAAAGGAAAGAAATTTACTTGAAATTTCAATTCTATCTCTTTCTATCAAAAAGAATGTTCCAATTTTATCCCTAATCAATACGAATGTGAGTGCAAACCGATTAATATTAATTGGGTCTAGACCCTATAGACTTGATTACACGGAAAAGTACATTTATTTATTTAACTAAAAATTTAAAATTTGATAATATAGTCTTAATAAAAATGATAGAAAAACACTACATTATTTATATGCTAATAAATTTTAAACATTTTTTACTAATATTATCTTGTTTATTATTTATTATTTACAAAAAAGTATGGACAGGCCTAATGTAGATTTTTGATTCCCACTGCAAAGGTATAAATATTCAGAATGTCCAAAAACCACACTCTATGCACTCATACGGGCCAGTGAATTGGTATCAATTCCAAGCTAGCACCTACTCCAAATATACTTTAAGCCTACAAATTCTGACCCTGGGGTTATCGGTCATTCTCCCTTAAATTTATCATTTAAAGCTTAAAATATGAAAAAAATTAAGAAAATATTATATATATTTAATAAAATAATCAGTTCTGAATCTAACAAGCAAAAACCGAAACCGATCGAGTTATTAATTGGAACAAAATTATTGGTTCAGAACCATTATAACCGGTTCGGGTCCATCGGATAGACCAGATCCATTGACAGTGGACGCTGCCTGGACGGCTGGACCAGAGCGAAAAAGAGGATAGCTGAACGCTCTTTCTTTTAGGGTTAACACTAAACAATATAAACTTCTGAATGGACCAAAATACCCTCAACAATCAAGACTTGTCGCCTCATTCCCTCGTATATTAGGCCTCCAAAACCTAATACGACGTTCTCCCCCATTTTGCCGCCCTGAGTCCCTGACGCTGCTGATAGAGCTGCTTTGTTTTCCCATCGGAGAAGAAAACAATGGGGCGAGTCATCCGAGCTCAGAGGAAAGGAGCTGGGTCTGTTTTCAAATCCCACACTCACCACCGCAAGGGCCCGGCTCGCTTCCGCAGCCTCGACTTCGGTGAGCGAAATGGGTATCTCAAAGGAGTGGTCACGGAGATCGTCCATGATCCAGGCCGAGGCGCCCCACTCGCCCGAGTCACCTTCCGTCATCCATTTCGCTACAAGCACCAGAAGGAACTCTTCGTAGCTGCCGAAGGTATGTACACGGGTCAATTCGTCTACTGTGGCAAGAAGGCCAATCTAATGGTCGGCAATGTATTGCCGCTCCGATCGGTTCCCGAAGGAGCTGTTGTTTGCAACGTCGAACACCACGTCGGTGATCGAGGGGTCTTCGCCAGGTGTTCGGGCGATTACGCTATCGTTATAAGTCATAACCCTGATAACGGCACTACCAGGTCTGCTCGGCTTCTCGTTTTCCCTAACTAGGGTTTTTCTTTTCGGGGTTCTAGTTTTTCTTCTTTTGTCCCATTCTCCTTTCTGTGGTTAATTTACTTATTAGGTGATTTTATTGATTTCCAATTCTATTTATCTAGATTCTAGACGGTTAATTCGGTGGTCCATTTCTTGATTTATGACTAGTGCTTCATATGTGTTGATTTATCGGGAATTTAATGCTTTGATATCTCTTGTAATGATGTTTCCCCATTGATGCACGATAGTTGTTAAAACCAATATGTGATGTTTTATATTCTGTTAACTGTTTATAATAGGAGCTTTCGCTAGGGTGGTTCACTTATTTTTTGTATTTTTTTTCATTCAAATAGAGATAGAAATTCAAAGATGGGTCAGTTTAATTTCAAAGCAAATTCCTCTCTAATTTAACTGCTTAATGATAAAATGCAAAATACAAAAGGGAAAAAGATCTTGATTATGTTGTTCAACTTTTTTCCTTGGATACTACAAAGCAAAGGTCAACAGGACAAACACTTTTATTTTTATTCATCATCCTTGGATACTGTTCTTTCTTTCAATCTTCCAGCATCCTATAACTCTGACTGGTTGCATCAGATATCCAACTTTCGTTTAGAACTGCTAGTGAAGATGAATTGACACTTCCGATCAAAAGAATGATGCAGCGATATTCTGCAGTCAACTGAGCTGTGATGAACAACCTATTCACTTGCTGGTTCTGTTCCTATGATGACTAGCGTCTGTCAACATTCCTGATTAGCAATTGAGTCTTTTAATGAACTCCCATTTTTTTATTTTCTTTGACATTCTTAAAAGTTTCCATTTTTTTTCATATTCTTTGTACTGTTCACCAATTCATGAACTTCAACAAAAATTTTGGCACTTGTCTAGCCATGCAGTTTTTATTTTCATTTTTTTCTTTACGTAATTTTTCTTGGACTGATTGTCTGTGTTATTCTCTTCCATTTTATGTATGTATTACATTATTTACATTTGCAACTTGGTTTGCAACATTTCATTGGTTCTCTGATTTTTCGAACTTCTAAATTTCTACTGGAAAAGAAGGGAACCTATACTTCCATGTTTGTGGAAATCCTGCTGCCCTGCAGTCCTCATCAATTCTAATCTTGAAATTCTACAAGATTGTCTGATTTTGGGCTTTAAAAACTGGTATAAGTGAAGGGATGTTTTTGGGGAAGAATATTAGCTAGTAAAGATCTTGGTAGTTTTTCTTTTTTTGGGTTCAATGTTTATTTTAGTTTGACATTTTAAATTGCATTTGTAACATGCTGCAGTAGACATAATAGGAAATATTAATTTTTATTTAGGTTTAATCCTTATTCTATTTATTTTCTGTAATTCAGCAAAGATATTAAAAAAACTAATTATTTTTAATTTATTCATTCACAGTAATGCCCAAATTCAAGAATCCACTCATCACTGAGCTTGTATTTTGTTGCCTTCGCAGAATCAAGCTTCCCTCTGGTGCAAAGAAGGTTGTGCCAAGTGGGTGCCGTGCAATGATAGGACAAGTCGCAGGTGGGGGGAGAACTGAGAAGCCCTTGCTCAAGGCAGGTAATGCCTACCACAAATACCGAGTGAAGAGGAACTGCTGGCCTAAGGTGCGTGGTGTGGCCATGAACCCTGTAGAGCATCCTCACGGAGGAGGTAACCACCAGCACATTGGGCATGCCAGTACTGTCCGTCGTGATGCACCTCCTGGACAGAAGGTGGGTCTCATTGCTGCACGGAGGACTGGTCGTCTCCGAGGCCAAGCTGCTGCTACAGCTGCTAAAGCTGAAAAGAGTTCTTAGAGAGAAGGTTTTTCTTTCGTCTTAGCCAGGAGACTTTATTTAGATTTCTTCCTTTTTATCCCCCACTAGAATACACTACTCTTCATCAGACACCAGTATCTTAGTAGTTTTGTAGCAAGTTTTGCTGAGCATGGTTTGTGGCGTTTTACTTTTCTGAATAACATTTTTTTTTTATAATTGATGGTTGAATAAACTCAATTTCATGTTAATGCTAGTGTAGCCTCAGCTTTTGTGTTTTTGGTAAAGAGTGTGGCCTCGGGTTAGTTTCTCTGCCTTAGCTGCATATACAAGTGCCCATCGAGCATCAGAATTCGGGGTGGCAATTGGGCGGGTTGGGTTGGGTTTGGCTTCAACCCAACCCATTAATGACCTAGTTATATAAAATTAAAAGGGTTGGGTTCAATCCAAACCCGTTTTATCTCAATCCAATCCGCCCAAACCCATTAATCTTATATTTATGGACTTAAAAAATAAACTCTCTTAACAAGTTGGTCATAGCTTATTCATCAAAAAAGTTGGTCATAGCTTGGTGGTAATTGTAGTTACTATTTACACAAGTGGTAAATGTTCAAATCACATTATATGCATGTAATTTTTTATACAAGCGGCGAAGTCATTTGACTATGTTTGGATTTTGGGTTTGATCGAACCACTTAGGTTCAAACTAGTCAACCAATTTAAACCACTTGGGTTCAAGGGTGGTTGAACCATTTAGATTGGATTAGTTTGATTGGAGTGGATTGGACCAGTCTAGTCAATGGTGGATTGATTGGGATCAGACCGGTTGACTTGAACTTTTGATGTAAGTAAATTGGGTTGGTCCAAATTTGGGTTGAGAGGTGTGGATATTGGTTGGACGGATGGTCTAGATCGTGCAAAGCACTCGGAGGTCGAATCATCTTGCTTGAAAATGTTTCGGATTCGGGTTGATCGGATTGGCTTGTATTGGGTGAAATTGGATTGTGTGGATATTGGCTGGACCGGATGACCCAAATCGGATAGAGCAAGCAGCATCGAATCATTTCACTTGGGGTCTATTTTGGATTCGGGTCAACCCGGATCAATATATGTTAGATCGGGTCAGATCTCATTGAACTGGTCTGACTTGGGTCAAATTGATTTGGATTTATGTTGGGTGAAGTGTATTGATTCAAGACAACTAAATTTAGTCAATAATTAATTGAAAACTAATGCATTAATTATAAATTATTTAATTCAAAAAAAGAAAACTAAAAAAAAAGGATAAAAAATTAATACTTACGTCTATAATGGTTATCCACAACCCAACCCCACCCAACCCATTTAAATGGGCAGGTTGGGTGATGGGTTGATCACACAACCCGCCGCCAAGTAAATAGGCAGGTTGGGTGGGTTGGGTTAAAAATTGCCACCCCTAATCAGAATCATTTGCTCAACAAGGTAATGAAGCAGTTTTCCAGTTGGTAAATTCATTCCATGGTTATATTCCTTCTTCGGTTTTGCATTTTCGTCTATCCAAATTGATGGACATCATGATTGGGTGGGTAGAGGTATCCAAATTGATGGACATCATGATCCACTATGAGTCCATTACAAGCGAATCAGGTCCAATCCAATCTAATGAATACTTTAGACCATTTTGGCCCAGTCCAATTCAATGTTTAGGTTGTTCAATATGTTCAAATTGGTTTTAATTTAGATTTGTTTCAATCCAAATCTAAATTGGTCTTTTCTTCTATCAGTGGATCGGATATTGGTTCAATCTGGCTGAGTAATCCAATAAATACTTTGGGTCATTAAGTTTGGACTGGTCCAATTCAAATTGATTCTGATTTGTACAGGTCCGACCTAGAACCATTCCACTGATACTAGTGGCATGAGCATAGTTATGTGGCAAGGGAGTTTGTTTTCTTATTAATGTAAATTGCTGCAATGTCCCTTGAAGTTTCTGATTGTTGTAATCACCTCCCCTGAACTTTCTGACATGTTGCAAGTGGATCCCTTGTGTTATAATCCTTTAACAAAGAGGTACAAAAATATCAAAATACCCATGCAATTACTATTGACTTTGGTTTCTACAGAAAAAACAATACAAATTTTATAGACCACAAAATAAATAGAGAATTTAAAGTTGCAACTTTACATTTGAGCAATTGATATGGACAAATTTGAAAAAAAAAATAATTCTAGTAAATAGATTGGAAGGGTTTGGGCTAGTGATTTACATGAAGAGAAAATTTGGAAAATAAACATTTTGGTTGCACTGGTATTTTGCACATTTTCATGCCTCTCTTTAAAGGATTCTAATGAAGGGGGTCTATTTGTAATTATGTCCAAAAATTTGAAGGAGGTGATTGCAATTGCCAAACTTAGGCCCCTTTTGCTTTTTGGAAAGTTATTTACCCTGATATCTGGGTAAGTACATTTACACATTTTTTTATTTCCTAGAAATAAGATAACGACCGCTTTAGCCATAAAAAGTCATTGTTAAAAGGGGCTTTTTTAAAAAGTCATTGACCAACTTTCCCCCCTTTCAAAATTCAAAAATGAATGGGCCCTTAAGGGAAAATTTCAGCAACAAGCTGAAACTTCAGGGGAGGTTTCAGCAATTTACCCTTCCTGTTAAACAAACAATTACCAAATTTTAATTCTGAATACATTTTTAGAAGCTATACATGAAGACCATTCATCACAAAACAAGATTGGATAGCCAGCGATAAAAACCCACTAAAGAAGATAAATGAACCCAGGGGCAAGGCTAGGGGGACCCAGGGGGCCCATGGCCCCCATGGCTTTACAAAAATGTTAATGTGTGTTGTGGGGATTGAGGGGTGTGGAACCAGAGACTTGAACATGTTACAAGTCTGAAGAACCAGATTATATTTATTTATTTATTATTGCTCTTGTTCACTGCTCAAAATTTTCTTGGAAGAGTGAACACTGCCCAACAACCATCAGCGCTTAGAAGAATCAGATTTCAAAAGGTCCAGAATTCATGTTGAATATTTGAATTGAATGAATTTGATAATTTGTTTATTTGAACAGTTGAATTTGAACTGAGTTTCTAACCAATCAACCAGTTCATAGAAGTGGTAAGCAATCAGGTCGGTTTTTATGTCATGGGGGCTTTGATCAGATTCTGGCATCATATATTTTCCCTTTTTAAATTCTTGAATTGAATACAAAGACTGATAGACTGCACAATTGCACGGTAAGTAAATTGTAAAAGTTTTTTTACCTTTAATCTCTCTTTCATTTTTTAAAGTTATTTTTATGATGTAATAGACTAATTAGGAGTCTAAGACTGATTTTGTTTGTTTTTTCAGTTTGTCATTGTGTGTAGAGTGGAGTTACTTCATTCAACATGTTGGAAGTTGGAATACCAAAAAGAAAAGGATTTTATATTACATATTTGAGATACAACTTATAAATTTTTTGGATTTTTTATATTTTCTCTTTTTATTTTATTTATTGGTGTATTTTTTTAATTAACATTCCTCTATAAAGAACCTAAGGTTATGTTTGTTTTAAAATAAAAAGTAGGAAAAGATAGGGAGAAAACTTTTACAAACTTTGTATAGATTTTGAAAGCAATGAATGGGCCTTATATGTTCAACAAAAGTCCCAAATGGGACCTTTGCTCAGGTGCATGCCACAACTTGCCCAGTGCATCCAAGCACTTTGTAATTAATATGGCAGAAAACAAGCACTTTCACGCTTGTTGCATCCCATGCCCATTGCGCAGCCCACTTGCCTGGGCTTGCCCAGTGCCCAGCCCACCTGCCTTGGCCTAGCCACCCCGAAATCCAATTTGAAAAAAGAAATACATAAAACATTAAACAACAATAGAAAAGGCACTGAGGCTGCGTTTGGAAACGATGCAAATGGAGTATAAATCCCGTTTCAAGGTAAATTTGCATTCTGGTTCACTTTTGTCTATGTTTGACAACGTTACATTTATGCATTGACAAATGATAGACTAATGCATACTTACATTGATAATAAAGATGTAAAAGTACATCAATAAAAAAAGAAGTAAATTTGCATTTAAGTGAGCTTTTGATAAAAACAAGCATATGCTTTATTGGAATTCATGTTTGCATCCATTACAGTTAAAAGTTTGTTTGATAAGAAGGTAAATTTGTCGGTGCAAAACTAATCCAATTTTACAATTTATATAAACCGTTTTATACTCTACATATTTGCATTCACACTTATGTGCATCGTTTCTAAACGCAGCCTAAATAAAATCTTTTTTCTTAATCAAGTAAGCAATAACAATAAAAAATCACTCACTCAATCTTTTTTCTTAATCAAGTAAGCAATAACAATAAAAAACACTCGATCAAAACCGTAAAACCACTTAACATTTTGATGAATGAAACAATTTTATTGTTTTCAATATATCATCTTGAAATCAACATAACAGAAAATATCTAAAGAAAATAAATGTATAAACATAATGAAACATTAGAATTTAGTTACAAGATTCAAATTAAAACTATTGCATTAATCTAATAAGCAACAAAACCACAACATTTTGAATTAGAAGCTAGCTAAGGAGAATAGGAGATCTTGAAAGCACGAGAAAAAATCTTGTAAAGTAGCTTCGGAATTTTAGTATTTAGAGTCATGTATTAGGTTTTATTTTAGTTATCAAAATTAAGATCCCTGTTTAAATAAGCATATTTGCTTTTGACCCCTCTAACTAAAAATCCTGGCTTCACCCTGAACGAACCTATACGAACTTTGACCTGATCAGTCTCCCATTTTATCTTCTCTAAATCGTTGCTTGATCGTAGGAGAAAGGCTGTTGCTAGGCCAATACATCTAGCTCCCAACTCTAGGAGTGTCAATTTGGACTGATTGGACAGACCAACAAGACATATTGAATTAGACCAGGCCAGACTTAATGGTCCAAATTATTTATTAGATTGGATTGGACCTGGTCCATCCATAACAAATTTATATTGGATTGGATTGGATTGAGCCAATATCTGATCCATTGATAGAAGATAAGAATATAGGTGTCAATTGAACAGATTTAAATTAAAACAAATTTGAACAGATTGGATGGCTCAGACATTGAATTGGGCCAATCCAAAATGGTCCAAAATATTCATTAAATTGGATTGGGCCTGGTCCATTCATAATGGACTGGATCGGATTTGTCCCAATCCAGTCCAATTGACACCCCTACCCAACTCTCCTGTGTGTATCCCAACAATAGTCTACTGTCAGCTAGAAGAAAGGATGAAATTGAAATAATATGGAGGCTAAAGGATCCATTGTCCAAGTCTCTAACACACAGACTTCCCAAATCTAATTAATGAATCACCAAAATAGTTGAATCTTCTCCCCGTTTTTTCCCTCCGTTTAGTGGGTTGAGGTTGGGGAATCTCGGATCCTATCGACGATGAAGAAAACGGGGAGTGGATCAGTTTTGGATGTGAAAGAGTCTCTTTACGCAAAGAGAATCTCTTTCTCTCTCTCTCTGATCTTCTGATATGTCAATCCCCATTGATCAGTCGTCTCTTTCATTATCATTAACAATGCTACAAACGAGAATATCTCGTAGTAACAAATGAGACTTCAAAGTACAAAGCATCAACAACAGCGAGTACCCACAACACCATTCCCCATCAAGGCTTATAATTGTAAGAGTTACCAGATTGGATTCTCGGGATTGGGATGACCAATGCACTGCACATTTGAGATGCGAGAAAATCCGGATCTGGTTGCTTTTGTATTCAAAGGTTAGAGTCTCTTGCGACAAGGAACAATCTGAAAATGGAGTTCGAATCTGCTGTGACCACAGTACATTGTTGGTCGTTTAATCACCGATATGCCAGATGGGTTTATTGGGTCTTTTGACTCTACGCTCTCACTTCATTATTATTATTTTAAATCTCTTCAGACGGATTGGTCTAAGACTTTTATACTCCTTGACACATGTCAAAATACCAAAACATGCATATTAGGTGTATGGATGACCCACTCATACGATACGTATTTTGAACCTTGATCATAATTTGGTCATGGTGAGAGAAGAGGGAGACTTCTTCTTCCAAGATCTCCACAATGAATAATAAATTAATAATACTATTGTTTAAAATAATGTTTGAAAATGTTAGGACTAGGGGTGGCCACGAGTCGAGTTATTCAGGAGCTGTTCGAGCTCGATTTGGCTCGGTTTCAATCAAACTTCAAACTGAATTTGAGCCAAATTTATAGGCTTAATTAATAAATGAGTCGAGCTCGAACTTAATATATATATATATAATAAAATTATAGAAAATAATATATATTATAATTCTTAATTTTTAAATATCAAATAAAAAATATTTTTTATATATAATTTTTTTTATTTTTATAAAACATTTTTTTCTAAAATCAAGCTCAAAATGAGCCGAGCTCAAGCTTATGAGTTTTTTACTCGAGCTGAGCTCGAGTTCAATGTTCTAGGTTGAACCAAGCTCGAGCCTTGTACAACAATGGCGATCTGAGCTCGAGCCTTGTACCATTCGGCTCGGCTCGAATCCACCCCTAGTCAGGACCTTCAAGGATTAGAAGAACGTTTACAAGACTAGGTATGATTTTACTAGGGTTACAACTTGGATGGGTTTGGGTTGATCATTTGTTAAAGTTTGAAGGGCTTGCTGGTGAGCCCAATGCAGTGTGTAAACCATTAAAATTTGGTAGGGGTGTCCACTGTTCGGTTAACCGAACCGTGGGCATATTTTACAAACCGAACTGGTATCACCGGTTTTTGCATTAGCCCAAACCAAAACCGAACCGAAACAAGCGGTTAACCAGTCTTCAATTTTCATTTTTATTAAAAAAACCAGTGTGACTGTTTACTTTTTTCGGTTTTCATTGTTATTTTTTTTCATTTTTATTAAAAAAATCAATGGGTTGCAAAGGGATTTTACTCTATCAGCCTTGGCCATTCATGATTCAACAGTTGGCCATTTGATGTTTCAATTTTCAATAAGTCTATAATAAATTAGTAGACCAGAAAGTAGCCATTCAAATTGGCCAATGGCCATTTGAAACTTTCAAACAGTCAAACACCTGGCCATTTACTTGTCAAAAAAAAAAAAACACTTGGCCATTCAACAAATCACTATTTCTCCCCATAGTGAGAGCAATTTGGTCAGCTTACAACCTGCTTAGTAGACAAAAAACTGGCCATTTGATGTTTCAAATACTTGGCCATTTACTTGTCAAAAAGAAAAAACACCTGGCCATTCAACAAATCATTATTTCTACCCATAGTGAGAGCTATTCAGTCACTGTTTAGTAGACCAGAAACTGGCCATTTGATGTTTCAAACACTTGGCCATTTACCTGTTAAAAAAAAATATACATGGCCATTCAACAAACCACTATTTCTCCTTCTCTACGAAAAACATTCAATAACACTTTCAAGTCTTTTCCCATTTAACAAAGTTCACAAATCTCTATAAAAAACATCCACAACCATAAAAATTTAAATTCAATGAGGTCTACAAGACCACAACCATAAACATTCAAAACTACCTCTAAGGTTCACAAATCACAAGTTCACAACCATAGACATAAACAAGGTCCACAAACCACGACCATGAAAACTTAAATTGAATGAGGTCCATAAGACCACAACCATAAACACTCAATCATCAATAGCAATAAGAGGATGCTCCTCACTGGTACATGATATCTCTGCAAAAAAGATTAAGACAAACACAAATTAGAATTAACATAACAAAATAAAACTGAATAGGAAAAATAAAATAGAAAACAAAAAGCTTACCTGATTCCATACTCTCAAGTTCTTCTAAACTCTCCTCCAAATGAAGGTAGCCATGTGATTTTCGTAGCCAATCCTATCGACAAATGATAGCTTCCACCATTCTTGGAGTTAGAAAACTACAAAATGAATCAAGCACATGGCCTCCAGTGCTAAAAGCCAACTCAGATGCAACTGTAGATACTGGCATAGGTAACACATCTCGAGCCATCATAGAAAGCAATTGATATTTAGATGAATTAACTTTCCACCAAGTCAATATGTCAAATGATTTAGTTTTCGGATCTTCACATTCCTCCCCTAAATATTTATCCATTTCTATTTTGGTATCTACACCTCATTGGCCTGCTTTTTGCTTTTTATACAATGCATTCATAAAATCAGCAACATTTTCTACACTCTCAACTTCCATCTCATTTGTGTCTTGAATTTGATTGCTTGATTGAACATTACGAGATGTTGATATAGAACTATAGAACTATAGTTCCAAAACATGCTTCACCCTCTCTTTCAACACTTGAGCATTATCAACATCATAGGATTCATTAATAACCCAATCCACATACTCCAATTTACATCGAGGGTCAAGAACCACTGCAATGAACAACATAATGTTGATATTCCTCACATTTGCCCAATACTTTTCAAACTTCTTTTTCATCTTGGAAGCCATCATACTAACACCAAAATCATCACTAGCACACCTCCGAGAAATAAAAATCCCAATACCATAAATTTCTTTCATGTATACATTTCTAGTTACATAAAGTGATCCAGACAATTTTAATGTAGTTTCGTAGAAAATTTTAAGAAAATGAAGCAAACACCGAGCATATTCCCAATCATCATCATTTGGAAAACCCTTATTTTTTGAACTAGTAAGCTCCTCTACATACTTACTATCAAAAGTCTCTAACAAATCAAATGCCTTTTGAAATTTTAAAGCAGATTCCAACATCAAAAGTAGAGTTCCACCTAGTATCAACATCTAGGCAAATAAGACTCTTACTCTCTTTCTTTCTCTACACAATTCTTAAACCTTTGCAATCATGATGGAGAAGACTCATCCACCTTGGACAACCCCTCTTTGACAATTAAACTCAAAATATGTGCACCACATCTCATATGCAAGAACTCACTCTTTAAAACACTTCCCTTCCAACTGTTGAGTCTCTTTTTCAAGTATTGAATTCCCACATCATTTGAGCTTGCATTGTCTATTGTTATAGTGAAAATTCTTTCAATGCCCCAATCAAGAAAGCATCTCTCAATTGCCTTGCCAATCACTTCTCCTGAGTGACTGGAAATTGGACAAAAATTTAAAATTTTTTTATACAATTTCTAGTCATCATCTATGAAGTGAGCAGTGAGACACATAAAACTAAGATTTTGACAAGATGTCCATGTGTTTGTAGTAAGGCAGATCCTCGATGGAAATTTCTTAAAATATTTATTCAACTTCCTTTTCTCCTCCATAAAGAGATCATAACAATCTCTAGTTATTGTTTGACGTGAAGGGACTATAAATTGTGGTTGCATGGTACCACAAAAGTCACGGAACCCCTCCCGTTTCAAATGCTTAAAGGGCAATTCATCTATAGTAATCATTCTAGCAAGTGCCCTTCTACAATCTTCTTGGTCAAATTTTTAAGTTACAAGTATTGGTGTGGTGCCCGTCCCCCCTCTTTTACATTTTGATATGAAGACTACAAAGTTTTTTGTTTCTTGTCCGCATTTAAAGGATACTTCTTGCATCTAGTCAAGTGATTAACCAATAAATTTGTACCACTTGCACTAGGACAAGCTAAGTCCTTACCACAATAGTTACATGATGCTCTTTGATCACTTTTAACTTGACAGTCTATCTTAGTGAAGTGATCCCACACCCAAGATTTTTTTTCTAGAAATAGAAGAAAGACTAACCTTTGAATCGACCTCCATAATAGGTGGATTTGATGCATTGTGATCATCGCTAGGTTTAGGAGGAGGATTTGTGCTTGTGTTACTATTACCCATACTTGACATCTAATAAAGAAAAAATGATGAAAAAGAATGAATCAATAAGAAAAAGAATAAATAAGAATAAATGAATAAGAAAAATAATTAATAAGAATGAATAAGCATGAATAAATAAGAAAAAGTTGGGAATTTTTAAGGCAAAAAAAATTTCAATAAAAAGAATGAATACGTATAAATAAACATGAAACATCCATTATTGAATATACAAAGCAAGTAAGCAGTTGTTTACTTGATTAAATAGGTATTTTTTAAAGTTAGGAACTGGTAGGAATTGATCTTTCAGCAGAAATCATATTATGCAATAGAAGTCATCCATTAGAATCATCGGAAATCCATAACTGAAATTTGTAGAATTATTAATCATTTTCTCAAGTATAAATGCATTCTATTTAAATATATAAAGCAAGTAGAAGTGCTAACAACAATGCAAAACAAATAATCACAACTTTCTCAAATCTCCTTTTAAGTTCATCTTAGTATATTAAGCAGTAGCAAAACCTCTGTTCAAAGAGTAGCAGATTGTAAACTATAGAAAGTGGTGGAACGGCTCTAATATAGCCTATTTGTTCATTCTTATAAAATATATCAAGTAAATAAGCACTTAAATAGTAGCAAAACCGTGTTCATTCTTGAAAATTAATCATATAAATAAGATTCCACAGTCCAGAACTCCCATTGCATGCCAAACATTCCGTATACTTATAGCCTATTTGATAATCTAAACCAAGATTATTATATGATTATATCTATAATTGGTATCATTTTCCAAAAGAAAAATATACCTAACTAAGACTAAGAGAATAAGAGTCCCAAACTCAAACCAAAAGAAAGATCCTATTTAGTGGTATCATTCATTCGACATTCAGAGTTTCAGACATGAGACATTTGTATTTTAAACAAATTTTATATCAAATATTTAACTATTTTAACTAAAAAACCATTTACTAGTATTTAAGTAGAATCAGCGACGATGACGAGGGAAAATAGAACCGGCGGTGGCAACTGGAGAGGTCAGAGGAGAAATGGTTTGGTATTCAGTATTTTGATTGTCTAAGGAGAAGAAACCACAGCCCTGAGCCCACAGCCACAGGAAACAGCGACAGGAGAGAAGAGGCAACGATGACATCGACGGTGACATCAAAGAAGAAAGAAGAGGCAAGGTAAGAGGAGCGGCGACCGGCATCTTAGTTGCTAGGGTTTTCACTTGCGAGTTCTCTATTCAAGGCTCAAAGAAGAAGAAAGAAGAGGGATTTTTCATGTTTTGGCCTTTTGGTGGGGTTCGAAATTCGAATGTGAAAGGAATTGGGCTTGGGCTGAAAGAGAGGGTCAAAGGGGCGCGGGGCCGCAGGCCGCAGGGGGGCTGGGCTGTGCCGCTGGGGCAGGGAAATATAAAATATATATATTATCTATAAAAATCGGTCGTTTCGATTAACCGCCAATTTTTTGATAGATTAACCGAAAACCAAACCAACCCTTCAATTTTTTTTTTTAAATCAAACCGAAACCAAACCGATTGATTTGATTAACCGGATTTTTCGGATCGGTTTTTCGGTTTCTTATGAACACCCCTAAAATTTGGCCCAATTTTAATAGTTTACAAGGTGTACTACGTTAAGATTGTACTATGGTTTCACTTGGATGGGTTTGGGTTGATCATTTGTCGAAGTTTGAAGGGGCTTGGGTTGGGGGAGAGCCCAATGCAGTGTAAACTATTAAAATTGGGTACTCAATTTGCATCCTTGGATTGTACTTTATTTTATCTTCTGGCCGACTGAAGAAGAAGTTCTCATCTAAAGATATTTCAATGGTTTTGTTCTTTAAAGCTTCTCGGTGGATTTTAGTTTTAGTAAAGTTTGTGATTGAATTGAATGGGAGAGAGGGACCTGATGGTTCTTGGCCTTTGAGAGACAAGAAGTTTGGCACTTGGCAGCTAGGCTTAACATCTCATTCGGCTGGATGCTACAATCGCCCTAACTCCTCAGCATTTGGGCGAAAGAGAAGAAAGGAGGCGAGAGCCATTTCTAGGGAACATAACGTATATATAGTATGTTTGTGTGCTTGATTCTTCGTCTGAGAAAATGATTCAAGTGCTTATGATTTGATGATGTATATTGAATTGAATGGAAAGGAATGGCAAAACAGAATTGGGATCTCCTCCTCACACTAACCTCACAGCTACATTCGATTGTGCATTGGAAACATTTTCCATGAATAATAATATATAAATAATGTGCGGCTGGTAGATAAAGGTGTAAATCGATCCGTGCCGCTTGTGGCCCGGTATGGCACGCAAGCCATGCCAGGCCCGACACGATGGTCTGTACCGTGCTGGGCCTGAGGTTTTAGGTCCATGGGTTGGGCCAGCACGACACAACCAAGTGGGTCGTGCCGCTCGCGGCCTGGCACTGCAGTCCCATATATATTATTTATATATATTTATATATAGGGTAAAATAGAAAAGCCTCCCCTCAAGTTTCTGACAATAATAAAAATCTCCCCTCTAGTTTACCTATAGCAAAATCCTCCCTTCTACTTTCAAAAAAAGTGACAAAAACCTCCCTTCCTTTAATAAACTTGACAGAAACCAAGGAAAACTACATTTTTATCCTCATACCGCACCTAAGCAATTTGCAAAATATCAATTTTAACCTTACTCGAAAAACTCACTATCGTCTCTTGAGAAAAACAGTCAAACCCTAACCCTAATTGTTGCAAGCAGACAGTGCTCGGAATATTCCACTTCCCAGAATATTCCGGCGATGATTCTTCACTGGACGATGGCCGGTTTCATCTTGTTGGCCGATTTCTTCACCAGAGTTCGTTTTCTCCACCAGAGTTCCTTTTCTTCTTCACGAGAGTTCATTTTCTTCACCAGACGACAATTGTGGCTTTCCAAACATTTCGACGACTATTCTTCACTGGATGACATCTGTGTTTTCCATAACAGGTTCATTTTTTGAATCTGTGCAGCATCTGTCTATTTAGGTGTTGCATAAATAGGTTCATTTTTTGAATCTGTGCAGCATGTGTTTGTTCAGGTGATCCATAACAGGTTTTGTACATGGATTGCCGTTGTTCTTGCAAATAATAGGGTCAGGTCCAACTGCTTTACCAGATGATGTAAATGAGATATGTCGGGTGTTGAGTGATTTCCGTTGCATTCATCATGACCTTGAATCTGCACTTGAACGTTTCTCAGGCAAGATTTCTGCTAATTTGGTTAAACAAGTGTTGAAAAGGTGTAAAAATGTAGGGATTTCTGCTCACAAGTTCTTTCTCTGGGCCCGAAAGTTGCTGGGTTTCAGTCATAGCAGGGAAAGCTACCATATTCTAGTAGATATCCTTGGCTGCAGCAAGCAATTCCCTCTGCTATGGGATTTTCTTTCTGAGATGAAAGATAGTGGGGATTATGAAATCAGGCCGGAAATTTTCTGGGTTATCTTTCAGGCTTATTGCAAAGCTGATTTACCCTTGGATGCCATTACTCATTAGAGCTTACAAGAAAATGGATGATTTTGATCCTAAACCGAGCATTTCTGATTTGGATCAGCTTCTTTATATGCTTTGTAAAAAGAAGCAACTTAAGCATGCCCGGGATTTCTTTGCTTTGGTCAGACTACAGAAGTTTTTCTTATTGTTTTTCCTCTTTCATTTGGTCAGACTTTTCTATTGTACATGTAGTATTGAGCCGCTATTTTCCTTGTTGTTGGACTTTTGTAATAGTAGGGCTCCTCATTAACATTAATAATCTCTCTTTTAATTATGGCTATTGTGGGAAAGATATCTGTTTAATTATGGCTATTGATCAAGTGCATGAAACGATTTCAGCAGAAGTAATAACAATCTGCTAAAGCATAAGCCAATCTGGGAATCCAACTGAATTAGCTAACAATCTGGGAAAGCAGGGAAAGCTATCATATTCTAGTAGATATCCTTGGCTGCAGCAAGCAATTCCCTCTGATATGGGATTTTCTTTCTAAGATGAAAGATAGTGGGGATTATGAAATCGGGCATTTTGGTCAATAAAAATTAATTCTATGGCCAACAGAGCACAATCTTTGCTTAGTATTCGGAATCAGCAAGAATGGATTTTCATTCCCAAGGGAGGAAATGGGAATGGCCCATTCCGATTCTAAACCCCATTTTTACGAACCAAACGGATCTTTGATTCTTAACTTTCAATTACATTTGAATTGAAGACCTCATTGCTGATATGAATTCTTAGGATCCGAATATGGAGTTGATTGAGCAGCTGGCCTATTTTTTTAATAAATAAAAATAATTTATTAAAGAAAAAAAGAGAACAATTACAATAGAGTCCCAGAGGGAGGGACCTGGAACAGAAGCTACATAACGCAACTCAAAATAAGGACTGAAATCAACAAATAAACATGAGACGAGCTTATTAGAACAACCAAAAAACAAAGATGTTGAAAAGACTGAGCAACAACGATAACAATTCTATTTCCCTGAGCAATCTAGCTCCCAAACACAAAGCCCTCACATCTAGGCACGCCAAACTCAGGAGAAACAGCCTCTGTCCAAGTGTGAAGCTATCTCGACACCCGACCTCTCCCTCCCCTACCTCTGCCTCTAGTTTCCTTTTCCTTTCTCAAACCCGCCCTCATTATGATGTCTACGTAAAAATCTACCAATATCCTCAATTTTCTGCTGCCACGGGGTCCCGAACTTGAGCTCATCGTCCATTACTTCTTCAAGAGAAAAATTGCTCTCTAACTCCTCTTCTCGAAGACTGTTTTCTCTCTCTCTCTCTCTCTGGATTGAGCCAATTAAGAAATCAAGAACAGAGATGAAACGGTTTTACATTTTCTCCCATGCAACGCTATAAGAAGTTAAGCGACTTTGACCTAAATCCGACAAAAAATTTTGGCTTTGTAGTTCCCTAGTTTTGCTACTGACCGAGAAATCCTTCTAGGTTCACTATTCTTCTTCCTAGTTCATTCTGTAGTTGCCCTCTTCCTTTGTTCGTTCCTCACCCATTCTTCAGGATAATAAGAAAATGCAAAGGGTATTTTAGTAAAGAGATGTACGCAATAACTCGTACAGGATTACAATGGGTATTTTAAAAAAAATTAGCATCAATTTAATGATTTCT
This sequence comes from Nelumbo nucifera, assembly GCF_055504915.1. Lineage (NCBI taxonomy): Eukaryota > Viridiplantae > Streptophyta > Magnoliopsida > Proteales > Nelumbonaceae > Nelumbo > Nelumbo nucifera. The sequence continues at coordinate 53,548,182 of NC_142654.1, forward strand.
GTCAGGTTCATTAACGGAAGGGAGGTTTTTGTCTTTTTTTTGAAAGTAAAAGAGAGGATTTTGCTAAAGGTAAACTAAAGGGGAGGTTTTTATTGTTGTCAGAAACTTGATGGGAGGTTTTTCTATTTTACCCTTATATATATAATATTTATATATTTTATAAATTTTATATATTTATATATATAATATAATATATCATATAAATTATAATTATATAATAATATACAGTATATAATATATTAATAAAATAAACAATTATTTTCAATTTTATTATACTAATTTGTTTAATTATTGTATATATAAGCAATTGTATACATCAAAATTCATATAAAATTAAAATTTTAAGTTTTTTTTCAATTTTTTTTAAATAAATAGCTTCCAGGATGGCACCATTTTACACCTTTACCGGTACATGTTGTAAGGTTGGTGTGAGGAGCACTCTATGAGGAGCAGATCTAAACTTGGCAAAATAGGACTTCTGTAGCCAATCCCATATAGTTGGGCCAAGGCTTAGATGATGATGATGATGGTGATGATTCTTGGTTTGAGTACTAGGCAGTATATGCCCTTGGCTCTAATCAGATTGATGTACATAAACATTTATCTATAAATTAATAAAGTACATTATTGTTTCATGTTAATGATGGTATATTTTCTGTAAATTACCCCTTAAACTAGATACTTATGAGACCTGTGTTATTTTAAATTGTTCTTAGCCATTGGATAGACTTGGGGAGTTTATCTCGACAAGACTGACACTAGTATGCTGCCAAATAGTTGGAGCAACTTGTCTCAACTACTAGGGTTAGACCCAAGCACAAGTAGTGGGTGTTTCGAAGAAACACTGAACCTGGACCAATTTCCAACTATGCCCTACCTTGGACCTTAGAGATAGATGGGCAAACCAATGAGATCCATCATTGGTCAAAATATCTGGCCATATTGGGGCAATTTAGGAAATTGCTTGAGTGGGTGATCATAGTGATAGGATTGATCCATTTGTCAGACAAAGTAAATATTAGGCTTTGCACTCTCTCTGATAGAATCCTAAATTGTCGGTAGTGGATTTCATCTATGTTTAAAATCTGATTTTGCAAAATATATTTATATATTAGTATACTACTATTTTATGAAAAGGTTTGCAAAATGTTTTAACCTTGGGATCCATTCGAGCAGAGAGTGTAACACTATCTTGTAGTTAGGGGAGAGATCATTCTCTATGGGTAGTGTTTTGATGATTATGGGCTGAGAGGTTAAGTGTAAGAAACCATTACAGGGATGATTACCTGATGGGCTTTATCTCACATAAGTCCATTATCCTTGGGTTTTCATAGGTTGGATGAATCCAATGATCATTTAGGTGTAAATGTTAGGCCCAGATTGAGCCTGTGTTGATTGGCTCAGGGGTTCATTGCCCTGAGCAGTGAATTCGGCCTAACCTCTTTCAAAGGTGAGGCCAAACCCTCATGGACTTGTGTGAGACCTTTGTGGAGTCCCATACCATACAATATCAGGCCTAAAGTGGTCAAGCAACACCTAGGGATGTGAGCCATTAATGAAAATGGGCCAAAGGTCCATTATTAATGAGATTAGTTAAGCTGTGATTTGGGTCAAAACTAGGCATGGTTCTAAGTATAGAGCACCTATCCTCTTAAGAGAATAATGCTTATCCATTAAAAGAGTTCTAATACAAATCAGATTTGGATAATCTCCTAATTAGATTAGGAGAGTGCTCCATATAAGGGGGTTAAGAGGAAGAGAGTAGATAGAACTTGTTCTCTTCACTCTCTTGTTCTCTCCTCTTCTCTCTTCTCTCTTCTCTCCCAGAAACCTTATCATGACCTAGCCATTGCAAGAACTAATTTTTATCAGTTTTCCCACTGTGTTTTTACAAGAAAAATGTTGGGAAAATCTAGACCACAAATCACAATTGATCCAAGGTAGTTGGATAGCAATTTTGCAGAAAACATTATTGCTGAATCGACTTCTCATTTATTGTGCCATCTTCAGTTGGAGGCCGGTTTTTGGGACTGATTTTGGGCATGAACTACCATTCTGGGAGCTGCAATTTGTGAACTCCGTATCAGGTACAATTAGTTTTAATTTCGGTTTCAAATCTGTTATGATTCAGTGCAAGATCAATTCAAAATCTCTAGAAAACTAGTTCTCGGACTGGGTTAGAAAACTTTTGAAATTCGGGCAGCCATTAAACTTGGTTTGACCATCCATATTCTTGATTCTAACTCATTCAACAGTGGTATCAGAGCACTGAGTTCAATTCTTGACTGAACCAAATCAGATTTGAAAGAAAAATCAAATCGGCAAGAACTAGTCTAACCGATTTGACCTAGTTAGCATGAAATCCAAGAATCCGATTCTTAGATTGGGGCCAATGATCTGAAGATTTAATATTTATATTTTTTAATGTTATTTATAATTGTTCTATGGTGAATTCTTGAATTCTTGGGCTAAAAGTGTGGTAGAGAATGTATTCCTTGATAGTGACAAGATTTATGCGCACCATGCGATTTATTTTTGATTCATTGGTCTGTAATTAATTCTTTTTATTTTCTATAAAGAATGCATTAGGTTTTTCTGATGTAAGCATTAGAAATTAAGATTTGTTTTGTTTATTTACATCAAAGAACTCACCAGAGATCACGAAGGAATATGGAGAGAGAAGATCATTGTGGAGCATTTCGATGACTTCTTGTTATCGTCTGGAATGAATTCAGACCATCACGTTGGCAACACTAGTAGTTTAATATGTTAAATTTCTGATTATTTGCTTATATGATTGTGAATCATGAATTAAAAATTTCAGATCAATATATTTGGGAGTTGATGCATGTTTTGGGCACCAAACCCTAGGTCGATTCAACCTAGTTTTGGTCTAATTTACATGGGCTGAACCTAAGGTTGATTGGGGAATGTTAATAGCCCCTTGGATCACTATTTAGGTGATACAATTTAAATCTAGGCCAAGGGTTTGATGGGCCATTGCATTGACCAATTTGGCCCACTCTTGTGAAACCCAGTTAGAATTAGATTAAAGCAAGATGAACCCACTTTGACATGGACTGCTATATGGTCGAACTGTGTTTTCCAATTGGGCTCATATACCAAGATGAATATTATTAGATAAGGTCCATTAATAGGCTGATCATATGTTAATCAAAATGGATCTAGGTTTTACAAGATTTAATTTGATTTTGATTAATTATGTGTGATGTGCTATGTGAATGTGATTTGTACATGGGCCATAAGTGTTTGGCCCATGCAAAGACTTATGTGGTTCTCCACGTCCATCATGGATGTGCCTTGATGTCCATAGATCATTAAATGATCTCCCTTTACTAGGCCCTTCTCTTTTTCCTCTCCAAAGAGAAACCCTGTAGGAACCCTAACCCATTTAAGGCCCACTTGAATATGACTTTATGAAAGTTAGTGAGAGGCACTATGGTAAGACCTAAAGTCGACATAGGGACTAATACAAATATTCCTTCATGAGTAGTATAAATAGTAGGAGATAGAAAATATCATAAGATGACATTTCCAGAGGCCTTCCATTATTAACATGAAAACGGGCTAAATTGGTGGGTAGAGATGCACCATAAAATTGGGCTATCCATTTCACTGAGACAATCAATTGGATTAATTCATCAGATGATAGGAGCATCATAGACTAGTGAGAGGGGCCTATCTTAAAATGGAAGATTCTCTCGCGGTACCTTAGGGCTCTTAATATGATCAGTCAACACTTACTGATTAGAAATGTTTAACCTAAAATGACAATGAACCTTATTTAATGGAGGCCAAAGGGAAAGGTCAAGAGATATAGGTGGATTTATGATCCTTTACAGAAATTGATGGAGTTATGCAACTGAAATAGTTGACCCCATGCACCCATGTGATTTTCCACATTTTTAGAGACATGAATAATGTCTCTGTCCTTGAGATAGAGGGAAAACTTAGAGATGAACAAATGGAAATGAAATATAGATAAAAGTCCTTTCTATGGTATGTAACATGCAACGATAATAAGATCGTGGACTAATTACTCATGCAATTTGTCAGAAATCGCACATAGACCATTCGTTAAGCTGCTAGATGACAATAAACTCAATGGACCCAACTATGCGGACTGGATACACAACCTTAACCTAGTGCTCACCTCCGAGAAATTGGACAAAGTTGCTAATAACCCGACACCGAAACGCCCCCTTGAAAGAGCTTTTGATGCAAGAAAAAAAGAGTATCAGGAATAGGAAGAGAAGAACTCTCTTGTCTGATGTTACATCATCGCATCATTGGACAATTCTATCCAAAGACAATCGATAAAATAAATGTTCTTAAAGATATTTTGGATAGTTTAAAGACAATGTATAAGGAGTAGAGTTGTTTTACACGACAAAAGGTCCTTAAATTGTTGATAATCATCAGGATGACCGAGAACCAACTGGTTCATGATCATGTCATAAAGATGATAGATTTTATAAATGAACTGGAGGCTCTTGGCTCCCAACTCAATGATGACATTAAAATTGATGTCATCTTAAACTCTTTGCACACGTCTTTCAATTAGTTTGTCCTCAATTACAATATGAACAAGCTAAAAACTAGTTTACAAGAGCTCGATAATATGTTGCAAAGAGCCAAAGAACTTAATAGAAAGGACAAGCCAATAGCCATGCTTGTTAAAGGAGGCAAATCTAGTAAGAAGAAACACAAGGGCAAGAAGAGGTCTCAAAGGAAGGGCGACAAGAAAAAGAAGCAGAAAAAAGACAAGTCATCAGATGAATGCCACTTTACAAGTAGAACAAGCACAGAAAATGAACTTTCCTCAATATCTAGAAACCTTTACGAATAAGAAAGAAGATAAGTTCAAAACTCAGGTCATAAAGACCGATATATTAGTCACTTCTGCCTCCTGATGTATTGACTCTAGGGCTTCTACTCATGCATGTAACACATTATTGGGGTTCAAAGAAAGCAGAAGGTTGAATGATGAAGAGGTCGTGCTTTACTTAGGAATATCTACAAGTATTGCAGGCTACTGCCATTGGTTCAGTAGATTTAGTTTTTAGAGAAGGGACTATTACTTTAAAAGATTGTCTTTATGTTCCATTACTTGAAGGAATTTGATTTTGGTTTCTAAGCTATGTATGGGCAGTTATTATGTTTTATTCAGTAATAAAATTATAATTAAATTGAATAACAAACTCCTTGCTTGTGGAGAAGTTGAGAGTAGTCTTTATGTACTCCACCATTCTCTAGAAACAAATGTGATCGGAACAACTTTGGAACATATGCCCATGAAAAGGTTTGTGGCATTATCGACTTGACCATATTGAATCACAAGATTGGTGAAAAATGATCATCTATATTTTCTCACAGTAGAACATCTACCAACTTATGAACCTTGCCTTCAAGACAAGATGGCAAAGAGGCCATTTATGGGTAAGTTTGAAAGAAGTATAAGCACACTTGACCTTATACATACAGATGTATGTGGTCTCATGAATGTTAGGACACGCAACCAACACTCCTACTTTATAACTTTCACTGATGGTTATTCTTGATATAGTTACGTGTACCTAATGAGACATAAGTTTGAATCCTTTGAAAAGTTGAACGAGTTTAGACATTAAGTTGATAAATAGTTGGGGCAACAAATTAAAACCCTTTGATCAGATCAAGAAGATGAATATCTCTCTAACAAATTCAATGACTACCTAAAGGACAACGTGATTATATTATAGTTGTCTCCGCTTACTATACCATAATTAAACGATTTATTAGAGAGAAGAAATTAGACTTTATTAGATATGATCCGATCACTCCTCGTCCACTCAGAGCTATTCATATGCTTTTGGGGACATGCATTAGAAACTGCAATTTACGTGTTGAACCAAGTTCCAACCAAGTCACATCCTAAGACTCCATATGAGCTTTGGACTAGTAAGAGACCAAGTGTCAAACAATTGAAAATATGGGGTTGCCTAGCACATGTCAAAAAGACAAGTGTAGATAAATTGAAATCCAAAATTAGCCATTGCCTATTTGTATACTACCCCAAAGACTATTGGGTATCTCTTCTATGACCCACGAGAACAAAAGGTCTTTGTTAGTTGGAATGCTCATTTCTTAGAAGAGGACTACAATTTGAACAAGCTTCATTAGGAAATTATTCTTAATGAAGAGGGTTCAGGGGTAGTGGGAGATAGTCCACAAGTTCCATATATGAATACCCAATTAGAATATCTACTCGAGTATCTAAATCTTCTATATGTTTTGGCTATGATAAAAAAAGTTATTTGATGGAAGCCATGGATAACGAGGAAGATCCTATGACTTATACAAAATCTATGTTACACATAAACTCCCTAAAGTGGGTAGATGGCATGAAAATCAAGATGGACTCAATGAAAACCAATGGAGTCTAGACTCTCGTAGACCCGCCCCTAGGGTGAAAACAATTTGTTGCTAATGGATTTACAAGAGAAAGAAGGGCCTTGATGGAAAGGTTGAGACCTATAAAACTCGACTTGTAGTAAAAGGTTATATTTAGAAAGGAGTTGTTATGAGAAAACCTTCTTGCCCATGGCCATGCTTAAATCCATTAGGATATTGTTAGTTATAGTTGCACACTACGATTATGAAATCTAGCAAATGGATGCCAAGATGATGTTCCTGAATGGAGATTTTATTGAAGATATCTATTTGCAACAGTCGGAAGGTTTTGTTGTCAAGGGTTAGGAACAACTAGTATGTAAGCTTAATAGATCCATACAAGGTTCAAAGTATTGATATTGGCCGATACGCCCTACCAGCGTATCGACCCTTTCTTTTTTAAGTTCAACTTATTTTTTTTTTCAATTTTGGTTCAGAAGGGCTGGTTTAAGTCCTAGCTACCCTCTGAACTAGGCCCTGACCCAATACAACCCCTATAGGTGTGTATCGGGAAGGGCCCGATACAATACGTATTGGATGATACGGGCTGATACATAACGATTTTTTTATCCTTGGAAGCTAGAACATCCAATTTGACTCAATAATCAAATGGTTTAATTTTGAGCAAAATCTGGATGAACCCCATGTTTACAAAGAGATAGTAGGAGACAAGGTTGCATTCTTAGTTTTATATGTAGGCGACATTCCGCTCATTAGGAATTATGCAAGAATATTAATGACAATGAAGGTATGGCTTTCATAGCAATTTTCTATGAAAGATCTTAAAGAGGCTTCTTACATCCAAGGTTTAAAATTTCGATACGATACGCCCAATATGGGGTGTATCGTATCTTTGAGAAACCAATACAGGATATGCATGGAAATTGAGCATTTCATCTTTTTTCATGCGTATTAGACCCATATCGGGGTGTACTAGGGGTGTATCGGGGCGTATCAACGAAAAATATATGACCAAAAACTAAAAAAAATTAAAGGGGGGAAAGCAACATTCTTTTCCCCGAAATAAGCCTTCTTTCACCCCCAAATGACTCTAAAACTCCAAACTTCATTCCTAGAGTGCTAGATTTGCAAAAGTTTGCAAGAAACAAGTGTGAATCATTAACTTTTTTTATAAGGATTTTTCAAGTTTTGAAAAAAAAATATGGCAAAAATAGGTAAATTTTTTTCAATCTTTTATAATATCTTGTGATTTCTTTTTTTTCTTGAATGTTTAAATTTATGTTGATTTACATTTCTTACATTCAAAATCACAATTTTTTGTGCTATCAGTAGATTTATGGAAATTTCACGAAGATATCTGGGGAAATATAAATTAACAAAAAACAATAAATAATTTTTAATTATGTTTTCACATGGAAGTTGTGCCAATGCATGTTTATGGTTGGATAGGAGAGTTAGGTTTTTCTCATCCCATAAAACTGTAAAACTTAAGAATTATAATTTATAAATTATAGTTAAGCATAGGATTTTTAATGAAATTATAATTGGTTATAATATATTTCTTCATAAAACCATTAAAATATATTAATTTAATGTGTATACACCTCATTGAGGTCTTATACTTAGTGTTGTTGATGTATATTTATGATTTATTAAAGTATTTATAGTGTTTCCAAGTGTATTTTACGTTTTCTCTAATACACATGCGTATTCAAGGCGTATCCTGATACATCTCTTAAAATTGCCTTTCTGAGACATTTGGTGTTTCCGATACTTTGAACCTTGCTTATATCTTGGGGCTTCAACTCTATACAAATAGATCGAAGAGGTTAATTGGATTGTTCCTATTTACTTACATTGACAAGATTTAACATGTAGGATTCTAAGAAATGATTCATTTCTTTCAAACATGGAGTCAGCCTCTCCAAAGAATGTCATCAAAGACCCTTGAGGAGATAGAGGACATGAGAAAAGTTCCCTATGCCTCTGCTATAGGGAGCATCATATATGCTATGTTGTGCACTCGGCCAGACATTACTTAGTTTATAAGCGTTATGAGTAGATATCAATCCAACTAGGACAATAACACGACTACTGTGAAAAACATACTAAAATACCTATGAAGAATTAAAGACTATTGTCTTGTCTTTGATGGTAGTTCATTATAGATAGTTGGGTATACAAATGCCAATTTTTAGTCTGACCCAAATGATAGAAAGTCTACATCTAGATGCATCTTTATGTTGGGGTATTGTGTAGTATGTTAGAAAACCAATCCACGACCAAGGCTAAGCACATTGCCACAAGTAAGGCTGCCAAAGAAGCTATATGGATGAAGAAATTCATCTAGGAATTAGAAGTTGTACCATACAACACATCACCCATTCTACTATTTGTGTGACAACACTAGTTCTATAAGAGATTGTTGGTAGATGAGACATCCAGATTCAGAAGGTAGCATCAACAGAAAATGTGGAAAACTCATTAACTAAGCCACTAACACAGAAAGTGTTTGAAGGACACGTGAGTTGTTAGATAGTATATGCCCTTAGTTCCAATCAGATTGATGTACATACATATTTATCTTTAAATGAATAAAGTGCATTATTGTTTCATGTTAATGATAGTATGTTTTCTAAAAATTACCCTTTAAACTGGATACTTATGAGACTCGTGTTAGTTCAGAGTGTTCTCAGCCATTGGATAGAGTTGGGGAGTTTATCCTGACAAGACTGACACTAGTGTGCTACCAAATAGTTGGAACAACTTTTCTCAGCTGCTAGGGTTAGATCCCACAAGCATTGGGTGCTTTTAAGAAACAATAAACCTAGACCAAATTCTAGTAATGCCCTGGACCTTGGAGATAGATGGGCAAAACTAGAAAATTACACATAATCCCAGACTTGATTATGATATTGCACTAAGTAATGAACCAGACTACCTTTGATGTGCCAACCAATGAGATCTATCATGAATCAAAATATCTGCGTGTTGGGGCAATTTGGGAAATTACTTAAGTGGGTGATCATAGTGATAGAATCGACCCCTTTGTCAGACAAAGTGAATATCAAGCTTTGTATACTCTCTCTGATTGAAACATAAACTGTTGGCAGAGGATTTCATCTATGTTTGAAATCTGGTTTGCAAATATATTTATATATTATTATACTACTATTTTATGAAAAGGTTTGTAAAAGGTTTTAATCCCGTGATCCATTCAAGCAGAGAGTGTAATACTATCTTGTAGTCAAGGGAGATGTCATTCCCTATGGGTAGTGTTCTGATGATTTTGGGCTGAGAGGTTAAGTGTAAGAGACCATTACAAGGTTGATTACTTGATAAGAGTTATCTTACACACGTCTATTATCCTTGGGCCTTCATAGGGTGGTTAAATCCAATGTTCATTTAGATGTAAATGTTAGGCCCAGACTGGGTCCATGTTGATTGGCTCAGGGGTTCACTGCCTTGAGTAGTGAATTTAGCCTAACCTCTTTCAGAGTTGAGTCGAACTCTCATGGACCTGTGTGGGACCTTTGTGGGGTCCTATGCCATACAATATCAGACCCAAAGTGGCCATGCAACACCTAAGGACATGAGCTATTAAAGAAAATGGGCCAAAAGCCCATTATTAATGAGATTAGTTAAGTTGTGATTTGGGTCGAAACTAGGCATGGTTCTAGGTATGGAGCACCTATCATCTTAAGAGAATAATGTTTATCTATTAAAAGAATTCACATCTAAATCAGATAATCTCCTAATTAGATTATGAGAGTTCTCCATATAAGGGGGTTAAGTGGAAGAGAGAAGATAGAACTTATTCTTTTCACTCTCTTTCTCTCTCCTCTTCTCTCTTCTCTCTTCTCTCCTAGAAACCCTATCATGACCTAGCCATTGCAAGAACTGATTTTTATCGATTTTTCTTTTGTGTTTTTGCAAGAAAAACATTGGGGAAGTCAAGGTCACAAATCCTAGTCGATCCAAGGCAGTTGGATAGTACTTTTGTAGAAAACAATGTTCCTAAATCAACTTCTCATTCACTGCGCCATCAGTTGGAGGCCGGTTTTTTGGACCGACTTTGGGCATGAACTAACACTCTAGGAGCTACAATTTGTGGACTCCATATCAGGTACAATCAGTTTTACTTTGGATTTCAAATCTAGTTTGGTTCAGTGCAAGATTGATCTAGAAATTTTAAATTTCAAAATCTTCGGAAAACCGATTCCCGGGTTGGGTTAGAAAATTTTTGAAATTCGGACAGCCATTAAACCTGGTTCTACCATCCATATTATTATAGATTCTAACTCATCCAACACTAAGATGCCTACAAGCTTAAGTTGGCTCTATAATGCCAATTCCTTGTTAGCATACAATCATCATTATCATCATCCATGCCTTATCCCAACTATATGGGGTTGGCTACATGAATCCCGTTTCACTAATTTGTTCTATTTAAGCTTATATCCATTAATATTTAAATCATTTCTTACTATTTCTATCCATGTCCTTTTTGGTCTTTTCCGAACTCTTTTATTAATCTCTTCAATGTATAACAAGTCACTCTTTCTACTTGATGCAGATATTTTATTCATATGTCCAAACCATCTTAATCTACTCTCTATGATACAATATTTAGTCAAAATTAACATACTTTACTTGATTAAAATAAATGAAGTAAAACAAAATTTAAGGGTGCCAACACTCCAGTTGGTAAAGTCTACCCGAATCAAATCTGCCCAATCCACCAGTGGGTGCCCGACCCACTAGGTAGATTGGACAGATTCGGGTTAGGGAGACAATTCACACTTGAGCAGGGACACGGAGACAAAGTCTCAGACCTAGTAGTACTAATAATGGGCCGTGCCTTGGGGAATCCTTACCACTAGAAAAATAAAAAGTTTGAGGGATATGGAGACAATTCTTCGACTTGAATGTACTTAGAACTTAGACAGCATTTCCATAGGTGGGTCTTAAGTCAGTTGTATTTGGAATTTGAATGCCGTGAATTCTTACCCAATAAATTTAAACGTACACTAAATTTGTCCAGATTGTAGCGAGCCAAATTTAAGTCCAGAACTGCTACTGCACATTGATTTTTGTATTTGCAATCAGATGATCCGGACACCAGTATGGAATTCATTCACAAAGCCTTTCATGTTTGTTACTCCATAAGTTCATTGTTGTTATATTAATAAATTAAAGGGCTACTCTTCAACAAAAGAAAAAAAAGAAAGAAAGTCGATAAGCAATTATTATATGCTTCCTCGAACATAATATCAAAAGTAATTACCAGAAGAAAACCTGCTTTTGAAAGCAGAAGTTGAAGAGAATGATTAACAATGTTTTCCGTGGTTTTGATTTAAGAAGATAATGTTTTCTCAAAACAGTTTTAGAGCCCAATTTAATGAAATCATGAGAAAGAAAACGACTGAAGTTGGAGAACACCTCTTGAGTTAACATAAAGCGAAATTTCTTGACGCTCGGTCTGGAAAGAATACAAATACAAATATGTACAGTACAAATACATACAAAATAATACAAAAGACAAGGTTTTTGCACTGTACATATTTGTATTTGTACTCCTTTCAAAGTGAGCCTTAAAAGTATAAATATAAATATGTAAAGCGCAAAACCTTGTTTTTGTATTATTTAATATACATTTATACTGTACATATTTGTATTTGTACTCTTTCCAAACCGAGCCTTAAAGTTTCAACAATCGTTTTACCCTCCATTATATCATGGAGTTGATTTATTGGTGTGCCTTTTGATTTCCATAGAGGAGCCATTTCCTTTTACCTCTTTTTAGCAATCGACGACATGGCTGTGTTGATTAACTTCTCCATGTGGATTTTTTTCTTTCTATTCTTTATATATTTTATGTATAAAATTAAGAAACCGTAAAATCCACCTTAACCTTTAATCTAAAGATGGATCACATCAACCATTAGATTAAAACTAATCCAACAATTGAAAAAAATATACAACCTCAACATGGACATCACAAGCTGTCCAAACTTAAATAGACAATTTTTTCTCTCTTCTGATTTGTTTTCTTTTGAAGCACTTTTTCCCTTAAAAGTTGAAACTCCATTTGTATTTTAATATAAAATGGATGAGAATTTCCAAGCTGAAATATTTGAGTTATGTTCCTTTTACAATGAAACTCCATCTGTTTTCTTGCCAGTTTCCATTCATATAAAAAACATTAAAAATTAGGAAAGGCAGAAAAAAAAGGCTTTTGCTGTAAAAGAGAGTGAATAACTGCATATAATCACTGATATGTTCCACTATGAAAAACTATTGAGTTTTACAGAAAATTTGAAAAAGGTATGTGCCCTAAAAATGCCTTAATGATCTGGGTAATGTTCAATTGATCTGGATTTAATGGTGATGACTGAACAGCGGTTGCCATTTGCCAAGCTGAGTAAGCAAGCAGCTGGTTTCTTTCATGAACTGGTAGCTATATCTAACTAAAATCACAACTTCTCTAAATTAATAGGATGTTCTACAACATAAATGTCTTTATTTTCATTTTTTTTTCTTGTGTGTATTTTTTATTTTGATAAACAATCTGTTTTCAAACCATATAATTTTGATTTATTTTCGGAACCAACAACAAGAAAAACAATTCATATTCTAAAACAGCCCCTAAAACTCTCATTTGTTCAGTCTAACTTCTCCCAAGTCCCAAAGAGGGGGAAAGGGATTTACCCAATGTCAAGTGAATGTGGTCTGACCATGACCAATGTAAAGGGAATCCCTCTCTCACTTTCTCTGTAAAGGATGCCAAGCCAGCCAGACTTGGGATCAAGTGATCAACATCCTACACAGCACCAAAGGCCAACCAAATGTGTCAGGAGCCGATGCTTTTAATCGCGGCAATCCCAAAAACTTGTTTTGAATGAGAAAAGTAGTACTACCACTTGTGCAATTGCTGGGCTTTTCTTGTCAAACTTTCACCCTTTAAAGTTGAAGGTAGCGTACAACTTTCGATCAGGAATCCTACTGACTTACTGACTACTCACTGATCCAAAGCGAGAATAGGACATTCTTTTTCCCTGGTTTAACCCAATCCATAGAGTCTCATCGGTTCCATTTCACAAGCGTTATTAGGTTTTAGGCTCTTTGCTTAGATCCCCTGTTTGTCCGTCTTGATTGTTTATACTTGGTAAAGCAACAAGCCCATACTTTCACCAGTTCTCACTCTACTAAAGTTGTATCAATCAAGGTTCAAATTATCGATATACGGCTGATACGTATCATGCTGATGGCTTCCCGTGCTCTTTTAGGGATTGTATTGAGTCAGACAATAGTTCAGAAGGTAATCGAGCCTTAAATCAACCCTTCTGAATTGGTTTTGAAAAATAAATAAATAAAACTTTTGTTTTATATCAACTTTAACCAATTTATGAGATTACTTTGTACAAAAGCCAAGCATACCCAGAACCAGAATTGTATTTATGTTGGGTAGGCTATAAGAATACCTCCCACCCCCAACAATGCAAACGAAAGCATGTAAGGATGACAAATATTGTTGGTATCATCCGACTGGACTCACTTTGGATTGTTAACTGGCTACTTGACTACCAGCTCAACTATTGAATACGTCTTTGTTATAAACATTCTTTTTATTGCCTGGTTTGTTTGCAGTGCAATTTCATTTGCACTTGTGTAAAAAAATGGTAATGTGAATGATTTTATTATAAATTCTGATTAATTATTGTTTGAGCTTTTGCTTTATTTTGTTTGTTATGAAGGCTCTGTTTGTTTGTCAGTGCTTTTTCTTTTTTATTGATGTAAATGAATGGGAGTGCAAATTCCTGATTTGTTTTTTGTTTCACATTTGACTTTGTTTTGTCAGTTTGTAAGGGGTAAAGTGAAAATAAAACTATGTGATCCTCCACTGTTTATGAATGAGAGTGGAAGGTCATTAATTTATTTGGGATGAATAAGATAGGAAGCAAGATAATGGGCCCGGGCCCCATTTTATTTGAAAGAGAATTAAGAATGGAAGAAGGTGGTATAAATAAGACAAAAGGTGCATATATAATTTGTATCACTTAAAGAATGCATATCATGGTTATAAACAAATGGATGCAAAATCGAACCAGGTGCAAGCATTGCAATCAGTTCAAATTTGCACCGTAAACAAACAGAGTTGAAGTAAAATAACACCACAAGCAAAGCAAATCTCAAAATAAAAGTGAATCAAAATTTGCATTCCTTTTATATTCCATTTGTAGATTTTGTGTTTTAAGCATTCTATTAGAAACATATAAAGAAATAATGTATAATAATGTTCTATATGTAATATATGTCTTATTTTATATTTAAATATGCTTTTTAATCATTTTTTTTATTTATAAAAAATATTAAAAATGCAATATGAGGCTAAAAAGTTTTCTTTTTTTTTTTCGCAAAAATAGTAGGACACTTAAATATTGAAAAGTTATCTAAAATTATTAAAAATCATCCCAATTAGATATTGGAGTGCAAAGTTATGGTCTCCGGAATTTTGTATACATATTTATTGTGCAACCAATGACCACCCGATCACCAAGTTGATTGGGTCAACGGTCCAACTATCTGGGTCAAACAGTTTTTGACCTGGTCAATGATTTTAACTAATTTCTGGATTTTACTAGAACTGGACCCAAAATCATGACCAATAACGGCTGGGTCAATAGTGGGTTAAGTGGGTTAAAAACACTGCTATAGATAGAACATAACAATGTGGGAGAGATTAGAGGGGAAAATGTCAGGATAAGCCATTTTTACATTGTGGTCTGGACGTGAAGCACAAGTTAAATAAATGGAGCATTCCTTCTTAATTAAAGACTCATGCCACATAGGCTCTGTTTGTGAAGAGCTCAAATGCCGGTTTAGTGCACATATGCTATCTAGTCAGTTTGGTAAGATACATTTATGTATTTCAAAATATGTTTGCATCCAAAATGAGAGAAAAAAATGGATGCAAACTTTGTACTCAAAGTTGATCAAAATTAAAAAAAGATATATTTTAATCCCGGGATTCATATTTGCACCTATTACAATTAAAAACCATTTTTTCAAAAAAAAAATTATCAATACAAAATTAAACCAACTTTACATTTGCATGAACCAGAAAACAGTCTACATATTTGCATTTACACTCTTCTCAAAAGGAACCATAGATACATACATACATCTGATAAATCATTTTATTAAGAGGTGTATTTTTGTCTTTCCATGTCTTTTAACCGCAAGGGGAATTCTTTGTTTTATATAAATAAAGAGTGCAAAAAATTCAAGTCATGGGATGGGCCAATAAAAGTACATCCAAGGAAAACACCAAACTAGAAAAAAAAAAAAAAAAACGAACAAAGAAAAAAAAGAAAAAACTAAATTTGCAGTGTAAATGATTTGAGTGTAAATTTTGACCTATTTTTATTTTAAAATTTAGTTTATTTTATTTGATTATAATAAAAATGAAGTAAATTAATACATGAAGTAACATTTAAAACAAAATTAAACAAAAATTTACAATTTTATATTTGCACTAATGCAAATAAAATTGTACGGCAACCAAACAGAGGCTAAAAAGTAAAATTGTGAAGTAAGCTTCAACAATTTGAGTCTCTAAGTCTGTACACCACCAACCAATGATATAGAAGTAGAACAGAACAGTGTCAACTGTCAAGTATACGTATTTTATTTTTTTATGTTCCTTACGCTTGCACCGTACAACACCGTATCTCTGGAACATTGTGTCATTTCTAAAAAAAGAGTCTGACCACTGTCAGCACACTTGATAAAAATAAAATATTCTAAATGAATGGCAAAAGATGTATTTGTATTCGTATGGATAGCATTTTGAAGTAGGACAAAGAGAAGGCCTCAACTCAAAGCAACCTTCAATTGCGCCCCACGTAAGGGGAAAATTTTGTAGACTCCCAACTCCCAACTCCCAAGGTATATAATTGAGCGAGTGGGGACAAAGGGGTGTTCATTGTCATCTCTACCACATTGTCCCCTTCCATCCCTACATTACTCTGTCTTTCTGTCCCTTTCCCTCCGGCACTCTCACATTTTGCCTGTTTCATCGCGTCACCATGAGGCCCCACATGCCATCTCTGACTCTACCCCATAAAATCAACGACCCAAATCTTCTTAATCATTTGTTATTTCCTTTTCAGATGATCACGGTTCCATTAATCAAAGTATCAAACCGTGGGAATATTTTCCAAATGGAATCGGTACCACTGGTTTTTGAAAAATCGTGAATAAAAAATTGAAACTAATTAGTTAATTTCAGTTTTAGATCGATTTGATTTGTGGGTTTTTTTGATTATTTGATATTTATTATATAAATATATAATAAAATATTAATAATACTTATAATATGTATAATAAAGTATGTGTTTAGTTCCATTTACGTTTATTGAGTAAATGCTGCCACATAGGGACTCTATCATCAAAGGCTTCATTAATTGTATTCAATACGTATCGATTTCTATGTCCCTCCTGTTTCAAGAAGCTTTATTTTGGAGTTTCTTGAAACGGATAGGCGTTTATTGGCACTTTCATGATGTGGTGTCTAATGGCGTCTATGTATCATAAATGCCCTCATTAATTGTTTTTTTTGGTTTTGCAGCCACACAAATATAAAACATTTACTCAATAAACATAAACTGAACCAAACACCCTGAAATTCTAAATAGATAATATATTTATATACCGGTTGGTGCACTTAATTGCTAATTTTTATATTAGTTAACTGAAATTAAACCATGCATTTGTTTTTTTTTTCAAAAATATCAAACCAACCAATTCAATTAATTGAGATTTTGGTTCAATCTGGTTAATTAAATCAATATTTTAAAAATTGACATGGAATTGGAACTATTCTGACCATCGATTTCTAGGTCGATAGTCCAAATGAACGATCCATTCTAACAAAAAAAAATCAAAAAATTAATTAAAATTAAAAACGATCAAAAACTACTAAGTGGGTCAAACAGATGACCTATTCTGATGAAAAAATTAAAAAATAATTAAAATATAAAATGGTAAAAAATATTGAATGAATCAATAATTTGACTGCCCATATCAACAAGTTGTTAATTAATTCAATGATTTTTTATTAAGATATGCCTAATCGAAACTTTAAAGAGGATCGGCTTTATAGTTGCTTTATTATTTCAACTTTTTTACTTGTAAATAAATAAATGGATTTGACTATGATACAGAAAAGATATGATATCGGAAAAACAACTGATCAATAAATCAGATGATGCTTAATACTTTTATTACGTCCCTTCTGAAGTAATTATCTAATGGGACTCACGCTGATAGCATACGACAGGACTACGGTGAAAAGGTACAACAGACAGTGCAGTGGACCTACGTACATTACATACCAAATAAGAACAAGCCCCTTGAGGCCTAAGTCCAAGATCAGGACTATAATATATTAATATCGTGGAGAAGCGAGAATGTGGGACCCAAGAATTAATGGTGATTCAAAATAATCTTGCATGTAAACCACGTGTGATAGATGGGATTGACGAATTTAGAAGCCCAAGAGTCAGTGGCTCAGTGGTCAGCGCTACACAATGCCCCTTGCCTCCTCATCTGCTAAGCTATTATTGTTTTATTGTTGTTTTCTGCTCCGCGTGCCGCTCGATTCCAGTGTCAAATACGGAGCGTCCGATGCATGCCTCATCCACTGGCATGAATGTTCAATGCCTTCATTCAGTTCAGCATTCAGCTCACAAAATTACGTGGAACCCATCAATCCAACCAACAACCAATAAAACTGTCATCTAACTCTGAAAAATGCAAATCATCATGTCCCGTTTGGTTTACGGAGATAGAGATTTTTTTATTTCAACTGTCTGTTGGGTGGAATTAGAATCCCATTCTCCATTCTGGTGGAGGGGACATTCTCTTCCTCTCCCACACGCTGATTCCAATTTCTGTCTAAACTAAACAAATTATGGGAATAAATCATTTCAATTCTGATTTCAAAGGATTTCAATTCCCATTCTAAATGCCAAACAAACAAAATTTGATTTTTTTTTTCAATCTCAACTATTGATAGTGGACCCTTAACACCACATCATATTGGTTATGATGGGCGCTTTTTCTCTTACGGCTTAGCATTTTCATCATGAATACTTAGGCAGCATTTGGCATTCTTTAAGGACTTATCTCCTTTTTGCAGTTAAAAACTTGGCATTCATAGGAACATTTAAATGCAAAATGGAGATAAATCCTTAAGGTTGCATATGGAATCATTGTAAAATGCCATCAGCGTAAAAATACACTTAGGAAGTTTTACACTGAACTAGAAAGTGACCATTGCTTTTTTGAAAATAGTGATGGGTGAAAGAGTGCAAAGTTTTACATCAATTTTATTGATGTAATTTTTACAGTGATTATTGATGTAAAACTTTAGAGGTGATGAGGTTTTACATCTATTATCGATATAAAATTACACTCCATCCAAACGCATGCAAAACTGAATTGGAGTAGAGTTTTATAACAATAATAATTAGACCCTCTTTCCAAATGCATACAAAACCGAACCAATGTAAAATTAGTTATTGATTTAGATCGCATTCAAATGCAGCCTAAAATAATAAGTGTCAAATGCAACTAGGTTTTGGAATGACTAAATTACATGGATAAATAATATCCTCTCGAGACTTGGATAAATAATTTTCTTGTCCACGCCGAAATTGATTACACATGATAGTATAACATTGTTGATTTTAAGTAACTTTATCAAAGAAATAAATGAACAACGGGAAGTACATTTATAGTTCTAAAGAAACACTGGACCAGATAAATACGAATGACTTATCATCGAAAAACAAACGAGACCTTATTTTCCAGCTTCTTTTTCGTTTGATATCATGAAT